>NC_061872.1:0-610672 GCF_905147765.1 Vanessa atalanta | reverse complement strand
GCCATAGGGTTGGTCCACTGACAATGTCTATTGGAAAAATATATTTATTATAATAAAAAGTGGAGATGAATTTGTGGCCAGAATACGAGAGCCTAACCAAATTTTGCTTGTTTAAAACCAGACAAGCACCATAAAATTTAGTAAAGTAAAGTAAGTAGTAAATTTAAGCTAAATATGTGCTTATGATTTATTTCATGCTTGGCAGTGAAGTGACACTTCGTGAGATATCTGCTGGCTTTCACCTTTCTTTTAACTCCTATTTTAATTATTGGCTGCCTCGTTAGTCTATATAAAAGTTATATACCATCTCGACGGTCCAGTGGCAAACTCCTAGATACTGTGTAGAAACTCCCAGTGGGCTGAAAGAATGTTATTTGGTTATTCTGTCAAAACAATGTCAGCAGCCCATCTCGAAGGTATTTGCCTCGGAAAACACGTAAAGTAGTTGATTCTGCGCCTGACTCTTTTCGGTCGTATCGGATTTGCTATTGGATTTTGAGAACGAGGGAATAGAATAGAATAAAAAAATAAATAAATAACCTGTGCTTGTGCACGCACTTGTGCACTATATTATGTTGGGCTTAGTTAGTTATCCTCTAAATTGAAGTGATTTCTTATACAACCAGCTTCAATTTAAAATAAGAATAAAGTTTTTCCAAAACAATGGTTTTTTAATACAGCATATAAATATTTATAGAAGAGATCAATTGGTATCGGATACAGAGATATCGAAAGACTCATCTATCGTTTGTTTCAGTATAGCGTTGCGAAGTTTTAAGCCGCTTATAACCGCAACGCTAGCGCGACTCAGCACTGTTCTGGCTAGTACATTTAGTGCCAAACACGGATGAAATCCTGAACTAATGCTCGTTGACTTTGCTTGTAAAGTTGCCGAAACTTTCTTAAGTTGTAACCACAATTGTGCGAAAGTTTCAAACGCTGTGCCCTTTTGTAACTAAACAAGAAAATAAACTTTGTTTATTTAAGGAATAGTGATCACTGATACTAAATTTTAGCTAGATAACTTGCCAAGAATATATATCAAAATATAATGTAACTGTATTAATTTATTTGGAGGGTTCCGTAACAATTTATAGTGGGAGTCGGAGTACAGAGATATTATTGTTGGAGCGAATCATAAATTAATCTTTGTTGGATTCCAATGGCTCTAGAGCAACTTCATCAGCTAGTTTTATTTTTTTTTATCATATCGGTCACCTGATGGTCAGTGACAATGGCGTTGTAAGAAATAATATCAATTCCTTACATCACTAATACGCCACCAACGGCGGGAACTAAGATGCCCCTTGTGCCTGTAGTAACACTGGCTCACTCACCCTTCAACACAACAATACTGTATACTGATGTTTGGCGGTAGAATATTTGATGAGTAGGTGGCACCTACCCAGACGGGCTTGCACAAAACCCTACCACCAAGTAAAGCTTGTAGTGCATTACGTTAAATAAGGTAATTTCGGATATATTTAAATTGGTAATTATAAATTTGTAATTAAAATATTTAATTACCGATTTATAAATTAACTAAAATGCTATAATAATCTTGTACACAAATAGGACAAACAAAGGATAGCCAATATTACTGCACTCGACTTGCAATAATAGTAAGGATGTCGTTTATTTTCCAAGAAGATGTGTTATGAAAATACATCAGAGCAAAGCATTATCACGTGAATACCATCAATATTATATTATCCTCTTTATAGATAAAGTCGCTACCACACGTTATTTTAAATTTAAAAATAAAATCTGTGAAAAAAATTCATTTTATATAATCTTTAAGAAACTATGAAGGTGGTAAATGAAAGGAACGATTGATTTACGCTTTGAGAGTCTATCCTGAGTGGTCTTTGTATTTGTGTTTTTAGATTTTTGGATAACTGATACATGGTCGAGGTTAGTGGACAAAACTGTTGTAAATATAATTTATTGGTATAAGATGTTCATTGAAATATTAACAATTGGCTATTGAGCAATACTTACCATACAGGCATTTTTTTACCTGGCCCTACATTTGCTGCAATGAACCTTTACTCTTAAAATTTTAAAATAATACATAAAATATTAAAAACAGAGCCAAACAAAACGATAACTTCAAAATGCTAGTCACATGAACTTGAAACGTACGTTGCAAAAATATAGCGAGAATAAATTCGGAGCCAATAAACATTATAATTTATATCGGAAACAAATACTGTTGTGGTACGGAAAGCAATAAATAATTGAATTCACATTACTATACTAGTATGAGAAATTGTGTTTATCATAAGTACGGGGTTGTCTCATTTTACAAGATATAGCGATTGTATTATTTGGCCAAATATGTATATATATTTCAAGGTCAAATTTAAATACGCAAAAAGGTTTTATTTTTGTCACGTACACACTGCAAGTGAATTCATTTGATAGTGGATAAACAATAAGGTATAAGTCTAGGCAATGAAACTATAATCCACTCTATAAACGGGCAATTCGCTTCTATTTCAACTAAAACCACGCTAAAACCGATCGAAATCTCGAATTGCAGTATCCATGTTTTGTAGCGATCGCTTGGCTTCACGCCAGTTTCCTGAGATTCCTTGGGAATAAATCAACAGCCCGTTCCATTAATACCGAGACAATCGGTTTTATGGTGCTTTTTTATATCGGTGACGCGGTGCCATATTGCCGACTATTTATTTTGGCGTGAATTGTAATATACCTGTCAAAATACTTAGTTATATGTCGTTTCCGTTTTCCCGCAAAATATATGTAACATTGTCTTATAAATGTCTATCCATTATGTTATTCGGACATTTTAACATACATTTTATCGAGTTGATATAATGTTATAGTGCCAATGTAAAAAAAAGAAAAGAAAAGAGTGGACTACTTCCTTAAAAGCCATCAACTCATCTGCAAGCCCCCCAGTGTTGCAGACGTTCATAGGCGGTGGTAGTCACTTTCCATCAGGTGAGCCTCCTGCTCGTTTGCCACCTATCACATAAAAAAATGTCAATCAATCTTTACGAATATTCAATAGCTAGCTGACTTTGCTTCGTATACATAGTATTAATTTAATATTTGTTCAAAAAAATCCTATACAATAATTGAATTTATTTCCATTTCATAGTTGGTTGGTCCATAATTATTAATTAGATTCTAGGAATACTAATTATGATATATTCACTGTGTGAAGAGTATATATAGAGTTTTATAACATATGGTAATTCTAGGTACTCCGGTTAACATTCAATTTACGCCTGTAGAATGACAATACAAAAGTACCTACTTAAATAAAAAATAAAAAATATTTAAATTTTAATTTGCAATACCTGTTACATTGAATTTCTATGGTACTAAATAAACTATGTCTAGATTAATTTCAGTATCCAGTTTCATATGAAAATGAAATAACGTTAGAAGTACAAAGAATTTAGTTTGGCAAAAGCTTCAATCGTAGTTCGTGCAATAAACAAACTGAAATACGTACACTTAAAAATTGATACAAAGCAAGTTACCCAACGGTGAACTAAGAATTTCACAACGAATTTTTAAATTTGCATCGCAGCGGCTACTCAGAGAATTTTACGTTTCTACAAAACAAAATGGTGAATTTGTAACAGGACGCTTGCTATCGAGTACTTTAGAGAAATTTTATTTAAAACTCTTCAAAATATCAAATAGCCTTCGCCTTTAGAAGAAATAGAGTGGTTTTTTAAATTTAATTTTATAGCACTTTTAATTCAATTAAGAAACTAATTCTGTTCCAGCAAAAAGTTTTTCGTTTATTATTAAACATCTTTATTATGTTACTAGTGATTTAATTTGACTCTGCTACAAGATTTTTGGTGAAGCGATTTCTTGAAACTAGTAGAATATCTCAAGCAATTTTCCTGCTATTTTTTTTTTGCTGGTCTCCCTCGGGTCGGAGGTATTTCTTTTTGACAATCACTAAGTATAATTAATATTGAATGAGGATTCTTTGACCTATAAATACATTTCCTCCAAAGGTAAAGCTATGAACTTATTGGGTTCCCGTTTGATTAAACCCGGTAGTTAACAAACAAATGTTATATCTAGTTTAGATTTGATTGAAAGCAAAAATATACACGGCATTATTTTTGACGAAGAAAAAAAGTAATTAAAATAATAGATTATCTGTCGTGAGAACCGGTAGGACGAAGTTGTTAATAAAAGCTATTGTGTTTTAAATAACAGACTCAAAGAAAACATCGTAAGCAAACCTGCATGTGTCTAATTTCAATTAAATTCTGCTACATATGTATCACTTTGAATGTTACCTATAATCGTAGTTAATTTTAAGTGTTTAGTGATAAGTTGATGATGTAACTATTTCAATAAATAAATAAAATAAACAACCTGTATTAGAGCAATGTGGTGGAATTAACCTCCAACCTAACTAAACCTTCTCTTTAATGGGAGGAGGCCTTAGCCCAGTCGTGGGCCATTTACAGGGTTTTACTTTTTGTCAATTTATTAAAATAAGATTTTAGTTTTTGTTATGCTACAGAGAAACATTCCGTATTTATGATACCTATTAAGAAGCATTATTATTTTTTCAAAAAGTAAATTTTCATATATTTCAATTATAACTGGCATAATATGTTTATTTGAGAAAATGATATGAATGAGTCTTCGTTTACGACGGCATTCGAGAACCATATATTTATAGGGTTGTGCGGGTGTTTTATTTACAAAAACCCCTGCGGTGGCTGTCCTCGACACGGATTCAGAGGGGCCGCGGGATCGTTTTCGCATAACGCGTCCGATGCCCTCCCCGTATCATGCTCCAATTGTGTCCGGAACATAATATAAACATTGCCTTATAGCAATCTGAAATCTAAAAATCTATCTGAGCTATACAGTGTGCCATTAATTTATTCCTTTTATCAAAGCAAAAGGAAATTGCGTTCAACTTCACATAAACAAATTAAGATTTTATCAGGGATTGTATTGTTTCTTGTTAAATAAAACTCCTATTAGCATAATACCGGAAAAATATAAAATAAAATTTACAATGATTTTTAAATGTTAAACTGAATCGTTTAGTCGCCTGTCCGTTCAATGGGCATCCGGTTCCTTAGTCTCTTTTCTAAACACATACGGTGGAATATATGAAATGATTATGAAAGTATTCTTTAAGATGTACCTACATATATCAGAGAATGATGAGTTCTACGTCTATACTGATATGATACATGCGAAAGTAACAATGTCCGTCTGTTGCTCTTTCACGGCCAAACCAATGAACCGAATTTGATAAAATATAAGCCAAAGCTTCTAATATCAAAGACACCAGTCACAGTTCAAGTTTGAGAGCAATTACAGATGAATGAATCTCCTGATCTGAATTCGAACCTGTGAACATCCTAAGACACACAGTCTTATAAACTAGCCAAATTGTGAAAGGAAAAAGTTATTACCCTTACTACTAATCTTCTTATTTCTTAAAAAGAACGCGTTTACCACCAACATGAGAATAAATGCTTAAGAAATGGGCGATTCAAAGAAAACGCTAAGTCGACGACGACTTCTAAATTAGTTTTTTTTTATCTAAGGCTCTCGAACTAAAAATAACGAAGCGACCCTTTGATACCGACAAAGTGAAGGAAGCAAGAGCAGATACAGAAGAAAATAATCAGCTTACTTAAATAAAAACTTTAATCTTAGAAATAACTCTTACCCAGACACGAATGATATTTGCGTGTTAAAATATATTATAAAACTAAATAGTTCTTAAATTTACCGCATCTTGGGGGTAAAACGATCGATTCTAGAACGTTTTAAATATAATAAAGAATTAAATTCTAAATACAAATAAAAGAAAAGTCCCACAGTGTTTCTTTCACAAATTCCTTTCAGGCCTAAGGTATTTTTTTTATTTCGATTTTTATTTCTGATAGATTTCGATCTCGCTCCAAAGTATACGACGAAGATGATAGTGATAATAATGTCGTATAGAAACAGTCGTATATAAGCTCTGACTATATTTAAGAGAGAATAGCTAATTGCACAGGACTTAGTATGTAACTGTACTCTCAATTCACTCGCATAATCCGATGTGTTTGGTAAATCCGACACGGCCTCAGAAAGTTCAGACGCAAGACGGGGGCTTTACGTGTGATAGTTACCATTTTTTTTCCTGCCACTGAGTTTTATTTGCAGAAATAAATAAAACCTTAAAACTTGTTGACGGTACAAAACGCAGATTTCATCCTGGAATTCGAATCTGCATCCTCAAAAGCTAGCCACTGTACAAAACATAAATTTAAATAGTACAAAGAATTATTACAATTTTTTTTTTTTTTTTCATAATAATTTCGTAAATAAATAGGATGTGTATAAATAAGATAAAATTAACTTTAATATCTTAAAACTACAAATAGTAATTGAATATTTGATTTATAATTAGGTAAGTCCAATATATGAAGATGACCATTAAAGAAAACATTAAAGCATTTACCATTAGGTGGACCATGTGCTTGTCTACCTACTTTCATGTAAAAATATAATAATAAAAAAAACGGAAGCGAATACATTAACTGCTAAAATTACACGTATTACGTCGAAATTAAATTAGCAGCTTAAGGAAATTCTTCCATTGATTACCAACCTTTTCAGACATTCAAAATAGTTTCAAGTATATTTGACTAATTCTAGAAAGAAATTAATGAAGTGTTATATATGTATATTATACATAAATAACTAGCGAGCACAATAACAGTGTTTTCATCTCAACGTCACCGGTATTATGCAAGTGATCTCGCTTGAACTCATCTAAGAGGTCGGAAGCGAACCGATTTCCCTCGAGGGAAATAAATTCGTCATATGTGCTTTGTCTGAGCTCTTATTTAATAAAACTGTATTAATATTTAAGTATATAAAGCAATATTAATGTTTAGACATTGCTTATTATTTCATGTGGTAAAATTATTTACCACAAATGTATTCCACCAATCCAGATTTTATTGTTTGTCACAGCTTAAAATATTTTAAAAAAAAAACTATTTTTATATACTTTGATTATCTATTAATTATTATCTTATTAGATTTACTCCATGTTTTAATGTAACAGTGGAAATTTAGTTGGCTTATGTTAGACTTTTTTGGTATCAAATGTTTGTGTAGTATACTAAGCTACACAAACAGTGTGTTTCCCGAAAATAAAATAAATATTCTATTGCCTGACAGCAATACTTGATGTTCAGGTTTGAAGAGTGAGTGAGCCAGGGTAACTAATGGCACATCTTAGCTCCAATGGCGATGTAAGAAATTGTAATTATTTATTACAGTACCAATGTCTATGGACAGTGGTAACCACTTTCCATCAAGCGGCCATTCTTCCAACCAAATAAACAATATATAGGAATATATAGGAAATTTTTATTAGATAATTGATTTAAAAAATATTTCTCATAATATAATTTAATGCATACATACACACCAATACGACTAAAAAATACTATAACACATAAATAAATTTTCGACGTTTGTATTTTCAGTCCTATATGTTATAAAATTTGGAAAATTCTGTACATCTTCCAATCAAATAAACTAAATGACTTCGATCTTCCATAAAATATCTCAGAACCCATATTTAATACAAGTTATTTCATCACTTGAATTCGTTTGATATATAAAGAACTATAATTTTATTGATATTGAAGTTGTATTTGATAAATATTTAGGTTTCTTTGAGATGTCTTATTTAAATGATGAAATATTTTTTATATTTATTATTAAATCAAGATAAATTTGTTTAGCAGCTGTGTGTATAATATGTCGTCTCTTTTTATTCCTATATGAAGCTACAATATAAACGTCTAGTTCCATTTAATTATATGAGTTTTCCATTTTTAGATATTTTATTTTTATTTTATAATAATGTTTAATACCCTCGGCTACGACCAGATTATGTCCCCTGTGCAACTGACTCACTAACGTTTAAACCGAAACACAACGATACTAACAAATATTGTTTAAAAATTAAATTTAATTTGGATGAGTTGGTGGTACCAACCCAGTCGAACTTGCACAAAGCCCTACCCCAAGTTATATATATAATAGGACTAATAATATCTCCCTGTATTACTCATATCCCCGTTATCATATAATGGTGTCCTTCTAACCGATTATTAGTTTGAGATCATTTTCCTACGAGCACCATTATAGTATGTACTGTGACAGGGCTTATATAGGTGCAGTATCTACTTCCTTATTCTCATAATCCCATGGAACGGCCAACCCAACACAACCAGAAAGAGCTCAGATAAAAATATACATCCATAACAACAAATTACATCATAATTCTGGTACAATTTAGTTAATATCGCTTCATAAGAATTTAAAGTAATAACATTTCATAAAAGTGAATGAAGTAATACGATTTCTTCATAATCTCAAACATAATTTTAATATTATACGAACCGTTCTATTACTCGCCGTACTTAGCACCTCTTAAAAGAAAACTTAGCCGCATAATCGCCTCTCAAGTTTTCACCAGCTCATGCAAGATCAGAAAATAAAATGGCCTCAGCTTGCACATTGAACTGACACGCGATTAAGCGATCCAAAGCCCGACGTCCCGCAAAAATAGCTGCAGTTGGCAAGGTACGAGAGAAAAAACGTGTTTTAGGATAAAGTTTGTCGGCAATATGTAGGAAAATTTTATTAAATAATTGATTTAGAAAATATTCCTCATAATATAATTGAATGCATACACACCAATACTATTAAAAATATTATAACACGTAAATACATTTTCGATGTTTGTATTTTGAGTTCTAAATGTTATAAAATTTGGAAAATTCTAATTGTGTTTATTAATACATAATAACGATAATTGAAACGGTGTTTAGTGGTATTGTAATTATGGGGGGTTTAAAGTAGAAAGAAAAACACCGGATATATGTCATAGGTCGGACTGTAATAAAGTATCCTACAACAAGTGTTACAAGATTAAGACTGCAATAAAAATGTATAATACCTCACTAGTCCTAAAATTTAGATTGTGATGCTATTTGAGAATAAAACATACATATTAAAAATAACTTAAATCAAAATAATTGTTTCTATCTATACTATAAAATGAAGAGCAAATTTTTTCGTAATACTGAATACGCTCCTGAACCGATACACATAAAATTTATACTGGAAGACGCAGTGCATTACGTAGTAGGGTTTTTTGTCGCATTTAATTTAGACTATTGATGTGACAGGCGTGAATAATGTATTCAGCCTGTATTTGCAGCCTTCATTTGCAGCCTGTAAATTTCTCACTGCTGGGCTAAGGCCTCCTCTCCCTTTGAGGAGAAGGTTTGGAGCATATTCCACCACGCTGCTCCAATTCGGTTTGGTGGAATACACATGTGGCAGAATTTCGTTGAAATTAGACACATGCAGGTTTCCACACGATGTTTTTCTTCACCGCCGAGCACTAGATGAATCATAAACACAAATTAAGCACATGAAAATTCAGTGGTGCCTGCCTGGATTTGAACCCGAAATCATCGGTTAGGATGCACGCATTCTAACTACTGGATCATCGGGCAATCTCGGCGTCAATAATTAAAGTAAAAATATATGCTTAATTTTAAATACGCTATATCTCATTAATTGTGCCATATTTTAAGGACATCCTGTATTCGACTAAGTACCAAACTTCAGTCTTTCTCAACGTCTATGTAACCATGAACTTCACTTATTAGTTTCCGCAGTCTTGTGCTTATAAAATTGTCGACTATTACACTTTAATAACTCATTACACTCGATTGTTATTTAACTCTAAAAATCTAATCACCAATTGAAATAAACACATTTTTTTTACTTTAAGTACAAATTACCCTACTTAATAATTTATCGTCGCCAACTTTAGTCACTTCAAAGTTTGATTGAGATCATTTGCATCCATTATCTATAAAACTCAATACCAAAAGACAATTAAGCAATTAAACTTTAACGGTGCCGAGATGAAAACATCTCAATCAAAATTTTCTAATATTATTTATTCAAAACTATGTTCTTATCTTTTTCAGGCAAAATTTAATTAGTAGAATTATATTATGTTCGACATATTAAATACTAGACATAAAAATATATCGGTAACTCCACGCTTCCATCTTATACATAACATGAATAATAATTTTAGTTGAAGCTGCTTATACTTTTTTAAAATATTGTTAAAAATAACTTTGTAAGGAAATCCTATTATGATATATATCCGACAAAAATGCATGTAATTAAAGATGGCTATATTTTGTGAAGAAATTATGCCGCTTGTAATTTGTGGATAGTATGTTCTTGTATTTATTTTCAAGCTTTTATTTAACTTCCCATGTCATGCTTACGGATGAAGTCCTGAATTTTTAGCTAAGTAGATAAATACCAGTTTAACATCATATGAATTTTGTCGAATGTGTCAAATGTGAAATGACGTTATAAGTTACTGGTAAAAGTTTTGGCGTCGGTAACATTTTCCTTGATTAGTATAATTTACTCGTAAGGTTAAATAAATATATGGTTACATATGGTAGTTACTTAGGTAATCCATTTTGCCAAAAGTCTAGCTTTCATCGTCTGTTGGCGAGGGCAGCGGCTGCACGTAGACTGATCTAATTTGGGAAGCAAATTGCTACGAAATCAAACTTCTCCATCAGACAAGTTATCGCGTAAAAGCCTTATTTTATACTGAACTTGTTACAAATTTATCAAAAACGTTAGAAATGACTATTTTCATAATGCTTGCAAAATTTAAATCTATGTGTGGGTAAAACATTTCATTATAACTTCGGCTCTCAAATATATATGAAGTACATACTGGCTTGCTAGATAAGTAGTCAATAAGGGCTTTATAACATTTTAATACTGTATTCTAATATCATAAAACTTTGGATTGTAGGGTGATTGATACTTAATCAAGACAGCTTGACAAATTTGAATGAAATTCGACATATGTTACTTTTTGCCTGCTCCTGCTCACGGCCCGTAAATGTTCCAAGTAAAGTCATCTAATGATATATTAATATCGTCTGTAGTTCATAATTTAGCAGAGTTATAAGTAAATCGCATGGAAGAAGTAAATCTAAAGTTTGTTTATCTTCGTCTTCTATTTAAATAGTAGTTACGTTCTGAAAGTATCAACTAAATGAATGTAAATATTTCATTCATAAATTTTGTGCATAAATATTTATATATTTTTTACATTACTTTAACAGCCTTTAAAATTGCCACTGCTGGGCTAAAGCCTCCTCTCCCTTTGAGGAGAACTTTTGCAGCATATTCGACCACGCTGCTCCAATGCGGGTTGGTGGCACATGTGGCAGAATTTCGTTGAAATTAGACACATGCGGGTTTCTTCACGATGTGTTCCTTCACGACCGAGCATGAGATGAATTATAAACACTAACTAAGCACACGACATGACAAATATTTAGTTATGCTTGCCTGGGTTTTAACCCGCAATCAACGGTTAAGATGCACGCGTTCTAACCACTGGGTCATCTCGGCACATTATATTTTATTAAAAAATATTAAAAACTTCTCTTTAGAATATTAGCTAGATGAAGTATTATATTACCAATTCGCTGTTGATTCACTGGTTCCTAGTTTGTTGTCATGTCATGTAAATGTAATCTTACTCAACTACGTGAGTATTCACAACGAATGGCGTTCAAGTTTGTAGATATTCATATAACATTCATGTAAACTCCGAAATAAATTACTATCATTTGGCCCTGAAATGAATAACAACTTAAATATTCCAATACTGAATTATAGACTCATCTCATTTTAATGTGAAAGTTTAGAGCTTATTCCACCATTCTCCTTCAAATACAGGTTATACATTATTATGGCAGTTGATTATAAACACCAATTCAGCACATGAACCAATGGTCCTTGCCTGGGTTTGAATCCGTAATCATCACTTGAAATTAACGTATTTTAACCAATAAACTATTATCGCTCCAATATATTAATCGACACAATGTCATATTTTATTTCTAAAATCAATCTGTAAAAAAAGTTACAAAGAAAACAAATTCGTCTCTTGTATAAGATCTTTTAATCATTGTCTTGCGTTCGCCCTTTGTGATATAAAAATTCAGTGAGCTGAACTTTGTGACCTTTTATACATCTAGAGCGTGTCTTTCGAACGGAAACATTTGTAATATCAAATTTTATCCAAAAGATTCTCAACGGATAACAACTCCCGCCATAATATGCTGCTTGCGCAAGGCTTTTAAAGAAGCCTTGTGAAGCTTAAAGCTATGAGTTTGAAGTCGTTGCTTAATGTTTCGTATCGGTGATGAAACTTTGTCTTTTTGTTTAAAATTCTAACTATAACATCAATACTTATGTTTTGATTGATTCATTTCCTGATACATAATATTTTTTATGATTGAACGGCCTGTGTGTGTATCGTAAGATGATAGAGGATAGTGATACTGGCGAAAATAAATCTTAAACTTAGCTTGGTGTCGGTAATGTCGAAACTTGATAGGGGAAGGGTTTAGTTCATAATATTATTATATAAGAAAATACGCGTATTTTCACTTCTTATTTATAAGATTTACTTGGTCAAAATCAAATCAAATCTATTTTAATCATGTGAACTTTACATTTAAACATTTTTGAATCATTACTTTTTCAACTCTCCCATTTCGTAAAGAATCTAGCGTGAAGAAACTGCTAAAAACTTACATAATTTGTGTTTTGAAATAAACCGAAATTTATAATTATTTAATTCACAATTATTGTTCGATCAGTCCTGTGATGAACCCGAGCCATAAAAAAGTATTATTTTAATGAACGTTTATTGATTAATTTAGTCTTATTAAACTTTTAAAATGGGAAATTGACTATATTTTCCGGAATCTATGCATTGCCCAAAAACGTTTTTTGTATGCAAGCAGGGGCGACAGTTTATTTTTATTTCTTGTATTAATAGTACAATTATCAGCTTTTATGGAATATTTTTGTGTATTATTCGGTATTTACATTATATTATCACAAATATAGCGAAAGAGCCGTATACCGTAACACACCTATTTCTTTAAAATGTTGCGTTATGATGTCCAAGAACTAATATAATAAATAGTTCGAATGGCTATTTCTGCAGAATAAATACAAATTCAATATCTGCGGCATTACCCCATACCAACATTCCATATGACATAAGACTATAAAAATTACTAAAATAAACTAGTCTAGCAGTACTTATGTCCGTGAGTTTTGGAGTTTCCCTAAACTAAGTAGTTCCATTTATGTAATCAAAACAAACTAGCAGAGGCTAGGGCATACAAATGGATGCCCCATTGAAGTTTGGAGTCAAGGGTAATTCCCAGAAAGACCGTCAAATCAACAAACTCAAGTCTTTCATTATTCAAAATAACCGCGGATGGATTTAAATTGACATTTAGTAGGGGAAATAACAAGTATTTAGTATTTTTTGCATTCAGAACTAGATTATTTATTTCACACCAACCAGGAACCCCTGACAGACCACTGTTTACAATGTCATAGTTGTTTATCTTTCTGTCAAGTTTTAAAATAGACATGTATCATCTGCAAACAGAACAATGTCCCAAGTCTTATTAACAAAATAAGGTTAAACATTTACATATATTAGAAAAAGTAGAGGTCCTAAAATTTAACCATGTGGTACACCAATTTGTGCCATAGCGGCATTTACTTTGTATGTCATATCTCAGTTTTTATTTTATTTAGTTTATTCCAAAAATAAATTTGAGAACCGTTATACGTCAGGGATTTCCGAAAATTCCTTAGGAACAATTGTCTGTAATGGCTTTTAGAAAGCGCCGATTAAAATTAACCTGAGCCCAATATCACATAACTAAATCTGTTATTATGAAGGACCCCAAACTTTAACAACCCTGTTTGAATAAATGTCAAACGTTTTGGAACAGTAGTAGCGACGAATTACTTTGCTATTACAAAGCACATAATAACAATATTTTTTTGTGTTTAAGTTGTAATAATTTAGAAGACTCCATTTTAGTTAGATACTAGGACGGTCTTTGTACAATCTCGGTCAGAATTATCCGATAGTAAGACATCAGCACATAAGTATGAGACGAATTCATTGGACAGCTACCCACTCATATATTCCATCTCCAAACAGCAATTTATATGGTTTGGTTTTATTTTATATAATAGTTTTCGTAATAAAACGACGATAATTTAACCTGGGGAGGAGCGCCGTCGTGAGTGAATAGATCTATACCGCTTGTAACGTAATTCAATTCGTAGTATTTTGTTTTAGGACGAGGGTTTGAAAGGTCGACACTAGACCCGAACTTTGTTTGTGTAAAATCATACCGGTTAGCAAGTTCAGGAGTATTCATATATATGTTAATTTCATCATCCCATTGTAATCAGGTTTTCTGGAGCAACAAGAAAAGAAAGGATTCACTGAACCATTATTTACCAGAGTTATCATATTAAAATTATTATGTAATACAAAATAACTTTTAATTGAAGTTAACCTCAAGTCTTATACGACTGCCACAAATCTACATACAAAAAACGAGCGTTACTCGCTTTTGATGTGTATGTAACATTTGACATCTCACCTTCCTCATATGCAACTTCAACGTTATATCCTCTCGGATAATGGGCAGCTGCCATCAGACGGCCGACTAACAGAGTCGACTGCCAGTAACACACTTCCGTCCCTTTTTACATAATCATCCCCGCAGACTACAGCGATTTAAATAAATAATAAAAAAGAATACATAATATAATATATAGAGTATTTAGGGAATTTATTAGTATTTTGGTCAAAATGGGAATTTTATACGTATCACAATGTTATTGTATAAAACTGATAATTCTGTTTCAAATTATTCTGACAATATTGCAAAGTAAAGATACTCAAGTCAATTTAATACTCATATTTCCTAAAGTTGATCTTATTGGCTTATATAGCCAATAACTTTCAAGTAGGCCTCAAAAGAAAGAAACCTAAATATGGACTCGAAATAGAATTGTATGCATTATGTGTCTTTTATATATAAGCATAAAATTTATGACTGTTTCAGCCCTAAGAAATTTAAATGTTTGTACTAAAAAAATCTATGAAAAAACTAATTTCTGAATCACGCTTACGTTTGGTTCACCTAAATATATATAGGGTCTCAACTATGAATATATAATATATTAAACGAGTAGTAATATAGTAATAAGTGTCAGCTGGAACTAAGCTGAAAGCGATTTTTAGGATCGCGAGTGTACAGTGACAAAAAAATTTTTTTTTTTTTTAAACTTGCACTAAATTATACATTTAACAAAAGTTGCATGATTTGTACCAGACGGCCTTATCACTAAAGATAAGGTCTATTCCTGCAGCTGTTGGGTAGGCTGATTGTAAGAAATAGGTACACATATGTTGGGTGAACAAAAAAGTAAAATTGATTTAAATACGCGTTTACGGCGAAATTATACATAATGTAACACCATATAATAATTGAAGTCATATTGTTATATCGGTATAACATTGGATGTGTGTGTGTGTGTGTATTAAAATGTAATTAAAACTTTGTATTAATAAAATGCGAAGAAAGTTTAACGGTTCTTCGTGGTTTTATATTTTACAAGTGCCTATAGGAAACATCAGAGAGCAGATGGAAATTGTTTTAAAGTATAATTAATTTATAATTTGATAGCTTTTAGTATTTAATTACTTAAACTGTAAAATCATCAATGGTGTCTATAGTATAAAATACATTCAAAAATGTGCCGACAATGACGTTATTGTATAAAAACAAATTAAAGTTATAAAAACACATTTAATTACAACAAAGCAAGTTCTACTACCCTTTTATGTGTTTAATTATACTAATAAACGTGTTCAGCGGGGAAAATCATCTTGAGAGAACTTCCGTATTCCAGTCGTAACTATACAAAGAATACATTCACAACCCGCAGTTCAGCAGCGTGTTGGGATAAGCTAGAATCTAGAATAAAAAACAAGTAGATATTCGCCCCGCGGTTATATTTTTCTGGTAATTTCTTTAACATAAAGGGATCTTAGAACAGTTACATTAAACTACTGTAATTACTTTCAATAATTGTTATATATTATTTAACTTTGGAGCTATGTCCTCGATGATTGCTCAAGCCAGAGTGCCCGTCGTTAGCCCACCATGCTCAACTACGATTCAGTAGTTGATGTGATTGGCCAACGCTTCTGATTGGCTATCGCAGATTTAGTCAAATGAACATCCAATAATCGAAACATTAATTGATAGGGTCAAAATTAACTTAATTTATTAATAAACATTTTCAAATATTTTAATAATCTGCAACGTTTTATATGTTATGCGGAATATAAAATAATTTTAACAAATTCATCTTTTAAAACCTAACAAACATTTAGACATTCTTCGATAATCAAATCGGCAAAACTTTTAGACATTTGAAATATTAAATCTAAGTTTTTGAAACATTAATAGTTTTTATTGAACAATTGGAGCCGAGATGGCCCAGTGGTTAGAACGTGTGCATCTTAACCGATGATTTCGGGTTCAAACCCAGGCAGGCACCACTGAAATTTCATGTGCTTAATTTGTGTTTATAATTCATCTCGTGCTCGGCAGTGAAGGAAAACATCGTGAGGAAACCTGCATGTGTCTAATTTCAACGAAATTCTGCCACATGTGTATTCCGCCAACCCGCATTGGAGCAGCGTGGTGGAATATGCTCCAAACCTTCTCCTCAAAGGGAGAGGAGGCCTTTATCCCAGCAGTGGGACATTTACGGGCTGCTACTGTTACTACTACTGTTACTATTGAACAATTGAAGCAGAACAATTAATTGAGCATAAGATACAATTTTGATGTTATCTGTTTAAAATGCTTTCCATTAACAGTCAATATAAATCTTTCACCGAAACTTAATAAGGGCTGATAATTAAACAACGAATCTTACAACACAGTGCTATTTGTTAAATAAAACATACATATACACAGAAACCTCTCTGTATGTACGTAAAGTCAAGCAGTAAAAAAGCACGAAGGAAATTAATATAAAATATTATTATGAAGTCGAAAATTTACCGATATCAGAAATCACATTTCTCAATTATGTTCCACTAAAAGTCATCGGGAGAAGAAATATATTCAATAAAATACACCAGGAAAGTTAAAAGTCCAACTTAACGCCTCTACGTTTTATTTCATGCAGAAAAAATAAACTGCAGCGGAATCTCCAAGTCGAGAATATAAAAGATATATTCTCCGCATTACTGAAAAGTATTATTGCTTTTTTTTTCTCATTATCTCTCTTTTGTATTTGAACAAAGCCTTACCTGTTCAAATTGATCATACGGTTGACCTTGATCTTTGAATTAATGTTTCTGTAGAATGGATTTTTTTAATTTTGATATAATATTTGAAATACATAAGTAACTGACTACCTTTTGCACTTTCACGGCTAAGCCAGTGAATCGAATTTTATTGAATTTGATATGAAGCAAGCTTGAACCCCAAGAAAGGACATAGGTTTTTATATCTAAAATCTACGACCACTCCCCTTAACAAGGTGATAAAGATAAATTAATAAAGATAAAACAATGAGACACAAATAACTCAAACAATGAGTCTTATATTAAAAAAGTAAAATATTTATAACGATACTTGTGTTCACTCGTGTACCAACTATCATCTTTTCTAGATATATTGCTTTTGTCACCAAAATTTACTCAAGAGGACATAACACTCATCTTCAGAGGTCACATTTCTTAGTCATTACAAATCGTACAGCTCGTTTTGAAAAACAATGATATTTAAATCTTTATCGATATTACCGAAATACCAATGATTGACTCATCACGAGGTCTCCGAAACGATCGGACGTTTTTTTTTTTTAATTTAGTACTCCTTTCGTGAGAGAGGCGCTCACTAAGATTTTTGAAAATTTCAACTTAATGATGTAAATTTTTATGATTTTTTTAATATAATATTATGTCGATTGTGAAATGATAATCCATCACAATTTATTTAAATTCTTTTAGTAAATCAAAAGAACCATTCGTCTATATTATTATTTTTATTCGTGTCAACTCAAATATGTTTTTAATAAAGAATGAACTCGTTTATATTAATATTATATATTTAATAGACTTAGACACACGTTGTAGATGTCTAAGTAATGAATTCATTAATAATTTGTAATCCGAATCCAGATGTTGCCCAATAAATATTAGTAACATTATTTATTACGTTTCCACTTATTGTTGAATCATTCAATTAATTAAAATTTTAGTTTTAGATAGGCTTCAAAACTTTTTTATCAATTTATTTAAAAAAATATGCTGTGTGGTTCTTCACTTATAATGTCTCATGTAAATCAAATTCAAAAATATGAATAGTAAAATGAAGTCTTTTAATACAAAACCCAATTGTGATATTTTAACTGCCCATAAGGCCATATTTGATATACGAACAGACGCGTCACTTTTAAAAGCTAGCTATTTTAATTCAATCTTACGGTAAACTCCATCTCGTTATAAACGTACAATGTAAATCTATATACTCGTATATATATAAAAGCGAAATACCATTTGCTCATTAATCACGATTTCTTATAAACTATAACAACATCACATACATCACTCTGATCCCAATGTAAGTAGCTAAAGCACTTGTGTTATGGAAAATCAGAAGTAACGACGGTACCACAAACACCCAGACCCAAGACAACATAGAAAACTAATGAACTTTTTTTTTTCAACATCGACTCGGCCGGGAATCGAACCCGGGACCTCGGAGTGGCGTACCAATGAAAACCGGTGTACACACTACTCGACCACGGAGGTCGTCAAACATAACACCTTAAAACTTTTGAAATTTGGCAGGTAGGTTCCTTATAGGGACATCCGTTAGGAATTTTATGATTTTTACGAAATTCCACCCCTAAGCGGGTACAGGGGTTGAAAATTTGTGTTTTATTAGTTTCGCGAAGGTAAAGCCACGGGTTCAGCTAGTGTTCATATTATATAAAGTGAGGAAAGTAATATAGCCGTGAAATATTACCAAATAAACTCAAAAAGGCGCGGAAGTAAAAGTGAGTTAAATTAAATCTCTTATTATACTCATATGTTTGAAACTATTATACGCTACGTCTGCCAAGAAACTCTATTGTGACTTGATATCTACTCAAAACGAATATTGAAAAATAGTATAGTTCAATGTTTGTGAAAAAATTGACACGTTGAAAAATTATATTTTGTGTCAAAAATATATAACTTAAAAATATTACCTGGAAATAAATTCAATAATTATAAGTATATTTTTTTTCTAATTTTACGTTGTATGAAAAGAAACATAAATTGACAAGTTAATCGAATTTCTCGGAAAATGGCTGACTGTACTTTGAATAATATTACAGATAAAAAATGTTTATGTTATATAAAATCGTGGAATTAGTATGCGTCAAAAGCAATTATCTACTTCCGATTAAGTTTAATTAATTTTTTACCTTATTATTATAGATAAACAAGTTATAATCACAAATTTAAGAATTCATTAAGGTTATATATGTTTTAGCTCGTTATGACAAAATGCTGAGAGATCATTTTTGTAATGACACGTGACATGAAAACTCCGTGACAGTGTTGCTCACTAAATCGCCAATTAAGGTCGAAATAGACAACTTAACACCTTGTTTGTACCAATGTTTATATTCAAAAGAAGTTACATTTATTATAAAAAAAATATTAGGTCCTTACATATGAAATTAGCGATTTGTCGTTGACTCTTTTGGTTTAAGATATCTCCTCTTTGGTTAAGAATTCCAAATTAAAATTTATCAATTCATTTAGCTGGTACATTTGAGTTTTGAAAACAGTCATTTATTTATTTATTTTTTTGGCGTCGCTTATTACCGCACAATGGAAAATATGAAATATCGGTATATCTATGAGTACGAGTACTACCGTGGCACCAGCGCTGCAGAAACAGCTCGAAGGATTAATGAAAAAAAAATGCCCAAAAAAAAGCACGATACGTTTTTGGTTTCAACGTTTTCGTTCTGAAATTTTGACCTTCAGAATCAACCCCGTGGACGGCCGGAGAACAAAGTGGAAAATGAAGAGTTAAAGGCAGATAACTATTGTCAGCAACGTCAAACCATGAAGGAAGAACTAGCTGCTAAACAACCGAGATTGATCAATCGCTCTCGGCCACTGCTGCTTAACGACGCCGTAAGACCACACACTGCGCAACAAACAACCACTAAGTTAGATAAGCTACAATTGCAATGTCTGCGACATCCAACGCACTCCCAGGACTTCCAACAGATTACCATTTTTTCCAGAATTTGGACAACTTCTTGCGAAGAAAAAAATTAAACTCCGATACGGCAGTCCAGTCCGCCTTCAAAGAGTTTATTGATTCTCGTCCCCATGATTTTTTTAGCAAAGGGATCACCTTTGATGTGGCAAAAATTTAAAGATAACAACGGTGTACATTGATTAATTAAATATATTTTACAAAAAAATAAAAAAATTACTTTATATTCCTCCCGTACAAAACGCCAATTTTATATTTAGGACCTTATATTAGTTTATGTAAAAACTATGTCTGTATGTCTGTCTGTCACTGACGATCGTCCTCTAAAACACGAGCGAAGCCACGGACGAGAACATGTTATAAATAGGTATATTATTATTATTTTGTTGTAATTTACAAATTAATTATTTGTAATGATTTGCTTGTAATTAAATACTATTTTTAATTACACTGAAGAAGTTGAACTTCTCACGAGCATACATAAGTACACGCACCTTTTTTATTTTACCAGTGAAAACCATGAATTCCTGATTTAACAATTTTCTTTCATCCGTTCACTTGAGTGGCTAAAAATATTAAAACATTTTTTCGGGATAATTTTCACCTAAAAGCCTTTAACCGTTAGGCTTGAATAAGCAACAAATACCCAACATTCAAATTATATATTATTGGGGATTTTCATTTCATACTTATAACGTAAACGGAAATCCCCGAAATCGGCTTACGCGAACGGATAACGATAAAAATAATTTTATAGCCCAAGTAATAAACTTAATAGAAATTAAAATTGATGCTAAACTGCCAAACAATTAAATCAAGTCATATCATTAATAATTTACGTAAGTTTATTTAAATTTATTGTTATAACAAATATCGTTGTAACGCTTCCGCGTCTCCTCCCACGCTGCGCTCCGCTCGAGGCTTAACGAAGCTATCCTCAGGGCACGAAGGAGCTCGCACCCCACCTGGACTTTTGAATCTCAAGCATAAACGTACGAGTCGTGCGGTTTTTGCTTCTCCGCATCTTCTTTGTTATCCCCATTATACCTTTTTCATTTCGAAAACTAATTGGTAATCAACTATGTATTAAACATTGCTTCGATTATGTATAGAAACCTAACTAATTAAGTTTGAAATGTAATTGTAATTAAGAACAATTTTACTAGAGTTGCCCCACTATACGTTTATTTATCATAACAATATCAACTCTCCATAACATTAATTGTTATTTGTAATAATATATAAAAAATAACAAAATTACAACCGATTTCAATATATTTCTTCAAATTCAAATCAAACCAAACGGGTATACCGACCCAAATATTTAAGTCAACAAAATGTTACAAGTAAATTTTGGACAAATTGCACCGAATTTACGATTAAAGGATCGAGTGTACAAATTAAATAGCTGTACAAAAACGCAACAGTCTGTAAATGTATTACAGCTGAGCTTCCCCTTTTAAAAAGGCATTCAGGACATACAGGTTTCTTCGCAATCGCAGTAAGACCTGAAATTTCATTGGTACTTGTCTGGATTTGTCCCCATAATCTTATCCAAAATCGTCTTAACAACAGTCCTTAGTTCTATAGTATATAAACTATACAAATCTATATTTAGATAATTTACAGTTTGAACATGATGATTCAAAGTATTTTACCAGTTCATTATATATATTCCGAAGAATATTATGCAAATCGTGGATTTCTTGCGATCTACTTGTTAATCCTTCGCGAAGAAGTTATAAAAACATTCTTCTCTTATTAGAAGGTAAATAACAGTTATTATTTCACGAATTCAATCTTGCTTTAATTTTTATAATTTTGTTCTGTTTTCATTTATAATTAATTATAATAATTTTTCATTTTGACAATTATGTGTACTTGAATAATTAAACATGACATTCAGCTACTTTAAAGAAAGATGTTTTTTTTTTTTCTTTATGTTTTGCTGTGAATGTCAGTAAACCAAATAATAAAATAAATGATAGTAACATTTCAAATTCTTTACCAAATAAACATCAAAATGTTATTTATTATAATTTCTTATTCAAATAAATCAAAACAAAAACTTTTTAAGCTTAATAAACGTTAACAATCGACATTAATATATTCATTATTATTATATTCTAATACCAAACGATTTCATTGTTCAATTTCACCAAAGACACACTAAGAATAATGTAAATAGACCAGGAATTTAATAGCCAAAGCCCATTAGCGATACGGTCTTTCCGATCGTACTTTATTTTCTTTTTAAATGAGAGGCGATTTCGTTTGAGGGCCTTCTTTCTCCCCAAGAGCGTTCGGCCTTAATTAGAACTCGGTGGCGCACCGCTCCCAAAATTGACTCTTTAAAACTTGTGATTCTTTGTAACTCCGAGTGATTTAAATGTACCGTTTCGATGCTATCTCTTCAATTTATTGCCCTTTTTTATATTCGATCTGGTGTTTTTGTGTTTCAAGTGTCATATTACGAATTATTACGTAATACTGACGTCATTCTTTGTAAGTAAATATGGAGATGTTAATTGCTGCCTGTCAGAATCTACGTTCTAAGCCGATGACTTTCATCATCATTTGAATTATCTTTCAAACTCGACTGAAGAACGTATTTGATAAATGTTTTAATGAAAAAATTAAACAAAAAGAAAAGTTTATTTAGGACACGGCACAATTGAAAAAAGTATAAATAAACCTGAGAAAAAACGTCGACAAAGTATACAATACATAATATATTATAAAGAAAAGGAAAAACAAAGAGATTTTAGCAGCAATTACATCAATCGTGTTCCAAATAGATGTACCATTCTGCTTGCATGTTGAGCTCCAAAACCCAACGCTGATTTCCAATAGCACCCTAAGTAGCTACGACGACTGTATAAACCTCGTTTTAGTTCCCCCCGATTCTAGTTTCTTTATATCTCATGATTTCTTCGAAGTCATGAGGCTTTTCGAAAATTACTTAAATAAATTCAAGTGCAATTAAGTATTTAATAACACACATACATTTGTACAATTGTGTCTACAAATGATTTTCTTCTAACATCATTATATAGTAAAGTTATCGACTCAATAGATCGTTTGATATAAGGTATCTGAACGATGAAAATTATTCAAGTCACGGTTAGAAGGAATTTACATATTTATTTTTTGCTTAGTCTACAATATAGTATGCAAAACACATACTCGCATCATAATCCTTAAAGCTACGGTCTTATCTGTTGCAACTGAGCTAAAACGCACGTGATAATTTATTACAACGTGGCGAAGTTGTTACCGCTATATATTCTGGTATGTTCATCATTCGAGGAGATAAATTTGTACGCCGTCTTTAACTATTTTTTAAGGTAGTTAGAATATAAATTAAGCTAAGGGCACACATGCGATTATTAAAGAATATAGCGTAAAAGTTTTCTTTTTATGACAGACAAGCAAATGGGGCACCTGTTGGTAAGTTGTCACAAGAGTGGACAATGGCTCACCAAAAACATTAACCATTCCTAAAGCGCCAATGTGTCACCAACCTTGGGAACTAAGAGGGATCGCTTGTGCCTGTATTTACACTGTCTTATTCACCCTTTATATCGGAACAAAACAATTCTGAGTAGTGCTGTTTGACGGTAGAACATATGATGAGTGGGTGATGACCCAGACGAGCAATCAAAGCCCTACTACCAAGTAAACTCAATGTTAAATTTAATGTGTAAATAATATGATTAGAGGATAGGCTTTATCGTCTAATTCTTTCCACTGACGATATGCTTGTGAGTGCTTTATGTCCATCAATTAAAAAATACATTGTATAGTATTTTCTTGGTCTTGGTACTACGGTATTCAAACAATTTTAATTTTTAAGTATTACAGGCTTAATGTATATAATTAACATTACCTTTAAGGTAATAGAGTTTAATTTAAATTCAAAATATTAGCTAAATGCTAATAACGGATAATACTGTTTATAATGATTGCAAATAATTAACCTTACCGCAAATTGCTCTTAATTAGTTAAAATATAGGCCTCTATTACGTAAGCATGATTACAAAATGTAGCAAAGTAATACCTGCGCCACACAAACGATAATGTCAGATGAAGTTCGACAAAGTAAGAGCAATATCATAGATTCAAGAAAGCTTGGGAAAAAAGTCGTTATGAATTTATTTTCTGCCTTTTTTATAGAATTACGAGCAAAGAAGATGAAGCAATCGAAATATTTCAACGAATGTCTGGCCCAAGGTCTGGTGCTCGCTTAACATTCGTTGAATGTGTGTTTAGCATCAATCCATGTCAATGAGGGTGATTAGATTCATATCATTCCTGCAGTTTGTTTTGACAAATTTGATCATGAATGACCATTATTGTTTCAAATACATCTGGAAATAGTTTTAGATTTAATCGATTAACTGTCATGTTTCATTTCACTTAAATCATTACCAAACGGTTCTTTGTTGCTTTTTTACGTCATACAAATAGATCATTTTTGTCTTATATATAATGGTACATAATTTAGATCGATATTTCCAAAATTATGTAAATTTCAAAAAAGTTTGGTATTTGTTATTTGTTGATTTTGATACAGGTCATAAAACACAAATTCTATATGATTGATGAATAAAAGAGATACTGAAGTTTATGTCGGTAAGAAAATAAATCTCAGCCGAATACTAAAGTATCCTAAAGAGATGGAAAAAAAACAAACAATGTAAGAAGTAATTCGATGGATAAAATCCATCGACTAGTAAAATATAATAGGTTTCTTATGTGTAATGTTCATGCAATAATCTTTTTCAAAAACAACGACTGAACTAAAAACATTCGTTCAAAAAAGGCGCCCAGTGATTTGAAAAAGGAATGGACATTTCATGCCAGTGAACATTTATCGAGATCTCTCCATCCATCATTACGTCACCATTGTCAGCTCCCAAAAGACACGCGTGAACGTCGAATCAATATAATTAAAAAGCCGAATGGTCAGTCCTTTGTCAGACGTGAATTAGGATCTGAAAGGCGCCTTTGTTTCCAACAGTCTCGACTACGATTTATGTCGGCATATTTTTACACTTCAGTATTCAACGACGATTTTTTTGAAGAACGTTTCGAAAAACCCATGTTAGAGCAGCAACGGAACTGAATCATTTTTAAGTAATAGTTTCCTTTTCAACGACCTTCCAGACGAGTGATTAATTGTTTTACGTAAACGTGTTGTTTGATTCATGGGAATATTAACATCGTATAGTGATTAGGAAGTGGTGACCGAAATGTTGATATGATTAGTTAATTTACATTACAAGTTTTTAATATAAGTGTAAAAAAATAAGGATATTTTAATGAAATCGAATTGATAAAACAAATTAAATACATAAGATGAATAAGAAAATTATTTCCTTTGTCTGAATAAGCTAAAGGAGCATTTCTTCTTGAAATTCTAAATTACTCTTCTATATTAGCACAAAGGTTTTTTACCTTATGATTAGAAAATAGGACACACTATTGGCTAGATTTGTCCAAAAATAATGTACGTCGCATTGTCTGCAAGAACTACTTTTGTTGGAGATAAATCAACTATAAATATTTTTGATGTTTTTGGTTAATTTCTGGTACAAGCTTAACTACAATCTAGAGCTCTACTTTCACAGAGAATTTTATTTCTTTCTGACTTTTACAACTACGTCTCTCGATTATGCAAAGCGCTTGATGTTTGCTTCATAGATTTTCTTCATTTCTTTGTTGGTTTTAATTATTATTATAGACTTCGAAAAAGTGCTGTAACACAAAAAAACAGCAAAGATTTGACTGAACCAAATGGATTACTCGTAATCGCAATTTAATCATATTATAATTTCCAAAGAAAACGTTATAAGGGAATCATAATATAAGGAAATTCTTGCAATCTCTCTTCTAAAAAATATGAAATCAAACTCCACTTAGCGAGAGAGACATAATATGTTTATCCATTTGAGGAGGTTTGTATATCATCAGATATCTGATGATACAATGATTCCAAGATTACAAAAATAGTGTAGAATCATCAAACATACCAAATTCGTTGATTTCATCAATATATCTCGAACGTGCTCTAAACAGCTGCAAGACTGACATCTTATATCGTCAACATTCACGTTATACTCAATCGTATCATCGCTGACTACGGTCTCACGATAGACTTAATTGATTACAATTGCACAGAGAACCGTCATACTGCGAGATTATACAATTTAAAATCGAAAAATATTGCTTGAAGTCGATCTAAGTCAGTACTGTATTTTATTAGCTTATGAATATTTAAGATAATTTAATATTAGGTAAGGCAAAAGGAGTATTTTTAGGAATCTCGTTTAATTCGAAACTTCATTTGAATCCTTATTTTCCACCTTAAATGGAAAATTCAGCTATGCAGCGTACGCGGTTAGAAAAGTTAGGGAACTAATTGACATTAATTTGGTTATTTTCATTGTATTGCCTTATAGCATATTACTTGACGGTAACGCTACTGATATTTAATCTATTTAAAAGAGAGTTGTCTAGTCTATTTATAATCTCGGCCCTCGAGCTCCCTTCAGAATGTTTTTAAAAGTACGAATACTTACAGTTGCGTTACAATATATTTACAACAATGTTCTGTATATCAATAATAACATTAATCACTTTGATAGAGTGATAATCATTGTATGAATATGATTAGTAAGGATAAGCTTATAACGCCAAGTTTCCGACTTTGCGAAGTCAATAAATCCCTCTTGGAGCAAAGTATTCGTTTCTTTAATAAAAATCCGCAGATATTTTTAACTTTACCGATTCATAACTTCAATAGATGATAAAAAAAGTCGATCGATATTTGATTGACATAACTTGGTATTTCAAATGTTAGAAAAGATAATATTTCCGATTATTTATTTATTAAATGATATTCAAAAGTGCTGGTAAAAGTCTACTTTAGTAAAGTATTTTTGAAAACAACATAATCTGCATTTCTATCCAGTGGTAGCTTAACTTTCACTTTAATCTTGTAACATGACGTGCGTTCTAAAGTGCTTCTATGGTGTAAGTGTAATATCATTGATTGATGATTGAGCATATGGGCCACTTGATGGTAAGTGGTCACCACCGCCCATAGACAATAGCGCTGTCCGGAACACAACAATACGAATAATAATAAGACCTCAGACCATAATTTGTTATAATAATAAATGGAAACGACGAGACATGCACACACAAGCAGAGAAAGGGTGGCGAAGGTAGAACGGCAGTGAGAGAGCGTCATGGCGTTAGGCGTCAAGGCGTACGAGTCGGTCTTACCCTTAAGATAATAGACCTATAAGCTAATAGACCTTCACACCAAAATAGCTGATAATAATAGTCACGCCTGTGTGGAATAATGAATGTCACTTTAAAAACTATTCGCCAAATCCTAGCAAATATAATTTACATTAATTAATTCGAATAATTTTACTCACTTATTAGAAAATATTTTTGAAGAAACTCTCGTATCATATGTATTCCTTTGATCATTCGATGTTCGCACTGAAAATATTTTTAGTATTGGCTTCATGTGTGACTTTAAGCTTAATTATAATTTCATAAGTCAACTCGCCTCGAAATAGTTGCACTTTTTTCGACAATTTTGAACATGAATATAAATTAAATAAATCACTAAGCAATTTTCACTCCAAAACAAAATGAAGTGTATTCAATTACAGTCTCACAAACGCTTTTGATCCGATTGGAAATAAATATCCTACAGTAAAAAACTAAATATATTTATTAAATGTTATGTTTTTAAAGGATAATCTCTACTCGGGTTGACCGATTATAATTTATAGACACATATTGCTTTTTTTTTATATGTTATAGGTGGCAAACGAGCCACGACCGCCCATGGACACCGGCAACACCGGGGGGCTTGCAGATGCGTTGCCAGCCTTTAAGGAAGGTCAGACCGATGAATATTTAACGCGTGAATGTATATTATTTATATATTTCCGTCAATGAATTTACAAACTTATTTAATTATAGTTACTTACCTATAAAAATTAATTTTTTTAGCTATACAATTACGAGTGTATTGTCTTGTCTTACTCAGTGGTATACTGTGATCACCAGTACCACATCCACCGCTAATCATTGACTGATCGATATCGTATCCTTAGAAGTTTGCTATTCTATAAATATCTAATATATGCCATACAGCAATACTTACCATTGTTGTGTTCTGATTTAAAAGATAAATGAGCCAGCGTACAGGCACAAGACATAACATCTTAACATCAGGTTAAATTCTTACAATAAATACTTAATATAAATTAATAGCTTCTGATCTTTACGATGAAAAATATATGACATATTTTTAATAATAAAAAAAGACATTCTCAATATATAAAACTTAACACAGTTACAGGCCGAAATACCCTTAGACCACTTAATCTCTGCCAGTTTCCATGACGTGCTTTGAAATTTCCTTTTTTACCTCCCTTTGTTCTCAAACACGGGGAAAGGAAAAATGCGATGAATTCTTTTGTACGTTACGTATAGTTCTCGTTCATTGCTATGTATAAATTATGACGTCTTGCGACAGACGTATGCGAGATAATTTTAACGGTGCTTTTAATAATGGCTAGTTGAAACTGAAATGACATTGTTAGTAAAATTTGTTATACAGATTATACCTATTCTCCTTGGTTTTTATGTCATTTTATAGATTTAAAAACGAATATTTTATGTCAAGGTACTTCTCCATCATCGGTTACCCCTCCGCTAACCTTAAATACTTCTTCACTGTGCTCCGGTTTAGAGACTGACCGACCTCGTGTAATTACGTACCTAAGATAGCAGCTTCGATTTCGTAGTTTTAGCGGCAAAACAAATAGTTTATATTTCTTAGCGTTCGAATGCATTTCCACATATCGGAAGATACCAGACGGTAGATTGACAAATTTGCCAACCCGATGCCGTCTGGCAGTGACTCATAAATATCAACGGTAAATTTTCGTTAATCAATAAAAGTAATATTTCCCAACGTAAACCTCTAGAGCGGCCTGCCATTATGACATAACAAGTTTCACCGCTGCGTAATATTTGCCTCAAAGGAATTGCGAATATTTCGATTACAGACGACAACCTTTAATATAACTTTGGCACAATTACCTTATATACTTAATAAGACAGGTTGTTTATTACATACGAGAATTAAAGCTGTTTACAGACGTAGCTGCAAAAGCCGATGCGGTAAAATGTTTATAAAAAACAACGAACTAACCGCTTGTCGCAGACCTATGATGGATTGCACTTATCAAAGTGTGCGTACTATGACAAGGGTAAAACTACAGCGGTGTAGTGTGTGAGCAGCCTAACTGACTTATCTCATTCAAATATTTATACTTGCACACAATTTGTGTTGCGAAAGAATATGAACGGGATGGGGAAAGATATCAATGTTAAGGAGACAGTTGGAGTAAACGGATAGACAATAAAGGAATATCAGTAGCTGATTGCATTTCTGAGTGACTTCCGATTCCCTTAGTAGCTAGCAGCGGCAACACTTGTTCTGGAAGTCATATTTTTCATTTGAAATGTCCCTGTGATTTAGGATATTAATTTCTGAATATCCTGATACCTTGGTGTTATTTTTCCTTTGATAACTAACTAATGTTATAAAGGCGGAAGTATTGCATGTTTGTTACTCCTTCACGTAAAAATTACTGAATAGATTTTAATGAAACTTTACAATAATATAGCTTATATATAGGAATAATACATATGCGATAATTTATAAAGATACTGTGTGAATAATACTTGACAACCAGCCCATAAAACGCAAAGCCGCGAGGGAATAATAATTGATAATAAATTACATTTTACAAACATGTGTCAGTATATTATACGAATCTGGTTAACTGAGGCCAGATCCAGTTGGACAATGTCAATGTTGCACTCTAAATTAAATTTGAATACTTATTATTTAGAGTTTAATAAATTTACTTCCCATATATATACACATATATGTAAATCTTTTTTACGTGTGTGTATAACTATACTCCTCCTTTTGTGTGTATTTGAGTCCCTTGACGTTTTAAATTACACCGCATAAGTGGCTTGTCGTACCCCAAGAAATCTTATTTTAGCCGAAGTTTCGATGAGAAGATAGTGTACTTATATATCCTTTTTTACTTGTTCGAATATATTTTAAGCATATATTAACACAATTACTACTGTGAAACCAGCATACGTACGACAAAATTCTACTATTAACCACATAACAATATCCACCAAACCGCAATGGACCAACGTTGTGGATTTTGCTTTAACATCCTTAACGAGTCTCCTTAACGAGTGGAGGCCTTTGTCCGGCATTTATTTATTTTATTTATTTAAAGGCTACTGTTACTCATGGTTGTAAAAATAGCAAAACTTACATTCACTTCGAAACTTATTTTAATAATCTACTTACCTTCCATCATCAGCATTAAATATTCTGACAATATTCCCAAAAGTATTTTTTCCCATTTACGTTTTAATGTTTTGGCAGCGTTATTTCACAAAATGGCGGATAATAAAGCTGTAGTATGCAAATTTTAATGGACTATTAATCCCCGTGCACACGATCCTAAAAAACGTTTCCATCTTTTGACGGCTGCGTCGCGACCGGTACACTTTGATTTTATTTTTATTTTCGTCAACAATTTAACTGTAATAGATATTAATTTATACGACCGTCCGTCACGTCACGTCCGATAGAGAAGTATGGAAGAAGAAGACATGCTGCGCCGACCCCAAGTAAAATTGGGATAAGGGCAGGAAGATGAGATATTAATTTATACTTTCAATTATTTTGTTTATATGATTACGAAGACTTGACATAATTGAATTCTTAAATGTACATTCAAAGGTACTTACTTAAATATAGTATTTTTTAGTCATAGTCATATGGCCGAATGGGTCACCTAAAAGTAAGTGGTCACTACTACCCACAGACATTGCTCCGTGAGAAATTCTAACCATTAGATGCACATAGTTACACTGGCTCACACATCCTTAAAACCGGTACACAACAACACGAAGTATCGCTGCTTGGTGGCAGAATATATGAAGAGAGGGTGGTGACTTCCTAGCCGAGCTTGCATAACGCTCTACCACCAAGTTCAATTGATTTTGTCAATTAAACTTAGAACATTATAAATCTTTATAGTCACTATAGAAATAGTTAAAAAAAATTGTGAAATACTCCCACAACACATCTATATATTATTTGTCATTATTGAGTCTAAACAAATGTTTATTTTAATCCTTTGGCTTTAAGGTACCATCAACAAAGAAACCAAGGTCATTTGACGAATTCAACTAAGTCGTCGTCCCCAAATTCTTTTCAAGCGTCGCAGTTGGTTTGGTCTGTATTCATACAAATTACTCGAAACAAAGTTATCGTTATCGAATAGTATGAGATCATGAAATTCTTATCACGTCAGCAGTCTAAGCTTAAAGCGGGTGAAACTACGAAGCGCAGCTACTTATATAACAATATTATATACTAAAACCGTCTTGGTAACACGCTGAATCTTCTGTTATAGTTTTATGTATATTGGCTAAGTAGTTTTTTCAGATAGACATTTAAAAATAGTGTTTATTTTTTGTTAATCTTTGGTCACCAACGCCCATGGATATTGGCGCTGTAAGAAATATTAACCATTCTTTATAGCGCTAATGCACACCCAACCTTGGGAACTGCATCATGTCTCTTGTGCCTCTAGTTACTAGTTACATTAAATATTGCTCTTTAACAGTAGAATATCTAATGAGTGGGTGGTATATACACCTACGAACGACTACCTACTTGCACGAAGCCCTACCGAGTAGAGTAGTTTGAGTACTAAGCATCATCCTCCTGCCCTTATCCCAATTTTACTTGGGGTCGGTGCAGCATGTCTTCTTCTTCCATAGTTCTCTGTCAGACGTCATCTCACAAGTAACATTCTTTCTAACCATATCGTCTTTCACACAATCCATCTGTCGTTCCTTTGGTCGTCCCCTACCTCTATATCCATCCACATCCATTCTCAAAACCTTTCTCACAACATGGTCCTCATTCCTCCGCATTTGTTTAGATTTTAAGCTATTCAAATCTACAAAAACTACAAATATATTTACACGTTAAATCTTCAAGATATATATTTTTGAACAGGACACTTTATATGCTTCATCGTGAAGAGCATTAATATGATTGTCAAGTTGAAATTATTTTCTTTTTTTGACGTTTCACTATAAAGCAGGAAATCGAGAATGCGACAAATTTTATGCGTCGTAAAAACTGTAACTTACAACGGAACATTAATCTTGATGTTTTATCCAATAAATGGACGCTGTTAAAGATTAGTTGACTCTCTGATTTGGAGATGTTATTATTACTTTCTCAAAATGAGCTCATCATTCGACATAATATTGAAGATTTCATTAATTCTATTCTCTGTTAAATTATGATCACCAAGAGCTGCAAAAGCTTCTTAACTAGTGTTTTTCTTTAATAAAGAGAAAGATCTCTTCTTTACTTTATTATAAAAGGAAGGATTATCGCAGCCAGTGAACGCATGGAAACCAAGTAAGCTTCTACGCGTTAGTTCGTCTAGATGTTTGTGAATTCTTCTGACATCTATAACTCGTTCATTATAATCAAAATCATGCACCTTCATTAGCACAGCTAAGAAACTATTATGTGGTCTGCCCGCATGTCAGAATCACCATATGTGTCTGCTTTTGTATGCGCCAATGTATCTGTATTTAATAATAATATGAAAATCAGAACCAAATTTCAGCTTTGCTGAAATAACGAAAATTTGTATTAAATTTAAGTAACCGGAATGTCTGCCATTAAATTTTTCTTTATTTTTTTAATGTATTATAAGATATCGAAACGGCAGACATGCTGCGATCCCGTTTTGACAGACAATTTTGATGCTTTTCGACTCTTTAGCAAGGAACCCTCGGCGGGAATAGTGAACCTCAATTTCCCCAACGGAAGGTGAAACAGTATATCTGGCATTAAATGGAGTTTGCTATTCTATACTATACTATAAGTATGCGGAACACTGGCTCTCAGTCTAATAGCCCAGTAGTTAGGACGTGAGGATTTTAACCAATTATTGTTGGTTGAAACCTAAGCACCACTGAATTATCCACGTACTTAATTTGTGTTTAAAATAATAATCTCGTATGATGGTAACCCGCATGTTTAATATAACAAGTAACTCTGGCTGTCTATCTGTCTGTCTGTTGCTCTTTTAAGGTAAAACCACTAAACCTATTTTGATGAAATTTTGTATGAAACAAGTTTGAACTTTAAGGAAGGACATAGGCTACCGACAACCAACACCTAAAACGCAATGAAAGCCGTGGGCCATAACAAGTACTTCCTATTTATTTCATTCTCATAAACAAAAGCAAAATGAAAAGAAAATGAAATTGAACCCAATTTTATTACATCGATATTCACTAGTAATGATAAAACTTTACCAATAGCATTAGCTATGAATAAATAGGAATGTACTCACATAAATCGCTTTCACATAAATCTGTCTGAAAGTCACGATTAATTAATTTCTTTTGTCCAAAAATTATACATAATTTCCTACTATCTATACATACAAGGATATGAGGAGACGTATTATGCAACGCCTAAGTAAAAAAGCTACTAAACCAATATATATAAAACTTAAAAAATAAAAAATGCGGCGCGTTATAGAATTAAGATTTTACTATTTAATATTATTAAGAAGCAGAGCTTCGCACTTTCACACGCTTTAAATTTAGACTTGACGTGACTGGCGTTAATTTCATGTTCCCTTATTTACTTTTTTTAGAATAGGTGGACTTAATCCACTATAAGTGTAATCCATGATAAGTGGTCACCATCGACTAAGCACGTCGGCGCTGTAAGAAATATTAACTATTCCTGACATCGCCAATTCGCTACCAATCTTGGGAGCTCAGATTCTATGTCCTTTGTGCTTGTAATTTGTACAAGGCCTTACACCTACGATTTAAATAGAAGATGTGCAACTCAAGGTTCTCTTAGAAACATCTTAAAAAAACTTATGTAATTATATTTTCATACAACCCAACTCAAGTGTACAAAAGTGAGACTAAAAAACAGGATGACCATCGACCTGACGGCAACTAAACAATCCATATTAACATTTTAAAATAATTACAAGTTTCATTTCATATTTTACCGGAATTATGCTAAAAGTAGGTTTGTTTAACAAGAAACAGTACAATTCTAAATAAAATCTTAATTGGAAGTGCGAAGTTGAACTTGTACAAAGCCCTACCACCAAGTAAACGAAAGAACTATTAGTTCAAGATTTAATTCCATGCTATTGTTATTACACTTATATTAGAGTTTCAACATAAAAACTATATCATCAAGATAAAATATAACATCAAAAGAAGTCTATCAAGACGCTAACAAAACTAAGCTCCTTAAAATCCCTCTAAGAATATTCTAAGAGGAGTCTCTTCACAATGGAGCGCAAACGAGCGACGCTCAGAGAAAAAACATTTTTTACTTCCATTTGCAATACGTAACTCTCAATTGTCGACTCTCGTTATGTTAGTTTGTTTTTATCGTCGCGTAATCTTCGGAACTGATTGCGTTTTTTATTGCTACACATATTTTCTTTGAAAAATTACATTGATAACTTGCCTTTACAATACGAAGTTGGTAATAGCCTGTACGCGTCCCACGGCTGGGCACATACATTCTCTCATTTTGAGGAGTAGCTTTGGATGATGCCTCAATGCGGGTTGGTGACAGAATTTCATGCGACAACAAATTAATTCTACACACAAATGGCCAACTCAACTCTAATAATATTGAAATAAAATTACAAAGTCCCTTATAATACTATTTGGCATTTATTCGATAAACTCGAATTATTTACTAGTTTTAATAGTTTTCTCGAGTGTAGTAACTTGAATATATTTACTTACATAGTACTTGAGTATTCTTTAAAAATATATTAACACTAAGATCACAATCGAAATGACACCTGATTTAATTAAAACCATCAAATTAAAATATATTGATTTAAAAAAAATATTAAAATATAACATTACCGGAAAGTTACATTCCTCCCATTGGGCATTTCATTTCATTGAATTTATAATTCCGTTAAAAATATCCGATCCATCAAGATTATTGGATGAAATGAAACTCCGGAGAGCGGCCACAGTTTTTGCTTCGATGTGTTTGTTGGTTTTGCCACAGATTAGTATTTCATTTTATAGAACGATAAATAAATGTAGGTATGTAACATCATATCTCGTATCTAAACTTGTAACCAGTACATAGCATTAAATTTAATACATTTGATTCGATTGTACTAATAAAAGTCTACATAAGTAATTACTATATTGGTTTCAATCTTATTTCATTTATAGGTTAGCGCCGTGTCCGTGTGCTTATTTTTTTTTAGGTACACTATAGGATAAATAAATAGTCCTTGCATATACTTTTCCTGGTGGATTGGTTTGCCACAAAGGCAAATCCAAAACCCTGTTCCAATTCAAAATAATACTTTATATACCAAAGGGTCTGATGGAACTGGACTGGACTGGACCACCGCCCATGGATATCTGCAAAATGGGAGGTACAACGTACCTGGCATTGCCGGCCTTTGAGATATGTGTTGGCTCTTTTCCTGAAGTTCACAAGCTGTTTTCACAGAGTGCTTTGGCGAGGCAGAAAATGTATTAAAAATTGGGTTGCTTTGGATTTTCGGGCATCTAGGTGGTGCGGACGAAGATTTATATTCTGACGGAATGTCCAAAAGTCAAATTCAGCAGTCGAAATTAATTCAAGCAATTCTGCGGAGCATTTACCGTGAAAATGCATTTAAAGCAAGTACATGCAGAAGCGATCCCAGATCTCTACGCAAAGGTAAAATATCACTTTATTTAACAATGAATCATCACACATACTTAATATTGTAAATATCCCTTTCAGTATTATATGTGGAAAGTAGAAAGTGACTACAAATAAACTCGCATAATATTGTCTAAATGGAAAACACACTCTTGAAAATTTTGGAAAACACAAAGTCACTCAAAGCACCGTAAATTCACATATCATATAATTTATAATCATATGCATAAAATGCTGAATGAAGCTCAGCCCATATAAATATTCATTAGGTCTGAACCGAGTTTGAAATATTTGGTAAAGAGTTAAAGTTTAGGTGTATTTTATATGAATGTTTGAAATACATGACCGTTTCATAGCAAATATATATTTTCTTATTGCTTTGCTTTTTATGTCTTATCGACAGACTGACGGTCATGGTCTGGTGAACCTGTCAACTATAGAAATCATCAGTCCATACTTGTTCTCTGAGGGACATAGGCCTCTCCAATTGCACGCTACTGTGATCTATCTTCGGCTACTTGCATCCAGCTCCTATATATATTTTACTATAGACATCAGCTGTGTCAGAATTATTAACTATTCCTTACTTTGCTAATGTGCCACCATCCTAAACTAATATGTTATGTCCCTTGTATCTGTAGTTACACTGACTCACTTACCTATCGAATCGGAACACAACAATAATAAGTATTGCTATTTGGGCCCATCAATGTGGGCCATTTGCCAATAAAAATAAACTTATTAGAGAAGACGCAGTGCGTTTCAAAGAAGATTTAATTATTTTCTAAAGTTATATAAGAATATAATATTATAATATTACTAATATAATATTATTATATAAGCAGCTGCACATCACAGTTGTAGACTAGAGCGTGATTTTCACGTTCTTGTTAAGATTATTAAAGTCACAAAATATTCAAAAACTGAAAATCAATTTTTTCCCCTTTTCATAAGTAACGGAAATAAAAATAAAACGTTTCATAATTCAATTGATTTGATAAATATTTACTAACCTAGTTATTTAATTTCAATTAAAATCAGAGTAATATTCGTTACAGATTCATCCATTCGTAATGTATTGTCTTTGGTTAGCAGCGGCTAAAATTCAACTTAGCAAGCGTTGAGCGATATTAAACCTTATTCAATGATAAAAGAATATAAATTGCATAGTTTTGGTGTTTATGTTAGCAGGTATTAAAAAAATTCCTTTGCTTATTCTATTAGTAAAATAAGGTTCATTTTCATATTATAATTTTCTCCTGATCGAGTCATGGAAGTAGTAGAGGACATGTACACACAAATATAAGTCACATAAAATAATAAAAAAAAAATTGAAACAAATTATATTTTTTCATGTCAAATATCTTTTAATGTATTGTGTATTGTCGTATTTTGTAAAATTTGTACATATATTTACATATAGCTTGGAAGAAATCTTTACACGATAAGAATATTCTTTGTAAACTCTATGATTTTGTTTTTGTTATTATATTTTTAATGTAACTGTTTTATGTTTGTATGCAATAAAGAATAAGTACTATTGCTATATTGAATACAACATACATACAGACGAGACATTAAAGCTTGAATTTCAACCAATCTCAAATAACTCTCCGAGAATTGTACGCACTTTGCTATCCATCCAATCAATTTGAAACTGAACAATTAGATTGTACACTTCCTTCCAATATAGACCAAGATCGAGGAAGGTTCAAAGTGGCTACCTGAGACGTCAAAGTCACCGTCCAATTTACAATTGACCGATGTACGGTAGACTTCACTCTGAGTAACTTTGTAATTAGATAATTTAAATTAAAACTCGAAGGGACTTCACTGTGACTTGTGGCGGTTGCATCAGAAGAGTTTCGCTATAACGTAACGTAATATTATTGAATCATTAAACCTTCATAGGCTATACATTTAAGTCGTTAATTACGTCGTTCGCAGCCGAAGGACTTAAAAAAACTGACAGTACTTTAAAAGTGAATTTATTTTAATTCACAAACTTATTTTACAAATATTAATACTAATTTAATTAGACTACTTCATGTGTTGAGGTTGTAACGTAGAATGCCCTCCGAACCAATTATTATAAAATAATATTAATACTTTTCTTAATTCTAAGAGACACGATTATAAAGAAAGATCGGTGTGGTCCGTTGTTGAGAGGCGTGATGTTGCGCAAGGGTTGCTGGTACCGGGCCGTCGTCGGTGGTTTCGGCGAACGCGATGTCCTAATGTACCTCCATATGGTCGCATACATACCACGTTACTAAACTGCTCATTTAGTTTAAAATAAACTAACAATGTATTAACTTTAACTATAATTGCCTATGTTGGTGCAACACCGTTACGTGGGGAGTTGCTGTTCGAATTTGCTCCTCCGGGTCCAATAAGTACTTCCACCACAATCCAGTATGTGGTACGTAATGTGACTTTGATATCGGAATTAATTATCTTATAGTTTGAAGCTGCATCTGCTTTGTTATAGAACAGATCTGACATACGATATCATGTACCTATAACTATTATAAAATCGATGATTTAGACAGAGAGTTTTAAGTTTTAAAGAGTTCTAAGTATTTAAAAGTCAAATTAAAATACAGCTTTAATGTTTATTTCGGTATAATTTTAATATATAATTTATATAATAATATGTATATGTACATCCGCAAAGCGGCATCGTTACGCAATACATATGAAATTCCTTACACATCGCCTCCCACCGGTATGCATAGCGAAGCGATTACAACCAATCAATCTCCACATCAGTCGCCGTTCACCTCCTAGCCTAATACATCCACCTTTAATATCAGAAACCCGACCCTTGTAATTATCGGCGAACAACTAAAGATAATCTCTTAATTCCGTTTTAGAATGACGGCCGCAGTCGCTCATTACGAAGGTTCGGGGATAAAGTATTTAATCGTTTCGATAATTTATTTGAAAGGGGGTTAGTTAAAGTTATTTTGAGGTGTAAAACAATTATAGTTTTAATTAATAATATAATACGTTACGGTGCGGTACTTATATACGTTTTTTAATTATAAATATAAAAATAAACCGAAAAGAAGACACTATTTACTGTATTTGTTATTCATGTGTAATTATACTTTGTCCGGTCAGTGAAGATTTTATTATATCTCCAATCGCAGCGCCACCTACCGGATCAATCTAAACCCACTCAAACGTACACAGAAATCTCACTGCAATCGGTCCAAATTTTAAGGAGAATTTAAGTTACATACACACTTTAAAGACATTTACATATATATGTATAAAAAGGAAATCTCTATTGTATCATTGCGAGTTTGAGGTCGCTCGTTGAATATATATAAAGTCCAAAATAAAAAAAAGTAAGTTAACACAAAAACAGTATAAATTCCACACACGGACGGGCTTTGTCCGCGCATCAAATATTTAAGTTTTTGTATCCTCATACAATATTTTACGGCTAACGCAGTTTTGAAGGGCTCGAAAGGGCCGGTCACCGGCCTTCTCGGCCTTTTCTAAAATCCCTATCGTTACGTATTCGGATCCCGATTACTGAAACCGCCATACAAGAAAATTGAAAGTATTCCGTCGCATATCCAGTTCTATTTCTATGCAAAATATTTCAGGCTTAGATTTGGTATATATGGTACTAATGTATAGTAAATTAACAACCCATAAATGTCTCACTGCTAAGTCTTCTATCTCAAGGCGTGGTGTTTATTCCATCAGGCTGTTTTGGGTTTGTAGATGTACTTACTGCTGTTGACTTGAAATTACACATATTTCTGACAAAAAAATACCTGTATCTTTCCAAAACGGCAGTAAATTATTTCAATAAGAAAGAGTACTGCTTCTATGTTAAATAAAGATATATTTCAATAATGTTTGAAGACAACATTTCATAAATATGTAAAGCCTATCTAAGTCTATATTATATTAATAAATAGGTGAGCACACATAAAAATTCACAAATACACTTGCAAAACAAGAGAAAACAGCTATTATGGTGTACGATGTAATTTTCTCGGTACATTTATATCAATATTTGATTATAATATATTTCTACGGTATGTCATTAATGTTCTTCTAAAACACTAGCATTTTTTTTTTGTGTATGTTCTGCATGATTTAGCTTGCAGCTGACGCTGCAATCAGAATCCTGAAATTTTTGCTAGTAAAATATTATAATTTGAAAATGAATGTGTAACCTTTGACGCTGCGTAAAAAATTCTTTACCATAATTGTGTTTGGATCGAGTATTCCCGAGGTGGTTATAAGATGTGAATCTTAGCCAAATATCGCGGATTTAAACAGAGTAATCGACACTATATTGCATGGCTGTTCCTTGGTTGAACAAACTCTAAATCTTTCCTCCGGAGAAGAAGATTTTTTGAAGGAGATTTTTATTCCCATTAATAGAAAATACTATCAAACATATTTTTACATATGTCTAACCAAATATTCCAAAACAAAACAAAATTACAATACTTAAATTATAGCGCTATTTTTTCCAAAACTAAAACCCTTTACAAATAAATAATAGATCTAATGTATATTAAATATGTTTTGTCTTCTTCTTCTGAGTATCGCATTAGTAATGATAGAAAGAGCTAAATCATTGTCTGTCTATTTAACTTCAATGTGGGCTTACTAACAAAAGGTAAAAACATATTACATGTCTGAACGTGAATGTATCAATATATGACTTCCAGTGGCGCTGGAATATTTTTTTTAATACTTTCCGTTCGCATAGATAGCATGCACCTGCGATGGTCATTTCGTATCGCCGCCCAAATATTGGTAAAAATCACGTGATCGAAAAACTGCATTTTCTAATTTTTTTTCCTGTATTTCAACGTGATTACTCAAACCGGCGATAAATCGTTCTCACATATAATAAATCCTCCGTTTACATTTTTTAATAGAATAATGATAGAAATAAATCTTTGTCAATTTGAGTACGAACGGTAATTCAACGAAAATTTAAATTATATTTTTTAATACATAAAAAATATACCTCCTATGGCTGCGCTCTCTTAAACATGATAGCGATGGCAAGATAAAAACAATCAATTATATAATTTGAGTTTCTTTGTTGAACTTGTTTTAGGGTTCCGTACCCAAGGGTTAAAACGGGATCGTTTGTCTATCCGTCTGTCACCATGCTGTATCTCATGAACCGTGATAGTTACACAGTTGTAATTTTCACAAATGATGTATCTCTATTGTCGCTATAACAACAAATACTAAAAAACAGAATGAAATAAATATTTAAATGGTACAGCAAACACCATTTTTTGCCGCTTTTATAGATACGGAACATATCGTCCACGAGTCCGACTCGCACTTGGCCGGGTTTTCTTAAGACGTTATTTTTTATTTTATTTTTTATTTATTTAATAAGTACACTAACAATATACATATTAATTGATGGTTTACACAACATCCAAAAAAAGAAAATCAACTTCTGATATGTACATCGATTACAAGTGTACATAACATTCACAGTGTATGGTGTCAACATGTAAAATAAAGTTTAAATTAAGTTGAAACTAAAATATATTATACAATTTTAAAAAAGATTAGTGGCCTATGCTATCGTCGTTTACAAACACAATAACTACATATTATAAAAGAAAAACAAAAAACAAGGAATTTAACGCACTATTTAGCTGACAAGAAGTAATCCATGAGCTTTTTTTTAAAAGTAATGAAGCTATCATGAAAGATACGTTATATTAAAATGATATCTGTCAATTAAATATATAATATATATAGCCGCTTTACTAAGGGAGACTAATGGACGCAGATGATGATCTGTAACATCACAAATAAATCTTTTAAATTTAATTATTATAACACCACTCACTTAAAGTAACACTAGATATAAAGTTATAATAGGGGAGATAGTTAAACGTACTCTTTGAAATATCGTGATGTAAACACAGACGAGGACGAAACCGAGACCCTCCCAGACGGTAAAGATTAATATTTGTATTCAGTTAAACTTAAACAAAGATAGATAACCGATAAATATACGTTGCCACTAAGCAACTATTCCCGACTTTTCGGTTGAGCATTAGCTATATTTCATTCCTTCATTTTTTTTTATAAATATGTAGTAGGTAGGCAGATAAATGGGCTACCTAATGGTAAGTGATCACTACCTACTATAAGCATTGGCTCTCTAAGAAATATTATATAACCAATATGCCGCCGAATTTGAGAAGATAATACGTAACTTGTGCATGTACTGACTCACTCACCTTTCGAGCCAGAAAAGTATTGCTGTCATGCGATAGAATATGAGTTGAGATGGCTGGAGATGGAGATGGCAGTAGTCAGAAATACAAATTAATCGATGATTTCGGATTCAAACCCAGGCAAGCACCTCTGAATTTTCATGTGCTTAATTTGTGTTTATAATTAATCACGTGCTCTGCGGTTAAGGAAAACAGCGTGAGGAATTTTATCGTGTCTTATTTCAACGAAATTCTGCTACATGTGAATCCACCAAACCGCATTGGAGCAGCGTGGTAGAATATGCTCCTAACCTTCTCCTCAATGGGAGAGGAGGAGGAGAAACAAAAATGTGATGATTTTTTAGTAAATATTTATATTTCACCTTATGTCTTTTTTACTTTGATTAACTTCTTTATCATCATCATCATAATTAGTCTGTATCAGTCTACTACTGAACATAGGCCTCCCCCAAGGCCCGCCACTGAGCTCGATCTTCGACCCTTCTCATGCACTTTCTACCAACCACCTTCCACACATCATCGCTCCAGCGTGTCACAGGGCGTCCTACACTACCTTGCCGATTCGCGATCTCCACTCTAGAACCTTCTTGCCCCAACTACCAGTTCTTCGACAGATGTGACCGGCCTACTGCCACTTCTCTTCCTTACGCTTACGATTTGTAAAAGTATGATAAAATTAAAAGTAATAATAATCTTATATCTTAATGGCGTAAGTCGATTTTTGTCTCGGTGATTATGGGACGATAGCTGCACGTAGAAGATTGGTTATCGTATTATTTTGAAGAGCTCCAGCCGTAGATGTGTAGAAAATTAAAGAGGGTTCTTGATTGTAATTTACTAAATGATTACTATTTAACAATGAATTAATTTTGGAGAGCGACTAAATGTTACTGGCCGGGTAGAGAGTGGAGCTTCGGCTGTATGAAAAAAAAAAAACTAATGTAAAACGTGCAAACAGCCGTCGTCAGTGTACAATGAAATTAAATCAAAACAAAACCAAGATTTGTAAAAATCTGTTCAATAAACGCGAAGTTTCGCGTGCAACCAACTAGTACATTTTATTGTACACTAAGACAAAACAGTTACAAGAAAACAAATTAATGTGATATTACAAAGGACGACCTTGTCCCTTAGTAGTGATCTCTTTGGGCAAAGGAAATTAATTAGAGGAAATGTTGAACAAGCTTCAAATGTGTGACCTTTATTTTACTTTAATTTAATAATACCAGTAAGATATTTCATAGAAACAAACTCATTTATATTAATTTTGTAATGCTAATTTTTCCCCTTCCTTTCAGTGACAAATGTTTTGTTATATTTTTCTTAAAAATATCTCGTCGAACGAAGCTTTGTACTTCTAATAGATAAATTGGTTATATATTAGTTACACCATTGAAAACAAACAGACGTAGATTTAGTGTAATTTGTCATCAATTTGCAATCCAAAAATTTATATTGTAATACTGTAACACATTAAAATATCATCCATCAAATTATAATTAAGACACAACAACGACACGGAAACCTCGTCTGTGGAAAACATATACAACTGAATATATAAAAACAAAAACGGCTTCCGGGCTTCTCGGCTAAAACATACTCTCCTTATAGGAAAGGTTTGGAGTTTATGCCATCACGCTGTTTTATTTCATCACAATGGTTTATTTGACTGCTGAGTTCGAGAAAAAAGAGATTTTGAGCAATTTTTTTGAGGTAAATATTCAAATAGATTTAGAAGAAGTATCTGAGTTTTCTCGGCTTATTATAATAAATATACTGAATCTAAATTCTAAATTTCGTTCCAAGGTGTTCATATCTTATGAAAAGCTGTATCTTATAACTGTTGCACAAACGAAGTCAAAGGTTGCGTCTAGAAATACTCGAATAATACTATGTACAACTAAAATGTTCCTTCAATGAAGTTGACTTTAGACTGAAGATAAATTTTTGAGAGTATTCTCAAAGCTACGTCTGACTGCGGGAAAAATATCTGCATAAAGTAGTTATTACGAACTGTGAGAGAACAATAGTTTCATCTGGCATTTGTCCAATGAAATTGTTTACGTTGTAAGGTCAACTAACAAAAAATGTATCCATAAGAAATTTCTTATAAATTTCTGTATGTCATTTACTTGTTTGTGAAATTGTTTTGTTATTTATTTTGTTATTAAAAATATGATGGTACGTCGTCTGACAGACCACCTGATAGATCTTTAGAGATCCCTCTACCGCCAAATAGCAATACTTAGTATTATAGTATTCCTGTTAAAAGGCAAAGTAAACTGCAGGCAACAGGGTCATAACATCTTAGTTAGTAGTGGTATGATGTAAGGAATGGTTAATATCTCTTACAGCGCCAACTATTAGTGGTGGTGGTCACTTGCAATTAAGTTAAATATATAAAAAGGGGTTAAAAAACCCCGGGTTCCAGTTCGGCTCGCTGATGATGATTGAAACAACGATAAGGCCGAAGGTCTAACGATAAGGTAAGGAAGGAGATCTGATATATTTCACCATGTGAAAGTAAATTATGTACATTATTATTATTTATTTAACATTCTATTTGAACAATACTAAAATATATAACACCAAACAATGTAACCGCATCATCAACTAACTAGATGTCATCAATATATATCCATATTACATAATTTCCTGCGAATTAATTAACGGTAACATGTATCAATCTGTCACACAACGCTGAAGAGACCAGCCTGACGATTGTCAATAATTGATCAAGCGAAATGCGTGCCTCCCCTGACGATTGGTAACATCATATTTGAATGCCTAATGACATTTCAAACAGCTGTCAACTATGAGAAATGGTTTCAATGAACTAGTTTTTATTTATTCGGTTTCTTTACGAACATTGAAAAGAGGTAAACGTTATTACCCACGGGATTCACCTATCTCCAAACCAAACAATATTAAAATTGGTCCAATGGCGTAGCTTCGAAACACATATAGATTCCTGCCTATTTCACTTTTAGAATATTAGTAAAAAATAATTATTTCATGCTTATTTTATAAAAAATATAGGATGTAAACAAACGTAAATATATTCGCCATCAATCACACGAAGCGTCATTAGATATTAGTAGTAAATAATATCTCAATTAATCACTAGAACAAATCGATTTTCCAAAGGAAAAACATTAATCGACCGACAAATAGTTTTTAAAATTCCCTCTCAAAGTTATATAATCACGTTACAATAACAGCAATGGAGTAACGAACCCTAAATGTCTCACTTTTTGGGCAAAAAGTCTAATCCAGTTAAAGTTGTTTCAAGCTCTAAAACTGCGGCTTGGATATTCTCGTAAACACACGATTTTATTCGACAATGCATTCCTTAACGAAGTATAATAAATGCGAATTGATCACTAAAAAATTAAAGTGCTTGCATGGTTTTAAGCATCATTAATATCTTCCACAATATAATAACACAAAAACTTTGTAATATTAAAATATAAAACCGAATTTCCATCTAACTCAGCCTGATTATGGGACAATTTTAAGATCTAGAGAAGAAAAAGATAATACTATATTTGATCCGAAAAACTACAACAAAGAATGTTAACTGAAACATGTAAAAAATATATAAATAATGCCATCAAATATTTACAAAAAAAAAAAATGCAAATTAAAAACGTGATATTATATATTTTTTAATGGAATACGTTCGGTCGAAATTTTGACTTAACTGTATATAGCTGTAAAATGTTTTATTTTGGATATAAAGATTAAGATTTAAGTATTTAAATTTAAAAAAAAATCTACAGTAAATATTTAGTTTTACTTAGTTTTAAATAAAGTCGTAAATATCGCATTATGTTGTATTTACTCTGAGATATATTGCATCAAATATAAATATTCGCAGTTTTCCATTCAACCATGTCTTTGCCATGTGTGTCTCTAATATGCAGTACTATACTACTTCATTTCACTTGAAATTTTTACAGAAGAAAAACTAGTTTGTACAGTTATCGTCTGCCGTATAGTTCGAAGCACTATACTGTAGTAATAATAGGCTAATCTATTTGTTATAATTTTTTAAACATAACCCTTTTATGATTGTAACTTTGATCACTTGGTGGTAGGGCTTTGTGCATGCTCGTCTGGTCTGATACAACCAATCAACAGATATTGTACCGCAAAATAGCATAGTTACTGCATAAATCTTGACCGCGTGGAATGGTTGTAAGAATGCTAGCAGCATTTTCCCGTTGAATCAAAAAAATAATAATAATAATAATGTTAAGTGAGCCAGTGTATTTAATGTGAGCCACATTGACATAGCGCTGTAAAGGCTGGTTAAAATTTTATACAATGGCAATGTCTATGGTGGTGACCATTTACCATCAGATTGCCAATTTGCTCGCACACCTCTAAAAAAATGTTATTTGAAGAAACAAAAAAATATTATTATTAATTTCGACTGCTTTTATTGCAATAACGATATGCCATTAGCCTGCGATTTTTACATAACATGGAACATTTTACCAACAAATCAGATTGTCTTAAAGACTCCTACCCTAATCGAAGTTAACATCAATTTTTAAACAATCACTGGTAAATTAACTCGTACTATTTGTGGGGGGTTAAAGTGCCCAACTTTTGGCCGGAAACCTCTCATCGTGCACTCACGCCGAGAATCTGCTGAATTTCATTAAACTTCAGCCAAGTTTTATAACAAAGTTTTTATTGTACGGCCTCACAATGCCTTATCGTCGAGTTCGTGAACGTACAAACATTTAGTCTTACTTGACAATATAGTGCGCATGTTTTTATATTTGTGTTTCAATGTAATATTTAGCCAAGGAAATAATCTTTTGTATAGTATATGTATGTTAATGTTATTTGGACTTTTTCATAACTAGTCAAACTTGTAGGTTTCTTATAAATCCTCTCGTTAAGGTCACATTAATAAACTACTAAAATAATAGTAAAAATCATTTAGTACGGAATTTGTAATTATAAATTAAAAATGAAATAGACAGTTACCTATATTTAAAAAAAATCATGTATCAAGTCAATTCACATGTCAGTAAATATACCGTATAGTTAAGTTATATATTTAAAAAATATATTTATCAAAGATCTAATTTAATTTCGTAATTTTGAAACCCCAAAACAGAATTTCTTACTAAATACATCATTTCCAAAACGATTCGTAACGTAATATTTAGACACAAATCAAAGCTATTAAATATAACATTATTGTATTATTCGATACAAAGAGAATATTTGAAATACATGCTAACGAGCAACGTGGTTAGGAAAACGCTAACGAGTCAGCAAAACTAGATCGGAACCGAAAGGGGAAACTAGCAATTGATTCGCTAATACGCCTTTTCGATGTTAGCAGGTATTTTGCAAGAGTTACATTTAGACAACTTTGTCTTTGTTAATAATACCTGTATTTATGTTTGATCGTGTAGAGGATATTAGGTGGTGACTGAAATAATAATTGAGATTTTAGTATTTAATAAAATAGGTGCATTTATTTCTTTAGCAGTATTGATCGCGAGTTATTGTTGATACAAAAGGTAGCAGGTAATGCCAGCTTAAACAACTAACTCACTCGATCCTAAAGATGCTGCAGAACATTAATATTTACGAATAAAACAATAGGATGACATTCGCGACCATGTTTTTAATGAAAATTTCCATTGTGCTTTATAAAACAATTAGCGAATCTTGCCATCGCGATGTAGAAATGTTAAAAATTTGACATAACGCCATCTAGTATTCAAAATAATTAACGTATACATAAATCAACAACCTTTTTTTGTACAATAATATATTTCTATCATAATATGTTATGAAAGTTTATTCGAATAGAAGTGTCAAGTAAGGATTAAAGTCGAAATTTAATATTAAGGACTGAATTTATAAAATAATCTCATCCATTTAAAAATATATATATTTTTAATATCACTATAATTTTTAAGCAAAATAATATATATATATATATATATATATATATAATTATATAAATAATTCTTTAGTAAGTTACGTAAAAATTCTATTTAAATAAATGTTTTAAGAGACAATAAACTGTAAATTTAGTAATTTTACTCAACAGCATTCGCGTAAAAAAATACGAATTTTAACTGATTTAAGCACGGCTCGCCTGGTGTATTTTAGTTACTTTCATAGTATAATGTTCTATGCCGTTCTATTGTAGGGTAATGTAGCTGATAATAATACGATCTTTGTTCTGCGAAAGAGGAATATTCACGTTATTTATAACCTAGATTCCAAAGATTAATTATAGAGTTAATTTAAAGAGATTAAAATATTAACTAACGATATACATATATTATTAATAAGCGATATTATTTGAGTTGGTAAAATACTGTTGCAAAAATGGTACGTCCAATGACCTGTGCAATATGTACCTACCTAAAGACTTGAAATCTCCGATAATCAGCAGACTATACAAAATTAATAACTCTTTTGTAATTTGAATTGTAAAACTTTAAAATAAATACTTTTCTATAAAACGAAAAAACACGTTAAAAACTTATCAACTATCCAATTTTACATACAGGCACGCCTTGGGAATGGAACGATGTTCTTAAAATTATTTCAAGTAAAAATATAATGTTATTCGTTTTATTCTAAACTAAATTATCGTTAAAAATATTTTAAAAAAAGAATACTAATTTTGCCTAGATATATTTTGCAATTTCTTCTCAAATTATTACTATAATATCTAAATTATTATTAAGATTATTAGAAATTATAAAGGTTATTATTTTCTATAATATTAATTAAGCAACAAACTGTAGGAAGTAAAGAGCGGCTGCGAAGTGTATGACCGCTTGAGAGAGCGTCATGTCGTATGCCTTCGCGACGATCGGACTTACCACAAGACGCGCTAATAGATATATCAAATCAAAAATTAAATATATACACTTTTTATATAAAATATTTTGTCAGGCGGGTAAATGGGCAACTGATGGTAAGTGATCACCACGGTATATGTATATGGTAGTAACCAAATAATGGTGTCTAAAGAATGGTCTTTCAGTCTTGTGAACTAAAATGTTTTGTCCCCTGTACATTCGGTTCAGTCGGAACAACACGAAGTATTGCTGTTTGGCGGTAGGATACATAATAAGTGGTAGGTATTGCCTACCTTGACGTACAAAACTCTACTACTAACTTTATCATAAATTAAAATTGAAGGAACATACTAAAGTAACCATCACAATGTATTATATTTTATTGGAATTAATAGTTAAAACGTCGCTGGAGACAAATAAAACTTTTATATTGATGAAATCGGTACCTTTTTTCTCCCCTATAATGGCACATTTGTACCTCTTACAATTAAATCGCGTCCGTCTATACATTAAGCGGTTTGTCACTTTGTATTCACGGTCAATTGAACACGTTACCAGCCCTTTGTGTTCTTCACAGACGTAAGGTCTAGTGCGAACGCCTTATTGATCTTTTATTTGTTTGATGGGTATAGTTTAGGTGCCCTTCGAAATCTAAGAGTTTTCAGATTGAAATCTCGCTTTTTTGGAAGCATTTTGACTTAGAGAATAATATTATTGAATAATTGTGTAAAATATCGTTTAAGTTTTATAATGTGCAGAGTGCACACTTAAAAATATTTAAATCAAACCAAAATATACTTTTACAAAATACTTAAAGTTTCTCTTTTCTAAGATTTGAAATACAAAAGTATATCATTTTTATCATCTACCTTATTTATTTTTATATTCTTTTTTAATGTTTATTTAACAAACTTTGTATTTATAACTTGGCAAATTTAAATATACCTTGCCCCAGGTCAGACTTATTGACTTTGCAGAGTCGAAAACTTGATGTTATAGGCCTATCCTTAGTTCTCTTCTTTATACAATGATTATCATAAGTTATATAATGTTTTAATCGAGTAGGAATCCTTTGTTGAAACATCACGAAAGGATTATACTATAAAACAAAATATTATGAAATTAGCCAAAATATACTAATCAAGGAGTATTCATAGCAGTTAGATGTCTAACTTTTATAATCGCGTGTGGTGCTGAGTGATCATGTTAGGGACGATAAATGAGGATTCCACTGAAGTTTTGAAAGTGATATGATTAATAAAATTATTTAATATTATATTATAATTCAGCTTCTTAACGTTAGGGTAAAACAATATATTTTTATACCAGTAAAAACTTAATTATTTGTAGTTAACCAATCCTGTGATAATGGGCCGTTTGTATCGTCATAAAATAAAATATCGAAAATAAAAAAAAATATATTCTTAATATCTTTAACATAGAAAGGAAGACCATTTGTATAATTTAAATATAATAGAAAAGGCCCTAAAATGTATCCTTGTGGAACACATATTTTTAACATAGATCCGAATGACTTTATTATACGTATTAATGACAATTTGTTTAACTCTTTAAGTATGAACCGACGAAATCTACAGCTTTACCTTCTACACAATCAAATGCTTTAGATAAATCTAAACTAAATAAAGAAATGTTTAAAACGAGAGAGCCGAGATGGCCCTGTGATAAGAACGCGTGCATCTTAACCGGTGAGGAAACTTGCATGTGTCTAATTTCAACGAAATTCTGCCACATGTGTATTCCACCAACCCGCATTGGAGCAGCTTGGTGGAATATGCTCCAAACCTTCTCCTCAAAAGGGAGGAGGCCTTAGCCCAGCAGTGGGAAATTTACAGGCTGCTAATATAAAATGATCTAAACTCAGCGATTGAAAAATACTATTCATAAGTTTTCAAGAGTCAACTATTAAGACGATACCATTTTTTGTTTTGTTTTGAATAATTCATACTTGTTTCATTTTCTTTTTTGCTTAATAATGTTTAGTGACTAATTTGCTAGTTGTTAAATTTTAATATAGAAATATTTTGAAACGTTTATTTTAATTTTTATAATTAATGTATTTAAGTATTATTTAGACGAATAAACTATCTAAGGAGGCGAAATACAAAATTTTCAAAGCGTTAAAGTTTATCATCAGACAATATTAAATTTCCAAATGTTCATCTCAGGATTACTAAATGGTTCGCTCTGTTATACATCAGATAATTCGTCGTTGTTTAAAATTTTCCCACTATGCCGAGTGTGCTGCACGCTTCCAGCATCAGCCTGGCTGAGTTATGGGTGATGGCGCGCTGATAGGCGTACTAGGATTTATTGAACGTAATTGCTGTACCATGGATGCATTGTGTTGTAATATTGCTAGCGTTTAGGATGCACATTGGACCTAATATATTTCAACTGTTAATAAAATTGTTTGACTGTGTTTTATTGACACATTAGTATAATATAAGCGTTCTTAATTTAAATCAAACTGAATTTAATATTTTTTTTTAGGACACGTTTTTTTTTCTATGGACTATGTGAAACTATCTCTTACACCAATATTAATAAAACTTATTCTAGAAGATGTAGCGTGTCTTGGATATTTTGTTTAATATATAATATTATTATATAAGTAGATTCGCTTCGCAGTTTCGCCCGCTTTATTAGACTAGTGACAAGCGTGAGTTTTATGTTCGTGTATTTATTTAATGAAATATTAAAATTTGCATTGTCAACTAGCTAATGGCAATGCCTTATCATTTTTTTGTTCTAAAATTATCCGAGCCTACTTCTCGGCTACGATGAATCATTATTTTTTATTATATATATATTCTTTTAAATAGCCCTCTCAATATATAATACTAAAAAATATTTGTTATATATTTTCGGGTTATTTAGTTCCAAGAAAATATGCAATAAAAGCTACGAATTCTACAAAAATGTCAGAGCCGCAATTCGGCGACTTTTCCAAGGTACTGTTTTAGAAATAATTCCAGGCTCAGTGGCACACTCGCCCTCGCTGACTCACGGTGAAGCCACTAGCATCGTGCACTCATTTTACATTCATATACAAGATCTGGAATTGCCAGTGGAATTAAAGTATTTCATGACTTTTTTGTACATATACTGAAGGTAAGTATTTGTCAAATTATACAGCAAAACATTATTTGTAAAGAATTATACTTACTAATTGATGGTCTATAGAATTAATTAATATAGACCCACTTTCTGGTTTACAGTAATGTTGAATTCTAAAAGAGTTTAAAATTACTGTAAAATAAGAGAAAAAATACATTTCAGTTCTAGATCCTATGTTAATAAAACTCTGAAACTAAGTGGCTGATTAACTTAAAGATAACGCCCTTACTGGTGAGTCCAAGCATACAGTTTTGCTAAGAAGTTTCTTTCTAAGAAGTAAATTGTGGGAATATATAATGAAAAATTCTTGCGGTAATCTCGAGATGCAAGTTTGTATGGAAGCTGTATGCGAATTTAGATATATATAAAGAGGTGCCTATGTTTCTATTTATAAATAAAATTCAGATAAAGTTTGTACATCAAATGCGTTCTTTTCGTAGTAAGAAAAGTTCCTTTTAAAATGTTTCTACTCTATTTCTTTGAGCAGAACTTGTTCCGCTTGGCGATCACAGGGCTTAAAAGGGAGCATTGGTAGTGCATGGTCATATAAAACCTTAAAAAAAAAGTTAAATACTTGGAAATGATGCCATTGAGAGACCCCATCGAGCTCTAAGCTGGTATAAAAATACTTATCGTAACTAATAAGTGTTTTTAGTATAAAAAATCCAGTGTCTTTTCCAGTTAACAATATCAAAGCGAGGCGAGGCTAGGATGCAGGCATTTCGCGCGGAAACATTTAATAATTTTACTCTAAGAACTTGGCAAAATGAATTCTGAAGAGCTGAGTAAACCAGCCAGCGAGAACGCAATGTATACCTAAAAGTAGTTATAAAGAACTAAGAACAAATGATTCTGTTGGCAATCTTTCAACGAACACCCTTCTACTTCTTCTAAACTTTCATGTATATTCATTTCAAAGTAAATATTTAAGATTAAAGGCTGAATAACAATTATATGTACGTAATATGATTAACTTAACATTTGAAATTTGTTTTCTATTACTATTAAAATATTTTGAACGCGTGAAAGCACTATTTCCAACTTTATATCTAATTCTGTAAAATATTTTCTCCATAGCTTTGTTCGCATAGTGATAGTTTTTATACAATTAAATATGTAATTTAAATGTATAATTTTAACTCCAATCGACTTATATTTTAAAGAACAACTTGACCGGCACTAGAACGCGCAAAGATAAGTTGCGCTCGGGCTAAAACATTGGTGCGTGGTGAAGGTGTCACTATTTGACCACCGATATCCAAGTTTTTTCACACATATAAAATATAAATTAATATTTACTTGCTTCCATAACGGCTTTGTGTAAGCATGCTTGGGTAGCTACTACCCTGTCATTACCGATTCATTCGACGTAATTCAAGCAACAGTGCTTTGTATTGTTGGGAGACAACTGCAAATATTGTAAGACAAGGTAATTACAGACCAAGGGACACGACGCAGCAGCGAATAAGAAAGCCAATATCGGAGCTGGATGTATTTCTAATGTAGATATAAAAGATATATTATGATGCGGAATTATAGAACAGAGATTTTCAAGATCTTTAAATTAATCTTATCAATCACATTTTACTAATATATTATTAAATTTGACAGATTGACAATTTATTTTACGATAAGGAATATAACCATAATGTAGCGTATTGCTTGAATAGCAGAATGATGATAACAGATTAGTTATTACACTTTTAAATACGATAGCAATTTCTTTTACATAACAATAGACCATCAGATCAACATATATATATATTTTTCATAGAGCAAGTTTTCACAAGATTGAAAGGCTACATTTCACTAATAAAAATTCACACTGTGAAAAGATGATGTCCTTTTCGCTTACGGCCACGGCATTCAGAAACGGAGTTAAGCCAACTGTTCTGGTGTGTTTGCAAATATATACCTCTCTCACATAACCCACTGAGAGAAAGAGAGAGAGAGAGTTCAATCAGGGACCAAAGTCAAAACGTTGATACCTTCAGGAGCATTAGGGAACTTCCAAATACATAAGTCCAGACTGACTAAGATCTTTTTGACAGAATTCCAATTTGAGGCATCATGTTCTGTAGCCGTATAAATTAGCCACAAAACATACGCGTCAATTTTCTGATAGATCATCAGAACGCATATTTATTATTAAAAATATATTTAAATGCGTGATGTTTTTTTATATCGTCTGAACCCAAAAACTAAGCACAGACATTATAGAGTATGTATTTTACGCAATTTAAAATATTAGAAAATCTTTAAAACAAACATTATATAATATAATTCAATGCTTTTATAATTTCACGTGTGATATATTAAAACCGACCCACCAATTATATTTGTATTGTAATTAAGCACAAAATTTATACATATTTTTTGAGTATATTAATCGTAAATAATATTGTAATTTTACATTATATTAATAAATAAGATAGCAAGATGTAAAGGTTAAAATGAAATAAAAATAAATAAACAAGTAAGGAGACAATGAACCTATGTTTAGGTAAAATATTTTCCGCCAAGTGGAGCTCGTTTAAACGCTATTGTGAAGTACTCGCTTGGAATATTCTTAAGGATACTGACGTTCATAGTCCTCTTAGATCTTCATATTGTCTGTATTTAAATTGATTTCGTTCAATTCATAGAATTTCGTGCTTACATGAAGATTTATTACTGAAAATAGTACAATCAACCGTTGATTTTCTTCTAATGAATTATTGATATTGTTATATGTATTATTGTATTCAATATGGATCAAAATTGCGTTCTGTTTCGTGACTTTTATATATCTTAACGTTATATTTCATCCGTTTTAGTAGTATTTTAATAAAATTAAAAAATATTGCTTACTTGCCTTTCGTATATATGCATTAAGTTTTAAGAAGATATAGACATTCGAATAAATTGTATTAAAATCACATATATATTATCTGAAATCGCATACATACACCCTTTATTTATAATGATTCTACACTGGAAGTACGTAAATAATAAACTCAATCAAGAAAAAAAGGCACAATAACTAACTAAAACCGGAATAAAAGACATACAACCTACCTGTCGTCTCTTTATCTTTCTATTCCAGTGTTAGTTTTATAATTGGTCAAAATAATAATATAATTTAACAACTATAAGCAATAAACCTACAACTAGGTAAACTATGAACAATAAATTAAAATCTAAGCACATAACTCGAGTTTATAGTTTAAGCGTAGCAAAATTGAAAAGTTAAACGATTGGAGATAACAAGTAAGTTTATGTTAATTGAAGTGAATTAGTTTATCAGATCTAATCTATACTTAAGTTAACACACATTGTTAGAAAGTATTCTAGCATTCGTGTATTCATTTCATTTATTGTAAATGATTCTGCTTTAGATATTATTTATACCAACCGTTGTCGCGATAGCTCAATGGGCTGTATTTAGATCTAATCAAAATATACTTTATTCAAGTAGGCTTTTACAAGCACTTTTGAATCGTCATTTAACAAACTATTTAAAGTAAAGCTACCACCGGTTCGGAATGCAGTTTCTACCGAGAAGAACCGGCAAGGAACTCAGTAGTTACTCTGTTTCAACATCTAAAAATACAGTCATGTTAGTTAAATACAAATATATATGTATGTTATATCTCCTGCCTGAAAGTCAACAAGCATTAACTCCACGCTTTTTTATCATCAATATAATCTTCTATCGAATAATATGCCTTCTTTACCAATATTATTTTAACAAAAAACTTGAATCTATGAAACGGCAAAGTTAAAAATGTCTGCGGAATTTTATTGTAGAAGAGGATACCTAGCGGATGGATAATTAAAAAAGGAGGTTAATTAGAAATTTATTGAAAATATGATGTTCTTCGTAGGAGCGAGCCTTTGGTTTTTACACCTGAAGAACACGAACTAAGGGGTGTCTCTTAGTTTAGATAATGAAAAGATGCTACACTAGATTACTTTAAAACACAACACTATACACACCATGGCACAAGAAAATACGTTTCAATTTATGCATTAACCCTAAATGTTTTTTGCCTGAATTGAAGCCCGACTTTTGATAATACACACGGCCTATCCACTGAGTTATATGGACACTACGTTATCTAAAAGAGAAGGGAAGGAGATAGATCACACGAACAAGAAAATACATAAAATTATTAGCAAGATAATTGCTAACTTATTTTGCGATTTCCTCTTAATTTTAATAATTGCAGCTTTGAACTTATTACAATATATATTCCAACAAGGAAACTTCAAGTAATAGCGAAAGCAGCTCAAAGGAGTCTCAGAGCCGATTTAGATAAAAGCTGCAACATTAACAATACTATGAAATATCTATTTAACTAGCTAAGAATCAAATCGGTTGATTTGAAAAGGAAAGGCTTTAACATTGCCTCTATGAAACTTATTAAATTGTTTGTAATAAATGATTTAAAAAAATATATGAATATTATAAATTATTTTTAAAACTGTATACTTTAATATGAATATATTGTAATTGTCTTACTGATTTTTTTTTTACATACAGCCTACAATATTATATAAAAAAAATATCATAAAGAGGAAGATTGAATCTAAATTCGATTAACTCATTAGTTTATATGTGGCTGGAAGTTACAATTATAATGATATTAGATATATTTATTAGCGATACTAACATATACTTACAAGTATACAGCCGTATTAATCTTCTATTTCAAAGAAACCTATGAAAAGCTAATAATCAGCAACAAAACAAAACCGAAAACGTATTTCTTGGGATATCTTCCTTCAGCGAAACGCCACAGATATCAAAGTACATTAAAATTCATAATTCCAACGGAACGGAAAACTCCGATCCCAGATTATTGGATGAAATGGAACATCCCGGGGGAAGCTCGGTACTTTTTCTCGGATACGGCATCTCTGCTATACTGATTAATATTTCTCCATCTCTTTTCGTCGCATTTATTTAGAGAGGGATGATACTAAAAATATATTTTTATAGTTAGATTTGAAGCCGAATCTAACTGAATAAAACAAAATAAAGTAACATCCTATCATATTGCTGGCCTTTTTTCCTTTGGAGAAGGTTTTGGAGCTTATTCCACCACGTTGTTTCCTCACAACATATCCCTTCACCACCTACCACAAGGTGAATTTTAAGTACAATTTAAGTGGTGCTTGTCTCGACTCGAAACCGCAGTCTTCGTTTAAGATTTACGTGTAATCGCCCCTTGGGTATCTCTTTATCCTTGGATAATAAATTACCGATATCGTAAATCTATTGTTAAACAAATGGCTTTAATTTCAAAATTTACAGTACAAAATCATAGCAGACTTCAATCAATAACAGCCGAAGCGTTGGCAAGAATCGAATCATAAATTTACTTAACCCAGATGTTGGTACAATTTGCATTCTGCATAATATTCGTATTCTCGTCACCAGTTTATTCATCTGTCCCGAAGCCTTTGTCTTTGGTTTACGACTGTTTGAATTAGATGATAGTTGTTCGAGCAAATTCAACATTGTAGTACCTATAATATAAGAATATCGTGACGGCGTGCTTGAAATCATAATGGTGACACTTAATTACCCGATACAACTTATATTTAATATAAAAACCTTTATAATTTATGCTCTTAGCTACAATCTTGGAAAGTATCTTTTTTTTGGAAAGTATACAAGCAAATATAGTCGACCTGCCAAAATATTATACCGCCAAAGTAACACAAACCAAGGGATCTTAACTGAGACATTTCAAGGAAAAAATAATTAAATCATTTTCTATTTTTTTACATTATTGTTCTTTATATAGATTGGTTACGAGCGTTCAAAGAAAGTCATTCCTCACGGTCAGTCAAATCGTCGACTCATATTTTGTTAATTAGACTTGGAAAGATAAAAATAATTTGTATCTGTTATTAGGAGATGTAGAGTCAAATATAACTACAATCAGAATTGTTTTCGCCTGTCCTCTTCCCGACTCAACTGTTATGCATCTAAGCTTGACGTTCCTTTGAATAACCGACTCACCCTTCAAACTGGATCGCAGCACTACCAAGTATTAATTTACTAGCAACATAATAATTGATAGTTGAGTAAAACCCCAAACATAATATGAATCCCGCATATCTTAAAAAAAATGCTGAAATGCTAAAATTTTTTTAAAGAAAAACCGGTAAATTGGATTTAATGAAGACTTCATTAGACACGTATGTTTTGAGCTATTTTAATAAATACGTAACGCATTAAAATATCTCATACTGATCTAATTAAAATAAGTTGTTCTATTATTTTTAAAGTTATTTTTTTATATATTAAACATATGTATAGATTATTATAATTTTTAAATAATAAAACATATTGATTTTGTTATCAACATTGGTATGTCGAACTCATAATTCTCACATTTAGTATTAAATAATATTTATATTAATACAATATATTAAATAACTATTGTAACTCCTGGTATTACATAATACTGACCTAACATTTCATATACCTTTAAGACTATTTTATACAATGTGTTGAAATTAATAATTTGAATTGAACCCGAATCCTTACTCAAAGTTGCTCGTTCAAATAAAATACCAAAATTTCCATAAAAGCTTTATACATTTGCAGACCTTATTTATTATTTACCGAATTACTTACCGCTGTTTAACAAGAATATCAGTTGTTTGACAAAAACAGTGAGATGCCTTTGAAAGATTTAATTACTGTGACAACAAGCAAATACTGTCCGCAGGCACTTAATCCTCGCCAATACCTGGTTACACGAGAAAGGCGGATCAGCAAGAAATCTATGTGGAATTTTCTCTGACAAATTACGCACGAACTTGGCTTCGCTGACTCGTTAGTGACTTCGCGTAAATGCATTAAGAATCTTGATCCTTGCAACGTCACTGTTGAATTAATCTACTGGAATCTGATGAGAGATTCATTTTTGTAATAATATGATGTAATTAAATATATAAAGTGAAATTCCATGATCATTTAAATGTCAACAATTGTTGAAACTGCTTAAGTCAGAAGTTTGGCTCATAAATTATAAAAAAAAAAGAATAATAAGAATTATCAAAAGTTGAAATTAAATTTGACCTTGAAAGGTTTCTGTCATTCAATGTACAGAAGTTTTAACTAATATTTATTACTATTTAATAATATTTAGTGTACTTGCGAATAAAGACCATTGGAGTCTTTACTCCAAGTCAAATAAACAACTTTAATATTAAATTACCAAGATGATGCCTTTCGTAAAAAATTATGGAATTTCTTACGGATGCTTAAAAAAATGACGTAAAATTAAAGCGGATAAGTAGTAAGTGGTACAATGGAAATAAAGACCATAAAATTATTGTGGAGGTGGACTTCATTATTAAAGATGTCATTGTAACATGTATTTATGGACGTATATTATTTGTATAATGATGATAACACTACGCAAGTGTGTGCGTAAATTATTTTTTTTTTAATCTGATCTAAAATTTGAACCATAAAATCGACAGACAATCTACCAACTAGAGCAACGATCCAGATTTTGTACAAAGTAAAAACTCTTCAAAAGATAAATACAAGATTCTAAAGAGAAAATATTTTCCAAGATTTCTTTTTAAAATTTACAATCACAATAAATTTCTTCGAGCGTCTTCGTTAACACAGAACATCGGTTCATACGAAACCTTTCAATACCAAACCGTAACAGATTGTAAAAGTCAATTACAGCGTCACTGGAAACGGGGTCTGGAAACAAAAGTGACGTCAGCGGACTGTCGGCTATGGTGTCAATCGACTACCGCGTTTCTGCTCTAATTGATTTGGGTCCCCACAATGGATACTCTATGACGAGCACGTTTACAAGTTAAGGCGGAAAATCGATATAAATTTCAACAGGGTAATAAGCAATTTTGAAAAATATTAAAACAACTAGTTTTCGCTCGCAGCTTTGTCTGCATGTTAAGGGATCGTAAGTTTTAGGTATAAAAAAGTAGCTCATGTCCTCCCTTGACTTTAAAGCTCGTTTCGTGCATAGTTGGACGACCTCCGTGGTCGAGCAGTGTGTACACCGGTTTTCATGGGTACGTCACTCCGAGGTCTCCGGTTCAATTCCCGGCTGAGTCGATGTAGAAAAAGTTCATTACTTTTCTATGTTGTTTTGGGTCTGGGCGTTTGTGGTACCGTCGTTACTTCTGATTTTCCATAACACAAGTGCTGTAGCTACTTACATTGGGATCAGAGTAATGTATGAGCTGTTGTCCAATATAAAAAAATAAAAAAGGATTCTTCAAATTCGATTGAGTGGTTTGGCTGTGAAAGCGGAACAGACAGAAAGAAGTGAATACACATTTTTGATGTATCTTTTAATTATTAATAAAAGTGTACCTTTGACGTATTATAAAAACGCATGCGTCGTTTTTCACTACCGGCAATTCGAATTAGCCGTTTTTTTTTTAAGAAATCGAATCGAGAAATAAAACAATTTTTTTTATGTTATGTGGGGGCAAACGACCAGGAGGCTCACCTGATGGAAAGTGATTACCACCGCCCATGGACAACTGCAACACCAAGGGGGTTGCAGATGCGTTGCCGGCCTTTATAAATAAAGCTTATATAAAAAATCGATAAAATCATCGCTGCGTCACCCGGTGTTTGCTGTAGCACAGATCAATGACCACTATTTTAAAATATGTAATGACTTTGCATCTAAATTTTTACATCAATAAAACAACTAGCATCCACAATTATAATTATTTTACCTTCCTCCGCTATTTCAATGCTATCAACATAAATTATGAAGGACAATATTCATATTAACGAATCAATTAGTAGTAATAATAAAATATTGTCTTTTTTTAAAACTATTTGATTTTTACTTCGCAGAGCTTTGTGCAAACAGCTAAACAGCATTGCTGTGATCTCCACAAGCGTCGTACCCTATTAGTTCCCAGGTGAAGGTTGGTGGCGCATTGGCCGATGTAAGGAATGGTTAATATTTCTTATAGCACCATTCTATAGGTCGTGGTGACTACTTACCATCAGTTGGCATATTTGCTCGTCCGCCCACCTATATGAAAAAATATCGTAAAAATTAAAAAAATCACACCAGTATCACATAATTTTCGTGCATTTGATATGTCTTCGATTTTATTTGCATTTGCTTTATATTGCTCTGGCTGAATGTTTCTATTTCGAGCGTCACAAACTACATTTTAGAATTATTGATGACTTTACAAGTTTTAATTGGAATCAACGACCACAACTTCTCGTTGACTCGGGTTGTTGTGTCGGCCAGTTGTCTTCGTTGTGTGGTCTCCTCTCTAGCTACACATTATCGGGTCATTTACAGTTTTTATAGTTTCGTTCAAATATTTAAAACCATCATAAGACAAGTAAAATATTATCTTTTAAGAAGAATGTTTAAAGCCACATAGTTACTCTAATGCGCGTTAGTGGAAACAGGTGACAGAATGACATTAACTTACGATCATTAAAATTTTCTGCTCCCATTGCCCAGATCTGTACCCACGATCTACGATTAATATATATCCTTGCCTTTATGAACCTTCAATGTGAGTTAACAACTACAAAAATATAAATACAGCATGCAAACAAACTTTTAAGTGTTATTAACATCATTTTCATATTATCTGACAAAACTTTTAATGGCTGTTTAAATAATCTGTGGTCATTTGCATCAAGTACGAGCGCCAGCTGAAAGCGTTATAGACAATTCATTTTATCTCATTAAGTAGTTTTTAATATGCACTTGTTATTAAATTATTCAATATATAAAACAAGCTTTCGGCCATTTGTGAAATCGTACAGTGTTTAAGTTACGTAGATCTTACTTAAGCCTAGAAGGACTTGAGCCCGAACAAGACACAAATATTTTACATAATCGTCCACCAATCCGAACTGGATCAGCTAATCTTATAACCTCCAAGCTCACTCTCCGGACAGAAGACTTTTGTTCAGCTCTGAAGAATAACAGTTACAGACTGTTACTGTTTATCACGTATATTTTTATAACAAAAAATGTATAAGAAGATTTTATTTTGGCTGGTGGGCAACACCCTTTGTACAAAAACCAGTCGAAATAGAATTTTGTTCACACGGAGACCGACATGCCGAGACGAAGAATAGGCTACACATGCCGAAAGCGCGTCGGCCGTTGGAGCAGAGACACTTAGAATTTAGCTGATCGTCAAGCCCAGTGCAGGAAATTTTTCAGCTAGGTTGAAAGAGCTTGAAGGATCCGACAGAAACTTTAGCGTACTTGGGGAGAAGCTTATTTCTAGTTTATATCGATTAAATACTATGTGAGAAACTTGTGTAATTATTATTATAGGTATTGATATTCGTATATACGCATTAACCTTGACATAAACGAATACATTGAACAACGCCTTATATAGGCTTTATTTGATTATATAAGCTTTAAATATTCACAAATGACAAAGTAAATTGTAAAACTACCGATAAAACTGTTCACGCTTTTTAATTAAAAAACTACAACAGAAAAAACGTACAATAGATTTTACAAATTGAAGACTCCAATGAAATTATTGACACATCAACGGCTCCGGGAGAGGCCTCTATTAAAACGTATTGGAAAAGTTAAACGAAATCAAGCAATTGATCGTTTTAATATACCGATTTAATACATTTCGTTTCACATTCTTGCAACTATAAAAACCAAAATTTCTGTTTATTTCTAAATGATTAGTATTAATCAGCCATTTACACAAATGGTGTATAAAAAACCTAGTAGTAGTGAGAACCGTATCAAAATCCGTTTGGTTATTATGAACAGTAAGCCTCCGCTTATCTCCACGCATACAGAGAAAAAAAGAAACTTTGTTTTATACTATTTATGTATATTTTTTATTTTCTTTTTATAAATAATTCTTTTAATACATAATTTTTTTAAGAGGCAAAGTTAAATTAATTCATGAATAAAACTCATTTTACCTTATCGACAAATTTCGACATCGACTTAATACAATTAAAACTTCATATTATTTATTATCTCGCATGATAAACTTATGAGAAATCACATTAATTCTTTTTTTAATAAAAGATTAAATGTAGTTATATAATTATGCGTCAATACCCTCCTCGAACCTTATGAATGTAAACTGCTTGGAAACCTGATCCTAATAAACGATAATGTTTCCAAATTAATCATATTTTATTAGTCTGAAAATACTCAGAAATTTATCGTATTTAATCAACATTAATTAAAGTAAAGATAAGATTAAACCTGTTACATGTTAGAGTTAATCGACTCTTGTTAAAAATCATAGATTATATCACACTAACGGTTTTAAAAGTTAATCCGTACGATTTTATCCGTTAAGGTGTGAATATACGTGTCACTTTATTTACGTTACAAAAAATCCTTTTTTCCGATAATCGTTATCGGGCAAACAAGCTACCTTATAATAAGTGCTCACGACCGCCTATGAACATGGACGGTAGAAATATAAACGGTTTCTTACATCTCCAATGCGCTGCCAACCTTAGAAGCCAAGATGTCCATCGTACCTGTTAAACTGGCTCACTCACCTTTCAAATTGGAAGACAATAGTACTAAATATTGCTGTTTGACTGTATCTGATGAGTGAATGGTTCATAGCAGAAACATACCCAGAGAGGATTGGTTTGTACCATGAAATAAATTATGATTATGAGATTAGCCCAAAAATTTCAACTATATATAAAGCAAAAGTTACTTAGCCAACTGATATTAACATTGAAAGATAAGTTGTCTTAGATCAGACATGTATTTGGCTATAGTATATTGCTTTTTTTATGTGATAGGCAAACGAGCAGAAGGCTCACCTGATGGAAAGTGACTACCACCGCCCATGGATATCTGCATCGGGGGGCTTGCAGGTGCGTTGCTGGCCTTTAAGGAAGGAGTACGCTGTTTTCTTGAAGGTTCCCAAGTCGTATCGGTTCGGGAAAACCACTGTTATAATGTTATGGTTGTATTTTAATATTAATTTAAAATAGTACTACGAGAAAAGAGTTACTCAACGAAATTGGAACGTCTAACTGGTGTCGTTTGGTTCAATTTTTTTTTAATTTTGTTATTAAAATGAGTTTTCGAATAACAGGATAGAAATTGCTACGGCAGTACGGCTATTTCATAAATATGTTCTGGCTATAAATAACATAGAATTGAAATATTTGGACGGCTTATTTAAATTAACAAAGTTATGAGTAATTACTGGGTTTCTTGCCCGTTCTTCTCGGTCGGATCGATATTCTTAACCGGTGGTGGCTTTACGTTTAATACTTATCTGTAAAATGACAATTCAATTTTCACAATTTAATTTTTTTATGAGGTATTTTGAATAAAATATATGTTGAGTTGAGTTGATGACTAACTACTATATTTAAAAATAATCGGAAATCAATAATCCGGCTGTAAAATAACCACCTCAAACATAATTCTCAAGAGGAAAAGAGGCAGTTACTAATACCTTATTTAAAACTGTAAGAAAACTCAAACGCTGCCTATTCTTGCACTGCATACATTAGTATTTATTAATAAGTTAATCAATTTAAGGTTGTAAAGGAATGATCTTTCGGAAATTTCTTAGAAATTAAGACATTTATTGTTCTGCTGTTGACATTAGACCCTCATCGCTCATTAAATAAAATGGCCTCCCTTAACTTAACGAAGGAAAAGAAACCTCTAATACGATAAGCCGGTCCTCGAAAAAGCCTCTTCATTACATAGAGTAGAAATGTACGTATGACATTTTTCGTTCTACCGTCATTCTAATATAGATTAATTAAAGATTTATTTATTCTGTATCCGGTAATTTTTCGCTGAGTACATCGTAAAGCGTAAGAACAAAGCCAACGCCGAAAGTTCCCGGAAATCATATAAAAGATTGTGGTAAAAAAAATGTCAGTATTAAGTTCAGGTAAGACGATTTATGTCAGCGCTTTGTTCAGCCTTTTAAAGTTGAATCCTAATAATTCTTATGGCAAGAGAAAGTTTGAATAAATTATATCAATTTTTAGTTAAAGACTACTTTTTTGGACCAGCGTAACTGCGGCTTAGGAAATAGCAAATTTTTAAAGCGGTATCGGGTTCTATAAAATTTTATTGCTAGGTACGTTATGTCTTACGAGCCCAACATAAGATTAGGCATCGATTTATAACTTTGATATATAAAAGCTTACAAAAACGAGGTAGAAATTTTCACAGAAATATGAAGATTCATTGCTTAAAGAGAGAAACATGTATAATTCTCAATACAATCTTCTAAAATCAAAATATACTTTATTCAAGTAGGCTTTTACAAGCACTTTTGAATCGTCATTTAACAAACTATTTAAAGTAAAGCTACCACCAGTTCGGAAAGCAGATTCTAACGAGAAAAACCGGCAAGAAACTCAGTAGTTACTTTTTTCAACATCTATAAATATAGTCAAGTTAGTTAAATTCAATTATACATGTATGTTATGTCTCCTGTCTGGAAATCAACCAGCATTAACCCCACACTCTTTTATCATCTATATAATCTTGTATCGAATAATATGCCTTCATTACCAATGTATTTTTTACAAATGACTTGAATTTATGAAACGGCAAAGTTAAAAATCAGAATACTCACCTCAATCAGTTTTTCATTTTGGTCTATTGACCATGATACAAGTGAAAAAGTATTCTAGTAAACGTGATAATTGTCATCGTTCATATTTCTGATATAAATTCATAGAACGATCTAATTTCTAATCGAATACAATAACACAATAGCTGTTCCAATTAATTTTAGCGGATTCAGAGAACATTACTTCCAAATTATTTCACACTATTGTCCTCTTTATTCCTCAATTATAGTAACAAGTTGGGAATCTTGGATTTTGTTAATGAATTCTCTTTCAACTGGGCACGGATTTAAATCTAACAAATAAGTGTGCGTTTTCATTACAATGATTCGTCTATTTTGACGCAACAACTATGAAGTTACTCATCGCAAATCTTCCAGTAACATTTCGACGAGATATTTAGAACAAAGTCGTTCTTGAGTGACAAACGACTGAGATATGTAATTATTGACGGTTAAAAGATCTTTTTGTTTGGCCTCCATGAACTCTAATGATAAACATTTTGCAAATAAACCTGTATAGTATAATTTTTATTATTTGTTAAATAATATGTATTCACAACTCACCAATCATTGCAGTGTTCCAGGTTGAATGGTGTGAGAGAAAGCGTAATTATTGACACAATGGACCTGAGATCTCAAATCCTATGTTTGGGGGCGTATTGACAATATTATTAACCGTGAAAGTTATATTTCTGGCGGTACCAATGGCTATGGTGAAGGCCATGACTTGACTCATTAACCCGTCGTTATTATTTTTATATATTTTCTATGGATGAGATTATATTAATAAATCCTGTACACACGACGACCATTGTAGTTTTTTTAATAATATTTTATATACAAATAGATAGTATTTCTCATAACACACAACAAAATCAGTACTACTGCATTATATAATAACAAAAGGCAGATGGAGCATGCGAAACATTAAAGTGAGGCAACAAAAGCAAATACAGAATCGATGCTAATTTAAATTCTCGGTACAATTATTTTATTTATTTCTTTACTGATTCGCGTTCTTGTCTTTTTATATTATAAATTATATGGCTTCGTTAAAATATCACTAATTTTTTAATAGTATCTACCTGAATATACCTTTTGTGACAAGGTCCCGCATTCCACACGCTGATGATATTATTTATGCAACATACGATATTCGGTTCAAGAGTTCTTAGTTATATATAAAATTAAAAAATCATCACATTAGAATACCTCTCGGCTCAGACCCAAATCACTTTATAATTAGGGTGTAATGGAAACAGATTTCTAGCTTTTATCGAATGAACGAAGGAGGCAGGTAAATCGGCCTAATCCCTTTAATCAAAGTTACTTCGAACACAATGAAACTGGATTCAAAATGGCGGAATTTATTTGAATATGTAATCTGTGGTACTACCTTTTCGAAGATTTATTGATTTTAGGAAATTCTTTACAATCTTTAAAACAGATAACATAAAATATATCTCGTCATATTTTTTTTATAATACTTGATACGTGATTATTTAGTATTAAGTTGTTCACAATTTTTGTTCGTTATACAATGTATATATTATACAATCATTTATTAAATGACAACGATATTTAATACAAGCTTTTAAATTCCTGGCCATATGTAAAAAATAAAATTAACCAAACAATCTATGTATCATGCTAGATATTAAACTGGAATGGGTTGTGGGGGGCTATGTAGACTAATTAATATCATAAATAAATCTTACTTGAAGGTCGTTTACAAATTCGCTTTCTATTAGCCAATAGTAGTTGTGCTACTGATAGGACTCGTTATGTACACGTATGGGGATTTCAAGTCTGTTCTCCTAACTTAGTATTATGTGGGTAGTTATAAATTTCTTATCTCAGTTACCTATATTAACAAGACCACACTTGTAATATCCCCGCTTCCCACGACTGTTTATTTAGGACAATCAATTATGATATGCGGGTTAAGCGATGTTTTGAATAATATTACAAGATTTGTTAGCTTATAAAACAAATAATATCAAATAATAGAGATATATTAATTGTTATATTTCGACTGTGATTCAACTCCTACTTGAGTTAGAAGTATTACTTGAATGAGAAGCGAGAAAAATAAATTTATCGATGTATGTAGTTCATTGGATTTTTCAAATCTATGAAAATGACAAAATGTCAATGTATTATACATCATATATTTAACATAAACTATTTTGAAAGAGGCCAAGGCGAAGACGTTTGATATTTTGAAGATACATAGAAATTGGGCAGGGTTTTATGATCCTTGGAACGTTATATCTCTTATTAAATCGATCATTTTCTTGAATATACGAGCACTATTTAAACCAAGCTTAAAAATCAACCGAAATCCATTGATTTATGTGATACATATAACCAATAGGTTCTATGTAAACCCTTATTCTACCCGTGCCGGGCCGGGTCAGCGTGTACAAACATATAAAATAAATATAAATACGAACAACGAAGTGTTACATCACTGCTATCGATAAATTGTTGTGCGATTCCAAGAATATTATTTTCGAATACAGTTTATCGTGAGAAGTAATTCACGTGATCGCAAATTGAAGGCAATTATTTGCATTTAATTTTCGCTTTATTGTTGCATTGACTATTCAGAAAATAAATGTTCATTCCGCACCCTCGGACATACGGTTAAACAATATTTTTGGTCAATGTATTTTTAGTGGTGACAAAGGGTTTCACATAATTCGCTTCGAAAACCTACGTTTGTCTTGAATTTCATTATTATGCAGTAATGTGTTTGTGAAACAATGGTGTTTAAAATCATTTATTATTTTAAGCTTATTATAAAATTGAGTCAGGGTAAAAGTTTTTTCGTATTTTATATGCAAATTCACGATAGTTTTTTTTTCCATTTGATCACAAAATGTTTGTGCCATATTGTTTGATAACTTCTTGGCATTTTGAACAGAAACTTGTGTGTATGTGTGTGACATAAACTTTTCTGCACGTTCTTGTCGTTGATAATCCAATTTGCAGCACCAGTGATCATTTTTTTTTTAAAAAGTTCAGTGTTTCTTTCAATCAGCTCGTGTGGCACCGAAATATCGACCTTGTTGACAAACCAGATAATTTCAAGTTAGTCAAGATTATTTTGTGAAAACCCCTAGCTCTTCAGCTATATCATAACTACTAATATGCCGATTTTGGTCCACTTTTTCAATAACGACATCGACTTTATCCGTAACGGGTCGAACAGAGCGCTACTCATCTTTGACATCCATATTCTCGGACTGAAAACACTTAACCAATTTAGTTCCACTCTTACTGATGCTGCGTTAAGTCCATAAAGTTTACTTTTTTTTCGCGGCTTATGTCCAATTTTTTTCTTTTTTGTTACACAACTTCAAATGTATCAACTTTTTTCGTTAGATTCACACATTGTATATACAATATATATATGTCAGTTTATAGCTGCACCGCCTAACCAGATGTTTTAAAAATCTGTCGCAGATTGGGTTGTCTGGAAGAGATGGGTAATTAGCCATAAGTCCACCCATTGTACAACACATCAAATATTTGTTTATGTTTTTATTAGTATTTTTTTGTGTTTATAATAAAGTATATTAACATTAACATAACGGTTGATAGGAAAACAGTATAAAAATGGCACGAATCCGTTTTTACTTCTGATTTTTTTAAATGTTATCTATTCCATGGTATCAAAACCAACCATATACGAACAGCACAGTCAAAGTGATTATACAGCAATTTTTACTTATAAAATACGAAACAACTCTATCACAGACCTATTAAATATATATTTTATAAGCCGAATAATATTTTGTTTGTTCTCTTTTATCATTTGAGAAATAAATTTGATGTTTATTTAAAAATGCAATTGACAAATAAGGCGTCTTTTTCTTAGCTATTTTTTATTTTTTAAATAAGTTTCCCAAAATGCGACCAATATTAAGGATCATCGAACTGCACGAGTGCACTCAATTTTCCCTCACTCTCGTATCCGATTTGAAAGCAATCGAAAACAACATTCCAAACCAAACTGCTATAGAGATTTATTAAGTTAGCTCCTAGATCAAAGAGGTAACACTAGATATCTAAATCAAAACATTCTATAATCAAGTTGGCCTTGTGACACTTGTTAATAGTCATTTTACTGTGTTGAATTAAATGTGAAAGTATCAGAAAGTAAATTCTACCGAGAAGAACCGACAAGAAAATCAATAGTTATCCTCCTCTTCGTGTCTATACAATGATTGTCACTGTTTCTTTCAAAAAGATCTATATTATTGTGTATATTAGATAAATACCACCAACTGACTCGTGTCATGGCTCATATCAATCTTTTTCTTATCTTATAGACGCTTATTATTGATCATTCGCTAGCTCGTACCCTTTGGACAGACGTAAGGCGAAAATAATAAGGAGCGAAGGGATCTTGAACTCGTACCCTAGGGATGGAAAACCATCACGCGGAAGACAGATAACACGTTGGGGGGATGGTATAATTAAATATGCAGGGATAACATGGCAGCGGATAGCGAGAGACAGACAAAAATGGAAGAGGCCTTTGGCCGACACAGGGCGTCCAAAGTAACGTGACGTTTTTTTTTGATAATATGATTTTTTTAAAAATGAGTTCCTATTTATAAATCTTAAGAATTTCTGACATTAAATATATTGACTCTTGATTACATAATCTAATTAATTTAAATTAATTAGTATTGTATAATTTGACGAAGAAAGGCAAACATTTATATGTAAATTGGAAATTGTGATTGGAAATAAAGGCTATTTTATTTATAAAATAAATAAAAAAATACGCATAGGTAAAATCTAATACCTAATTGATTTGAATTATTACAAATGCATATTTGATTAAAAATATAAACTATTAATATATCACTAACCAAGAAAATCGATTGTCATTATATCTTGAGTTTTCCAATGAAAAACATCCTCATACTGGAATTCGATGCAAATGCAAACTGTTATCAACTTGCAATCCAAAAATTTAAATCGTATTGCTGTCTGGCAATAAAACCATGCAGTTATAAATAACATCCCTCAAATTATAAACAAGATACACCACGAAAATAAAACAAAATATAAAAAAAGTCTAGAAGTAAAATAAAATAATATGAAGCAACATAAAAAAAAACTATGAATAAATGCTCTCTTTCATATTAAAAACTGGTAGTTCGATTCATCTCACAGCAGTAATATTTAAAATAATACAGCGTGACAATGCCGTATTGTTTAGTACTCCCGTAATAGTATTGCGTCTATTTTATGAACACCAGCAAACATTTACAGAACGTATTTCTGAATATCTTTTGCTGAGTTTTTTTTATATGATATTAATGAATTAAACTAATGACTACTGTATCATTTCTGTATCTCACTTCTATTCTCACACTTGATATGTTCTAAACTGTCTTAGAGTGATTTTCATTGCGAATAGTTAAGTATGTTCAAAGTAATTTTTTAGAACGTATTTAAGCGTAGTAGAGCTACGTGCAAGCCCGTCCGGGTTGGTTCCACCCATTCATCACATATTCTACTGCCAAAAAGCAGTTCTTAGTGTTGTTGTGTTCCGGCTTGTAAGCTAAGTGATCCAATGTAACTACAGACATAAGGGACATAACATTTTAGTATCTAAGGCTGGTTGCACATTGGCAACGTAAGGAATAGTAAATATTATAGTGCCAATGATATGCCAATGTCTATGAACGGTTACCACTTAACACCATGTGTCTTTGTCTGTCTGGCGTATAATGGTGACAAAAATGCTAGCAGCTTTCAATACGTCGAGTTGTTATGCATCGTTTAATTAAACAAGCTTCAATACAATGTAGTAATTTATCTCAATTTAGCAATGAATGTCTGACAAAGTTTGCAATGTAACTTTGGTTCAAAGTTTTCCATCGACTGTACAATGGCGTATTTCCTAACATTGCAATAAATATAATGCGTTATTTGTGCTCGTGTTGACTTTAGACCCATCGAAGCTTATTGCGGCCCGAGCCATAAAAGTAAGATATGTTCCTTCACGTCTCCAAGTCGCTCCATTGTCGGCACTAGATTTATTTTCTACATTAGTGGGGAAACAACTTTCTTTTTTTGGTCGCGTTTATTTTTGGGTGGTTTATTTTCTTATCTTTGTAAATATATCATTTCGTTTAGATTTGACGGGGTGTACGTACGAACTATATTTTAATAGAATATTATGAAACATTACAATTAGGCTATTTCGAGTATGAAGTTTAGTTTGACGTTTATGACTTCTTTTAAATTTGCAAAACCGTTTTATAAAATTAGGTTTGGATAATTCTTTTTGGAAATAATACGTAAAGGTATACGTACTTTTTAAGTTGCTTTGTCTAAATTTATGATCAATATGTAAAGACAGTGAAAAGTATGAACATAAAACAAAATTTTATTAAATTTACGTTACCTTGTATTCATAACAGAAGACCGAACACCGAATTTCATTTATTGCCTCATGATTGGATTCAATTCCATTGACCCGAATACGTTTTTGAATACTTTAACGTTAATTTGAGATCATAATCTGTGGTCCTGTAATTTCTTTTAAATAAAATACAATATAAAGTTTTTAAATGTGTATAAAATAAAAAATAAAATAAAATAAATATTGGACAACATCACATACATTACTCTGATCCCAATGTAAGTAGCTAAAGCACTTGTGTTATGGAAATCAGAAGTAACGACGGTACCCCAAACACCCAAACCCAAGACAACATAGAAAACTAATGATTTTTTTCTACATCGACTCGGCCGGGAATCGAACCCGGGACCTCGGAGTGGCGTACCCATGAAAACCGGTGTACACACTACTCGACCACGGAGGTCGTCAATATAACAACAACGTTGTCTAATTTATACAAGAAAATAAAAATTTATCAAGAAAAAATTCGTCTGCTTTCTGGATTTAATTGAGCTAAATTGTCTGTTCAACCATTTCATACCAGTATATCAGACTTCAATTGAAATAGTACACCGTAATTTCTACTTTTAAAATGTGTTCAATTAAAATAAATAAAATACTGTCTCTTCGAAAGCTTTCATATTCCGAAGCCATGGATATCGAAGGAAGGAAATATTTGCATCAAACATCGATACAAGGAATTTTAAGAAATTCGAAGCTCTGTCAATTGTGGGCTGATTCCTTATTACGCAATCATTTAAATCTAAATTCAAAGAGTACGACAAAAATAAAATAGACAAGTAGTAATCCGTCTCAAACTATGCTGGGGCAGATTTACCTATTATGTACAAATAATTTGCATACAGCCAGGCCTTAAGTATAGTCTCAAATAAACGGTGAGGTAATTTTCGTAAATTCGTAGGAATCTGATTGGTGGTACAATCTTATGTCCTATTTCTTTCATGAGTCTTTTAATTGTAGTCTCATAACGAGAGCACAAGCGTGTGAAAGAAATTGTTGGTTCTTCGGGGCCGTCTCAATTGCCCCGTGTGTGTGTGTGTGTGTGTGTGTGTGTGTGTGTGTGTGTGTGTGTGTGTGTGTGTGTGTGTGTGTGTGTGTGTGTGTGTGTGTGTGTGTGTGTGTGTGTGTGTGTGTGTGTGTGTGTGTGTGTGTGTGTGTGTGTGTGTGTGTGTGTGTGTGGTAAAGACGGTAATGGTATTAAAAAGTGTCAAGGTAATATAATCGATATCATAGCAACATAGGAATATTTGGAATCAGGAATAACTCCGTAATATACACTTTGTATACGTTCGCGTAACATCATAAAACAGCCGTGTTCATAAAAACTTGAGCGAACCAACTGTTACAAAATTGCTGAACACACGGTGCGACGGTCAAGAAAATAACAATTTTATGTTAGACTAATTAAGAGAATTGTGTCGACCAACATCAATGTTATTTAACAAGCTCGTTGTCGTAGTAGCCAACTTTACGACTGCAGCTAATGAAGTCCCGAATTCCCAAGAGTTCGAATCCCTGGTCACGCAAATAAAGGAGTCTATAGCATAGATAGTACTTGTGTTCGCGAACATACTTGTACATTAAAATATATTTAATCGTATCGAGGCATAAACAAATTTGTATGTGGCTAGAACCGTCTATAATATCTTAAATATTATTTTCGCACTTTACAAGATATTTTATTACAAATGTAACCCACGGTGGCCCACGTCGCCCACGCTTTTTTTATGATATCGGTAGGCGGATGAGCAAATGGGACATCTGATGTAAGTGGTCACTACCACCCATAGACAATGACGTTTTAGAAATATTAACCTTACACCACCAATGCGCCACCAACCTTGGGAACTAAGATGTTACGTCCCTTGTGCCTGTAGTTACACTGGCTCACTCACCCTTCAAACCGGAACACAACATTACGGAATACTGCTGTTTGGCGGTAGAATATCTGATGAGTGGGTGGTACCTACCCAGACGGGCTTGCACAAAGCCCTACCACCAAGCTTTACGACGTTTCTGTAATTAAGTTGTCATTAAGTCCATAATAAAATTAAATTTAAAACTTTCTGAGACATTAGTTATATAGATGTCTTAAAATTATTTAGCGATTGTATGTAATGTACGCTCCCCTCAAAGTTTTAATGGCGTATTACTTTAGTCACAAACTGCGATTTACAAAAAATGCGTCTTGATACGTTATAACTATTAGCGCCATGTGTTTAGTTTGTTTTTCATTTGAAAGCGAATTTTAGCAGTTCTGAAATTTAACCCAACGAGGAATGTTCGCGCCAACTTTCTGCTGCATTAATTACAAAAAGAGAAATCTGGTTTGGACGACAAAAGTTTAAAATGATATTTTTGTTTGTAACCGTTTTGTATTCAATACACGAAATTGTTTTAAATTTTTAATTGATTCTATTCAAGACAGGAACTCGCTTGTTATTTTATGAAAAATTCTTCATCGAAAATAATATTTACACGACTGCACAAAAATGGTAATGTATTTAGGATTCATGTATGTTTGTAGGTTTTTTTATTCCAACATAACTTTTAAATACCTGAACAGATTTGGATGTATGAAATATTATTAGAATCGTCATATCATCTCGAGTGACACTGGCTATAAATATTTATTAATTCAGAGCAGTTATGTTTTTTAAATTATAAAATTGTTAATATTATAATATTTGTATATAATATCACAATTATCTTTTGGTGGTACGTAGATTGCTTTAGTTTTAGATTTCTTTTTAACGGTCGCAAAAGATAGAAACTATTTTAGAGAGCTAGAGTATCCTAACATCAAAGTGTAATTTAATTTTTACCCAAAAGCCAGAGGCTGGTGGAATGAAATTTTAAATAAATATAGTGCCTCTATCAAGCGCCGACGATTGGCTTGGACCTGCGCCAGGAGCAATGTGGCAGCGAGCTTAGAATTAATTATATTTAAACCTTTTATTGTTTCACTAACTAAAGTAGCGGGTAAATGACCCAAATATATTTTGAACTTAATCGGCACGCGTAGCTGCCAATACACAGATCTCAAACTACCGGATCACACGACACTATTTCAAAATGTATAGCGATACTAAAAGGAATATATAAAATAAAATATCTTTAATTTCTAGTACAACAACATTTTAAGTTAATTTATATTCAATATATAATAAAAAGAAATGGATATATAAATATATAGAAGCAATAATAAGCAACCTTCAAAGGTCTCACTGCTGGGTAATATCCAGCTACTACTTAAGCAGAAGGCTGAGATATTTCACCACGTGTGGCTTAATTTGTAGCAATCATAAAAGGTAAGCAACAAAATGCAAATTATTTACATGAAAACTCCTTGATACACGAATTTGAACTCTCAATATTCCATTATGATTCAACTATTCTATCTATCCACTGGGTCTTACTGGGAGTTTAATAACGAATTACATATTATGACTAAACTAACATACACAGAGATTTAATGATTGTCGCTGTATGTCATGCTTTATTTAATGGTTAATTTATATCGTTGTGTTCGAATAGAGTTTGCAGTAGCGATCAAAATCAGCTTTCATTATAATATACTAGCTACCCGTCGGCTTCGCAAGAGCAGAATAAGGTTCGAGGTAAAACGCTTATACGTAATACATTTAAATCTATTAACGTGTTGCACGCCTTAAAACTCTCAGTCGGCGTTTTTCGACTTCTTCATCAATGATTGTCATATTTCAGCCAATATCAGTAAAACCTTAGTTAAGTATACATATACCTAATCAGCCAATCACTACAGTATTTTTACTTTATTACGTGAAGTGACAGACAGGCGCCGCAGGGGGATTTGTTTTATAATATTTAGTGATCACTTAGTGAAAAAAGGGAATATATTTTCTGTTATCTATGTACGTGCTTATTTCTGAGCAAAATATTGTACTTAAGTATCATTAATTCAATCATCTTCAGATCACTGACCCACGTAGCTGAAGGGAAAAGTATAAGGAAATAAAAACTCTACGCAACCTAACCGGTTTATAAAATATTTATTAAATGCTAAATCGAACTCTCGTATAAATATTTCAAATATGAGCATGAAAATAATAAGATGAAATATTTCGCCAGCTCCAAAGTGATATTCAAAGTATTACAGATACTTGACTCGTTGAGTATTGAAGTATTTTACTTTCACGGGCGATGAAGAAATATCTCGTCTAAGCCATAAATATATTATGTTAATAGATCAACGTCTGTTATATTAATTCAGTGTTAAACGAAGTGCACATGATTAAGAAGACTTCCTTATAACCTTTTTATAAATGAAAAATTGTAAGTGGCGGCCTTTTAATCAGATTACGACGTTTATTGTCACCAATGACATTTTTTTTTATGATATCGGTAGGCGGACGCGCGAATAGGCCACCTGATGGTAAGTGACCACCGCCCATAGACAATGGCGTTGTAAGAAATATTAACCATTCCTTACATGACCAATGCGCCACAAACTTTGGGAACTAAGATGTTACGTCCCTTGTGCCTGTAGTAACACTGGGTCACTCACCCTTCAAACCGGAACACAACTATACTGAGTACTGCTGTTTGGCGGCTGAAAATCTGGTGTGTGGGTGGTACATACCCAAGCGGGCTTACTCAAAGCCCTACCACCAAGTAAATATGATCTGATGGAATGTGATCAAGCGTAAACTCAACTTAAAGCATTTATAAAACGCAAACTGACGTCAACGACTGCGATTGGTCCTTCTACGCTATTCTAAAATTAAATAAAATGTAACGACTATTACGATACGAAACATCTCTGAAGTAAAGCTCATACTATTCTGATTCACTTTTTTATTTTAACTCCGATCGTTAACAGTTTGATATATTATTGAAGTATTATTTTTCTATATATAATGAGAAAAAAATATTAATAAATAGCCACATAGTTTGTCTGATATCATGTCTCTTTTCAAATAAATATAAAGCACTACACTACACGAATGCGTTGCGCTGTTTATTTATGTTAATCGCACACAATTATCCGATTAAATTCGCGCGTTAGATACACATTAGACATAAATTCCAACACAAATTCCTTTATGCCACATAGAACCAATACTTATCGATAATGAAAATCGACATTCGGTTTCGAAATCAAAATACTCTAACCTAAAAAAGGCGGCTAAATAAACAATGGCGTTTTTGTCAAATTTTGTTATTGCTTACAATTTTCAATATAATAAAGATAAATCCAATGATAGAGCTATGCCAGAAAGATACACGGAAATGAGAAAAACAACCGTCGAATTTAGTAACACAATTGGATTTGCAATTTGATTCCATTACAATTATCTCGCTCTAGATATCTACTATACAAGAACAAACATTAGCTGTTTATTAACAATTTTTTTCCAAACTTATTATAATACTTACTCGAATGAGAATGCGTAAGCAATTATAATTAAACAATAAATATCTTTATCATAACCTTAATCTACAGTTTTGCTCATTATATCGTAATTAACTATGATTAATTTTTATTTATAAATTAAATCCAAGCTACGTATAATCGGTTGCAGGAAACGAACCCGGTCGTTTATGACGGCGAGTGTACCCAACGATTTGACTGAAGTCGTCTGACCAGTCAATTTTGGATGCTAATGTGAATTAAATAGAGTTCAAATTCGAAATTCGGGGGAAATAATGATAGCATTGGAACACGGCAATTTGGCTCGGCTCGGTTCACAGACTGTTATTCCGTTTACGAGGTTGGTAACTAAACAATAACGCTTTGGTTCATTGACGGGGTAATAAAACGTAATAACCTAATATGACGTTTGGTGAAACAAAAATATTCAGACTTCTGAAACGGATATGTTGTTTCCAATTACAGACTTTCATTTAAAAAATGAAATTTTAAATAGTATATTAATACCTGTTTTGTATTTTTCGAACTGAATATTGTCTACGAAGGACCTGTTATATTAATAAAATGTATTTGCAAATTAACTCACGTTCCATTTGTTTTGAATACCTAACCATTGTTTTATAATTGTATTTTTAAATAAAATAACTAAGAACAGAATTGTTAATTAGTATTATGTTTTTATCATCGCTTTACATTTAGCTTAATGGATTGGTATTCCTTCCTAGAAATAATTCCGTTCCACCGTTCCTTTAAATGCTATATATAAGACAACCTGACGAGAAATTATTTATTTTAAATCTAATGGTTTTTTTTACTAACAGTATTTAAAACGGGATATTTACCATGTTTTTTATTTTTATTTGTTGGAGCTCGATATTTCGACATTATCTACGAATGTCTTGTTCTCGTGAACTGTTAGTAATAAAAATAACCATGTTAATTTAAAATCTTGTATGGTTTTTTTTTACTGGTACTACTTTACAAAATATAATCTATCAATGTATAGAAGTATCTTAATTCGACCGCTAAAGGACATACTCGTACGAAATGATTTGGGATTTTCTATCATTGTCTTCAGGTGTATACGTATTCAAACAAATAATATAATATTAAAACAATAGTGTCTCTTGCACTTTAATGCCATATATTTCTCGAGAATTTAATTTATTTTAAATATATAAATGATATCTAATTATATGCATACATACACACAGTATGCATGTGTACCTCTATATCAAGTACTGTAAATTATTTTATTTTAAATATATTAATATTTCACTATGATGTCTTTATATATTATGTTAATATCTGCTATTTACACCCCTGTCTCTTTTTATCTCTGTTTCTTTCCTCTACCTTAATATAAGTCGGCCTCTTGTGTATCTTGCTTGAACGTGACTAATTATGTGTTTATTGGTTTACAATAATGAGTATTTCGATATGATTTTGATTATGATAACAGTTGGCGGGCTAGTTGGACACTGCCGCCCATCGCCAACGCGCCACTAACCATGGAAACTAAAATATTATATCCCTTGTACGTGTGGTTACACTGGAACACTCACCCTTCAAATCAGAACACAACAATACTAAATATTTATGCTTGGCGGAAGACGATCTGGTGAGTGCGTGGTATCTACGAGTGGTAAGCCTGTACAAAGCTCTACCACCGAGCAAGTATGAAAACTGAAGCCCTTCTCAACAGATCAGGACGTCTCGGTTCGAAACAGAACGGATATATTTGTAACTTACATTTTCGTTTCAATATTTACATTTTACAACCTTTACATTACATATATCATGTGTTAAACAATAGGACTGGATATTAAATATAAAATTATTTCCGAAATTTCTACGTATATGTGTATATTCAAACTGTATAACCGAATAGGTTAATTCGACGAAACCCAAAACTTTGTCGGGTGCGTATGGCTGTTCCGATTCGTTGTAATACTGTTACACAGTATTGGTCACATTAAAATGGTTTTATTTATTTGTAATTTATTTTTAAGCAAAAACACATACACACACAGACATATAACTCGAAGACACACAGAAACACATACCTACACATATGTACATGACTAAAACTAAGAATTGATCTTATATACATAATATTATTGTGATACGAAAGATCGGGGACACTAAACTCAAGTACTAGTCTTCACTCGTAGTAACTTACTAGATTTTGATAAAACTTTAAATTGTAAAACAATTTATATTTTTTTATTGGGTTATGTCGTAATTCATACAAGAAAACGTCGCTTTTTGTACTAATTGTTTTAGAAACCATTAAAATTTATAACAATTAGTAGATATATAAAATTATACATTATTATTATTGTTTAGCTTATCTATGTTTGTTCCTAAATAGCGCTATTTATGTATACCAAACATTAACAGTGTCAAATCACGGTTTGCGCAAGGTCTATTTAAATATACATGGTTCAAAATCTTTTTAATTGGCAAGTTTGTATTTTTACACGGAGTAGGTTCGTGAAAAATACAAATTTGACAATTTGTATACATTCGAGCATTGAAAATAATTTTGAGCGAGTTGTATCGAATAATAGTTTATAAACAAAAAAACATAGGAATGCTTTGCGTATTCGTTGTTTATAAACTATACGTATTGTAATAAGTATTGTTTGACGATTTATGAGTACACGTGATGAGTTACTTGAAAACAATTTATGAGTTTTTATTGTGAAGAGGTAATAAGTTATTAATAATCGATTCGGTGACATTTCAAGACTGTCACAAGTTCCATGACTTGAATAGGAATCTAATTTTTGTATTTAAGAAATATTCTTTTTAATATTGCGCATGAGTTTTCAAATTCCGCCAATCATAACTAACCTGTTAATATTTATGTAATAAATTTGCTGGAGGACTTTTTCGAATGAGATAATTGAGATCTATCAATTCATTTATTTTTATGGTATATAAAGAGAATATAATAAATCTATATATAAATATAATCTGATTAATAGAGAACTACACGATAGAGTAGTTTTTGGATTTTTTCCCGACTACTGAAACTTATCAAATCAGCAAACAAACCAATCCTCAGCCATCTAACAAAAATACACCAAAACCAATCGTAACAGATATTTCGCGGGCCAAATCACACAATGTCTACCATCCATTGTACATTACGACTCACAATGAAGTGAAATTTTCGGGGTCCCTAAACACACGGCTCACACGCAACCGATCCGCTGTCAGCGCGAATAAATGAAAATTAATGGTATCATACATATCGTGGAAAAGGCATTATAATGTCAGAATCATTCATCCAAGATTACTCTATAACATCAAAGATACCTCTATAGATATATATCTTCTGAAAATCATTCCTCCCGTAAGATATTTTACTGAGTATTTTTATGTGAAATCAAAGCTCGTGTGTCGTGACGGCAGACGTCTTGCACGTTTTATGACGTCATACTCCTTTTTCGCCCCTCCTTACACCTCGTTAGTGCGTGTGGCAGTGGGAGGCCACCCAGATTATCGTCCTCAAAGAACAAAGTACTCAAAGCCGTCTAAAACAGGACAAGTGAAGCACCTACCTCATCTAGATTAACATTACCATTACTCACCTATCGTATTAAAATAATCTCTCATTTGCTTTATTATACATAAAATAGGGCAAATTAAATCTCCCTTTTTAATTATCATCATTATTAATTACGCGCTTGCGCGCTCCTCGATGTCGCTCGGAGGCCAATGCAAATCACGATTGTCAACCGCCCTATAACTAAGCTTTACCTATTTTTGACGTCAGCACTTTTTGAACGGAAAAATCCTATTTTATTCAAACTAAAAACCTGTAAGTGTCTCATTGCTGCGCTTATATAAGAAACGTGTTCAATGTGGATGTTCTAAACAATAAATGCTATATTTTTTGAACCATTATAACTGATATTAATTTTCTTTTAGCTTAAGTGTGTTGTATACCAGTATCATAGTATAGTCAACGGCCATTTCTTTTAATAGTTACATTGTCATTTTCTATTAAATGATCTAGTTAAGTAAAAAACTTCAAACACCACCAATTACGATCAGATGGTACATTTCCGGTTTGCAAAAAGACACGAATTAGTTTCATAATAAGGCGTTGCAATCAGCGCAGTCATTTCACGGTGGCAGCTGAACTAATTCCACAGCCTGTAAAAGTGCAGCGCCTGTTTTCCGCGCCGTGCGCTGCAATCACACGCTGGTTACCTCTCATTCGAACCTTTTACAAAATTATGTAGTCCTTACTTTATAGGAATTACAGCTTATTAAACATTATTTATATTTTATTAATTCAACATAAACATTATTGTAATTCAATTCAATTGTAAATTTAAAATCAACTATTTTCGTTTTATTTCGTTGTGTAAATTTTATTATTTCAGAGTTTCACTGTAGAGTTAAAATCAACAAGTTATATTGATCGTGATGATGGTAAATGATAGCTACAACACAAACATACTTACGAATATGCATGCATACATACACATTTATGCGCTCACAAATACTATTTTAATTTTTTTATTTAGGTACCTAGTGCTAATGTAATGTTTATATAGCGAGGTATAATAGTTAAGTTTATTCATGTATTGTCTTATTGAACATGTATATAAAACCAAGCTAAAACAAAAAAGTGTGTATGTGAAATTCTCACACGGTAGAGGTGAAAGTTAACAATTAAATTATTTATATATTGTTCGTCTTTATTTCGCGACCCATTTTTGTTTCGTCGAGTTTAAAATCACAAAGATTCTAAAGATGTTTCACTTCAAAAATATAAATAAACAATATATTGCTTACGGTAATTTTATTATTCATAAGTATAATATACTCTAATTATAGAATTACTGAATATACATAATTACTTAATGAGATAAAATGAATTTTCTATAATGCTTTGTGCAAGCGCTCGTACTTGATGCAAATTATAACAGATAATTTAAACAGCCATTAAAAGTTTTGTCCGACAATATGAAAATTATTTTAATAACATTTAAAAGGTTGGTTTATATTTTATTTTATTAAAATATGTTCCAATATCAATCTTCAATCTCAATAGGTGGGTATCATGTATTGTATGTCATATTGTGTTCTAGAAAATTTTAAGAGGCATTCTGCTTGCGAATATAAACTAGCGTTAACTTATACTAGTAAGCCGTAAATGTCTCAATGCGTGAGGAAAGTTTCCTCTCCCTTGGAAAGAAGGCTTGCTCCATCAAGCTGCTCCCATAAGGTTACTGGATTTACATACGGAATAATTTTATCCGATACATGTAGGCTTACTATTATATCATACTTACCTATAATCTCATTAACATTACTAATTAAATTCAGATTTTATATATATTTTTCTATTTGAAGTTACTGTAGATATAAGTCCACAGATTCTGAGGTTTTTATTTACAGCATCGAATCTGGAAGGTGAAAGTGAAAGTGCCTCTTGGAGCAAATAAAGTTGCTGAACCTGACCCTAAACTCTTTTTCGGTTACATCAGTTTTGATGAGAGAATGAGGATGTATACCTATGTTTGCGCACACACTTGTCCACTTTAATACGCTATGTAGTAGTGGTGGTTGGATTCGCTTGAGGTTAGGCGCGACGGCCGAAATCAGTCAAGATGTCACCATTAATATAAAACAAATATAAACGTCAGTATTATCGGAATAACTTGATCGACGACGCCAATAATTAGTTTCAAGAGCATGGTGTACATTATTGTTTTTTCTCGAGTCGGTACTCGCATTTCAATATCAAAATTAATCAAAGTTTCGTGCCTTCCTTATTAAATTCCAAAAAGTTTCGGGTCTCAGGCATCATGGCGCGTATCATGAAGGATAATTAACTTCGTATTTGACGACTTCCGAATTTTCCACCGAGCGTCACTCGCCTCATTAATATGCAAATTCGTGAACCCATTTCAGTGTTATGCCTTTATGGCCATAGAATAAACACGTGTTCGATATGCAACTATATTTATGTGATTAAAATTTAACATCATCATAATCAACGGCCAATCGAATGGGGAATCATTTAATTTGTAAGAGATCAATCTTATGATACAAAGTGAATTTAATAAACAGATTTATTCAATTATTAATCATTTATCTTTTTGAAATAATTCTCGACCACATCTGGACTTAAACCTCTCTTACGTCCCGCATCTAGTCGGGTTCAGAAACCTTCTGCAGATCATCCGTTCACCTGGTTGTCAACATACGATACCAAGCTACTTTCAATAACTTTTTTCATTTATAATTTATCAATATTAATATTTACTACATTCACTCACTTTTACTTGGTGGTAGTGCTTTGTGCGAGCCCGTCTGAGTAGGTACCACCCACTCGTCATATATTCTACCGCTGTTGTGTTCGAAATGAAAGTGAGCCAGTGTAAGTACCATCGCCTGATGGGACATAAAATATTAAATACAAAGTGTGTTTGACTTCTCTTTTTAAACAACACAACAACAATAAAAATACTTGTGTCTGTATGTGTAAGTGCAATTCACATACATTTTTGTGTATGTGTGACGCGTTTTCGTTTCATTGACTTTCAAACATCAACGATTTTAAGAACTGACTCCAAAATAGTCAACTTTCTATTGTCATATCTGCATACCCAACACGAATAAACTATTTAAATTTCAATCAAACTTTCCATGTTATAAATTCCTTGTTAATGTAATACCCGCTGAGAATTTTATCCTATAAAACACATAGCGAAAAACTATTCCTCGATATGAAACAGTCCGCCAATGTTGCCGAGGGCACAGCGGCTCCTGTATATTAAAAGTCAGTTATCCATAACATTATTATTTGAAACTCAGCCATCTGTCTGTCAAAGCGCGTTTTGAACGTGTGTGGTGTTAAATAAATCCAGTGTCAAAACAAGTCAACAATGACGATACGCTCCGACAAGCGATGTTTTATGTATGTACTAGTCTAAACAATAACAGTGTTTAAGGCTTGGTTACAAGCCAGTGTAAACATCTATGTTCCCAAGGTCGGTGGCGCATTAGCGATGTAAGAAATGAATATTTTTTTCTTACAGCGCCATTGTCTATGGGAAGTGGTGACCGCTTACTATCAGGTGGCCTATTTGCTCGTCTGCCTAAGTAGATCATAAAAAAACTGTAAATAATATCCTGATGTTATAAATGAGAAAGATAATTTTGTTTGTTTGTTACGTTTATTTTTTTTACGCAATCAATCATCACGAAATTTCGCATATACGTCAGAAGATACCTAAAGCCTCCCATTGGTTGAAATTCATTAATAATATAGTCTTAGCGTGATTTAATAAAACGAATTGAATATTTAATAAATAATAAATATATTAGGACCAAATATTAGAAGAGATTTCAGAAATGTAAATGTAAAGTTTGAGAAGCAATATTAAATACTTTACAATACCGGCCAGACCGGCGGCGTATTACGATATACGTGCCTCTCAAACTTTGAGTCTGTTATCCCCACTATCTAAAATGAGGCGGACTTTAATTAAAACGTTTTCACGAGAACCCTCGCGATGTTTCCTATCGATATAGTCACAATTGATTGTGTTCATATTTTTACTCGATTTTGCATATATAAAGTCACATAGTAAATTACAATCAGGTGCTTAATTTGTATTTGACAATAGAAACCACTATGTCCCTGCGTTTTAAACCTGTAATATCTTCGAAAATATTCATTTAAATTACATGCTGTAAATTCATAATATATTTAAGGTACTTAATTGGATTAAGGATTAATTTGGATTGCTTGAAATCGCTTCGAAAATAAGCCATTATTTAACGTAAAAAGTTAAGGATAAAAATGGTTATTGTGGGTCATAAAAATATGTTTATTTACGACATCACTTCAGAAACCTCTAAAATTATCAGTGCTTCTCTACTATATTGTGCATTTCTTATGCATGTGAATCTTCCTCTTGACTCAATCTATCTATAAACAAAAACCGCATCACAATCCGTTGTGTAATTTTGAAGATCTAAGCATACACAGAGACAGACAGCGGTAAGCGACTTTGTTTTATACTATGTAATGATGATAGTAATGGTTAATAATAATTAATCGGTCATATTACGTTAATTAAAGTATATCGTGATATCCATGTGAAATTGTATACGTTAATTAACTAAATATTATAATTTTAAATCTATTCACTTCGGATTCCTATACACTTAGTCTGTGTTCCATCGAACTGGGTCGCGGAACAAGGGAATAGCACGTACGTTTATTAAAAGATTGAATTTAATGAGGTCCATGCAAATATGAGGCACAATTATTCGAATGCTAATGAATGTGTTTGCTCTATATACGTGTGAAATATTCGAAATTCACTTTTGAATTTAGAATTTTTATTGTTTCTAAAAGTTGGTTTATAACGCAGTTTACGTGGTTTTGTTATGTTTGCAATCAATCCCTGTATTCTTTCGTATCGTGTAACGTTGTATATTGAACATATTCAGCGCATACGCTAGTCACAAAATTTTAGCTGTCATTCTTACAGCGCCATAAGACATATACAGGTGCTATATATACAGTTATTTTGTAACAATAACTCGAAACTCACAGAATTCGTAAGATGAATGAAGAATGTGATATGCGACACTGACTCTAATAATTATAAATTTTGTAGGAAACGCGATGCGACGCGATCGAACACGCAAAATGGCGTATCACCGCAAGTCCATTGTCAACATTTCACAAGTGAATTCTTACAGAATCCCACTGCTGATGGCTAATTGACCATGTGACTTTTCAAATGCACGCAGTTCCGGTACAATTACGATGTAAATCTGTTATGCACGAGTCATTTAGAATTATTTCACGAGGCAATCTTGCCAGTAGGTGTATCGCTCGTGTGTATCATTTACTTTAGCTTTGCGTAGTGGATAGTCCCTGATTTACCATGTGGCGTACTTTAGAAACGAGAACGCAGAACAAAAACGCTGCGTGAGTATTTCATTTAAAATAGGTTTGAATGTCGCATGTATGTCGCAATGTAACATTATGATTTACAACATTGAAATTAATGTGTGAACGTCATGAGTACAAACCTGCAATTATTTTGTAGGGTAGAACAGTCTCGTCACATAAATGAGACAAAGTAAGCGTAAAGAACCGAACAACGATTGGAAAAATTTTAAACCGACTCTGAAAACTGGTAAATGCATACGCTCACCAAGTCGCCGTATTTAAATTATGTACTGTAAGAGAAAACACAAAGAAGACGGTGTGTATATTAAAATGGTGCTTTATTCCTCACTGATATTGGCCACGACGGCCATTGAATCTTGAGGCTAAAAAACTAGGTAGTATATTTTGAAACGCACAAGAATGTGCGCAAATACAACTGCACCATATTCCTTCATCCACTTAGATGACGATTCGATATAATCCGGAATAGATCCGGTGTAGTCCCAACAGCTTTACTTGCTTTTTGAGGCACGGGAGCGGAAGCACTGCCAATTACCAGACTCTAGGCTGTGACAAGAAATTACACGTCAGAATACCAATAATATTAATTCGATCCGACCCGTGTTAAAGAATGCACTTTTACAATACAGACCAATGCTCCCATTGTTGTTGTAATAGCATGGGCAAGCAAATTTAATTTGGTCGTATCTTTTATTTTCATTTGCAAGGTTGAGAACGAAGTTGCAAAAACAAGCTCTTTTATGAATATTTATGAATTTATTATTCATATCATTCAGAAGAAGAAAGTTGGCTCCAGCCAACTTACGAAAAGTTAAATAACAAAGTTACTTTAGCCCTTACATTCTATATTAAATATAAATACATATTTATCTATTTTTAGCACTACCAACACTTACAATTACACACACATACATAAAACTGAAAATGATTGCACCTTTCCTTAAAGGTAGTTTCGATTTGCATTATTAATTAAAATACAAACTTTAAATGGTTTTATTAATTATATTTCATATTTCTAAAATACGAGTATTGACTTTATCAATTAACATCGCAACTGATATAGCTTAATTAAATCTGAATAGACATAAAATAACTTGAAACGAATTGTCAAAGCATTTATAAAATAAGAAACCCATAAAATGATAAATCTGCAATATTTTTACTTATAATTTACAAGATCATTAATAATAAAATATAAATTTTAATATACTTTGTATAATTATGAAAATCTTCCTATTGACTTTCTAATTCATCGACCTTTGATGGTAGTAGCTCATTATGTGCAAACACCAATCTATTTAAAGGTGCATTTCTACCAGGATTCTTTTTTCTCAGGACCCTAAACAAAGCTTTTTTTCAAATTCATCAATTACAGGCAATACAATTCGTTCTATTAAAAATCTGATCTTTGATCTTGATTTGACTTTATATAAAAATATTATCTCAATCTGACTTCGTAATAGTAAATATAGTGTTCGTACCATTTAGTTACATATAAAATATAAAATTTAATATATTAAAGCAATTATATCAACTCGCCATAGCCCAAGAGATTAGGAAACTGCGAATTTTTACATCGCTAGTGTTACGAGACTAGCCCTAGCCTCCAATACGGTGCTACGTCATAGGATATCATAATTAATAATGTCACATTATTATTATTACATATAATTACAATTATTATTGTAATTAATTGATCAATAATTTGTACAACTTTAGTTGGTATTATTTTATAACATTTAATACTGGCATGTAACACTATTTCTTATTTTAAAAGTGATTGAGCTGTCATAAGGAAAACAATTGGATGATTGTGATCATTGTAAAAACATAGAGAGAGATTGAAACATCATTGTACAACATAATTTTATTTTGCCATCCCGAACTACTGAAATTACACTAGCCAGCTCTTAAACCATTGCACTATTGACGTTTATAAAGGAAGGGTAAAATAACCAGTGTAACTACAGCGAAAATGGACATAACATCTTACTTCCCAAGGTTGAGAACGCATTGTAAGGAATAGTTACATTTGCTAACGAAGCCAATGTTTTTGAACATTGGTGACCATTTACCATTAGGTGGTCCATGACTACACTAGTGAATATAATATACAATTAATATTTATTTAATTCATCTCGTGCTCGGCAATGAAGAATAAATATGTGTAAGGAGTCTTAATTGAGGAGCCATACATCATTATCAGCTACGCTACGATCGGCTATAAAATGCGGGTACTTCGAAATAGAAGGGGATTGGATCGTCGGCGATCGTAGTGTACGGATGTCTCGTAATGTTGTTCGTTATTAAGGTCACGTAAGCCATTTTGTTATACCTTACGTTATTTAATTATCAAAGTTTGCAGTATTTATATTTCTTGTTGGTTTTGTACATCCGATGCTAAAAATGAGTATCCAAGAACTCACATTCACTTCAATAGTAAGGTAGGCCTTAACCCAGCTATAGGACATTGGAACACACAATGTGTGACTTCACTCATTCTGTAATACAAAATGTGGACTAAGAAATTATAAATGACTAGATGATACCGACAAAGAGGTTTTGCACAAAGGAAAAAGTAAATTTAGACAATTTACATAATTAAGTACGTCTAATTGTGTCAACGAAGTCTCAGAGTTAATTGCTGTTCCGGGGGTTTATGCGAAACAACTTTTTTACAACTTCAAAAGGGTGTCGAGTAATTTTTTTGAAAGAAGTCACTCCACCCGGCTTACAGTAGAGTGAACTGTCAGAATTCGTCACGCAAGGAAAAAGCGTTAAAAATTCTGTACCCAAATACGGGACACTATTACTAAGATTGCGCTGTCCTTCCGTCTATCTGCCCTTCTGTCACCGGGCTGTATCTTATGAACCGTGATAGTCACACAGTTGAAATTTTCACAGAAGATGTATTTCTGTTGCCGTTGTAACAACAAAATTAGAATAAAATTGATATTTAAGGGGGCCCCCATACAACAAACATGATTTTTTTGCAGTTATTATAGATAATGATACAGAACCGAGTCCGACTCGCACTTGGCCGTTTTTATACAAAACATAGGCACGCCTTAGAATTAAGACTGACTTGTTTTGCCGTGACGGTAAACAGCATGACGCTCTCTTATGCCGTCATGTCCTCCGTCGTCCGCCTCTACTCCCTGGTGTATGCTTGGCGCGAATCACGAAGCTCATTATAATAGAACAGAATCACATGTCGCGTTGTCTGTCTGGACGAGATTAACTTAAAAACTGAGTGTTAGTTTCATGAGAAAGGATTATATGTATAATTAATTAAGATTTTGGGTAAATTGTCTGAAATATGATTATAATTGTTGAAGATGTTGATCACACCGACTTGGAGCCGTACTGACTTGTTTCCAGTACATCTATAGTTCTATATTAATGTTTTATGTAGTACCATTTTCTTCGTTGCGTTTACGTGTTGCTGATTTTATATTCATTTATTACATTACATACATTAGCAGCCTGTAATTTTCCCACTGCTGGCCTAAGGCCTCCTCTCCCTTTGAGAAGAAGGTTTGGAGCATATTCCACCACTCTACTCCAATGCTGGTTGGTGGAATACACGTGTGGCAGAATTTCGTTGAAATTAGACACGTGCAGGTTTCCTCACGATGTTTTCCGTCACCGCCGAGCACTAGATGAATTATAAACAAAAATTAAGCACATGAAAATCTGTAGGGCTTGCCTGGGTTTGAACCCGAAATTATCGGTTAAGATGCACGCGTTCTAACCACTGATCCCTCTCGGCTATTTATTTATTGCTTTTTATAATTATAAATATTAATTTCGATATTTCATATCTTACTATCATCTCTTGTCGTCCATTTTTTATCTATACTTGGCTTGGAACATGTACCAAATAGATACCAAAACATTTTATCCATTAAATCATTCAAGATTTTTTTATTTTATGTATCAAGTAAATCATTTTCATTTTAAGTCCTTATTTCTTTGTTTACTCAAAATATAATCATCAACTATAAATAATAGCAAACCTCTAACGATATACAGTAAATGAAACAAGAGATATTCATTAACATTTATTTCTCATAGCGGGTCGAAATTACTACTCATTGGAGCTCAGCCCCGAGGCACAATTAGCACAAACTTGATTTGGACCCAAAACTATATTTGGTTGTGCTTCTGTTTGGGAGCGCAGACATGCGACCTTAATTCGATGAAATCTATTTCTAATATAGACACCAACCTGCTTATAACTAACTATAAACTCTTTTGTCGTTATATTATACTTTTCAAGAAACTAGTCTAGACTTGGATTAAGGCGGCTAACTAAATTATTATGATGATTTCGTCCTGAAAATCTCAAGATATATCAGCCAACGATGTAGAACATATTTTATTGCGCAAGTGTGCTTAAACACATACACAAACAAGCCCTAGGCTTTGTGCAAGCCCGTACCACCACATAAGATCAGGTGTTCTACTAACGAGTCTGCATACATACTCATTAAAAAAAAAAAGTGCTCTCATTAAAAGAAAATAAATTGTAAATAAAAATCAAGCACATCAAATTTTTTATACCTTTTTTTAACCTTAGGGGTAATTTACTTTTTCAAACTTAAATGGAACCAAAGGGTCAAGTATAATAATAGTTATAGTAATAGAAGTTATCAAAGGATCCTTCGATATCATAGGACTAGACAACACACGACTGTCTCGTCGTATGTCTACCATCACTAATGGGATCGTTAATGTGGATTTGTCCCGTGGTTTCTTGCTCAGGGTAAAGGACAACGTAGGACTGTAAGTGCTTATGTAATTCACTGCTAATATCATGTACAAACAATATTATTATTAACAAACTCTGCTAGCTAAATAGCGTTTGCACGGAATTTTCGAACAGATTTTTATGAATTTAGTGAGAATCTCTTTATTAAGATTTTTTTGTATAACAATTATTTGGGTATTAGTGGCTATGAGACATGAGCTAAATCTTTAAAACAACAGCAAAAATTAAAAGATAATATAATATTCAGTTAGTTAGTGATCTTGTATAGTTATTGCTATATAAAATTAATTTCACTTGTGATAGAGCCTAGAGCGGTCGGGTCTTAACCTTCCCTCGTCAATAACATTAATAACTATTACAGAATAATGTATAACAAAGGTCAATCAGTGCGAATACAGGCAGCAAATTGTTCCAAATTTTGGGTCAATATGTAAGATATGCCTAAAGTCTCTATTCTCAATCTACGAGCGAAGATAAGATGATGCTATATTTATAGCACTTCATTTGCGTCATTTGCTATACTAGATAATAATAACGAAAAAAAAACAAAACCTAATATATTATATTTTTATGTATATATCGTAGCAGGATGTTTCATTTCCCAACATCATAATAAATCAAATTCATGTAAAAAAAATATAAAAATTGCATCTTTTAAATTAAATTCAGATTTCGCTCCATTTAAAATATTCCGCTGATGTGATCGCCTATGCTAATTCAACGGGGATGTTCCATCGCTTAGGATAATAAATGACGCAGCGAAAAATCTTGCTTAAAATGCGTTGCCACGTCATCCGTCAAAGCCGTGATTGATAGCGTAATAAAAGCCGTCGGACTAGACAATTGTAAGGGAATTAGGAAATTATTTGACTTTTATTATTAACATGAGTAAGTATTAGATCTGAGCGAAACACTGCCACTTAAAAAAACGTGGCCTTCAGGGGACGACCGGAAGACGTGTGTGAATGCGTGTGTGAAAATATAAATGAATTTTCTAGAAATTGTGATGTGCCTGCAATACAAGGTTACCCGACTACACCCGACATAGAGTTAGCATTACTTTTGTCGTGCAAAGTATATGCTATTAAAACAGGATCTCAGGAATGTTCAAAATTTCTGCCAAATAAGAATCACACTAGTTTCTATCGCCAGTTTTTTTTTAATGTTGAGTGCTTGTAGAATTTTGACATACAACCAGAAAGTATAACTAATCTATGTTGAATTAAATTATTTGAATTTGTAAAACATAACCAAATATTTATAATTGAGGTAAACGAATAAATAAGCATAGAGTAAAATAAAAAAAAAGTAAGAAATTATTTTTAAATAGTATATAGAGACATACAGGGCGGCGGCGGATAAGGGGCATAACGTCATAAGAGAGCGTCGTAGTCGTTACGGCCTATGAGTCGATCTAACCCCTAAGTCGCACCCATAGAAGTTTCACATAAAAGACAGTTTAAATAAATAAATAATGCTCTTTTTAAAAGGTCGATCGAAGGTCATGTCACAATATTTGAACATATTGTCAGTATATTTGTTTTCGCGCGCAACTTGGGGAAACAATAGATGGATTTTAATAAAACTTGGCATGGTGATACCTTACAAAATATATCTTGTACGAAAACAGTTCGCGCGAACGAAAGCGGGAACAAGCTTGAAATTGAAACAGTTATGAAAGAAACAAAACATTAAACAGCGTGAAACTTAGAACACGAGTCGGAAGTGAAACTGCTTTTTGTTTGAGAAACGTTTCATATTGCAACGTTATATATCAGAAACTAATTTAATCTATCATTTAAAAAACTGCTCATACAATATTTGTACTTGAAACCTAATATATGTAGTAACAATTAAAAAATCTATGTGAATAATTATACCAGAGATTTAACCTTAAGGGTTTAAGCGCAATTATTTATTTATTTTTGGAATTAGTGAACGGGATAAGGCTACTTGATGGTAAGCATTCCCCATTGCCCATAAACATTAAAGCCGTATTTTTTTTAAGCATCCTTTCTATTTACAATTAGCCACAAACCTTGAAAAGTAAGATGTTATGTCCCTCGTATCTGTAATTACTCTGCCTGAATCACCTCAAACTGGAACATCAATAATAATTATTGCTGCTTGGCGGTAGCAAATTTGATAAGTGTACCCAGCCGGACGAGCTAAATTTATCTTTTCAGTGCAGAAGAATACCATGACAATACCTGTAATGTAATGTAATGATGTAAGTCTACTATATGTGTATCCGCAGCGAATTAGAGTTTATTCTACTCTTATTTATCTCAAAGTAGCGAAGGCTTTAGTCCAACAGTACCCTCTCAATGGGGTATAAAATAATATAAATAATAGTTGCAAGAAAAAAACGCTCACTTTTTTTAACTAAACTAAACTGGAACTCTCCCAAAAAAAAAACAAAAATCCGAATTGGTTTATAAATAACGAGCCAACTTCCAAATAAAATTTTAATACAACATACGCACAGCTTAAACCGCTATGTCTAAGAAGTTGAAATTCTGCTCAGGAATTATAGCACGACAGTGTGCAGCAAGAAAGGATTTTTGAAGATTTAACTCCTAAAAGGAATGTTGGATAATAATTTGTATGTAAGATTGTCATTTTTAAAACTTAGACTAATGAATATCGATGTTAAGTCTTCTGTTTATAGGTAAAAGATCAACATCACAGCGTCACGGCTAGTGAAGAGAACAAAATCATCATCAATAAGTCAAAAAGAAAACAAGACGCAAAGTTTCGTAATAAAAATTTTACATTATTGAGAGAAGAAAGTCATAAAGCGTGAAATAGAGAAGACAAAACAATAGAAGCACTCGTTATGACTATAATTGCGACGGAAATCGATACATTTATTGTTGTAGGAACAAAGCAACGAACGAGAGATACAGCCGACCTATATTGCTGTGAGATTTATCCATGTTTACGGTTTCATACCGAAAAATAATAAGTGCGAGTTACATGAAGCCATATTAACTCTTTTGTAAATTAATGACAACGTTCCCTCCATAACAATGACGCACACCGCCGCAAGTCAGTAGTTTTGTATCACACCGTTGTTAGTTGCTATATATTAAAAATATATTTATTTTAGTAACGAAACCCTTTAATGTTATTTCACGTCAGTCAGACGCCTGTGACGACCACACTTTATTCAATACCCACTCTTTTGTTTTCAGTTATTATTAACACAGCTTTTATGTATATCCTTAAGTATTTTGTATGGTTTATAAATCTATGAAAACAGGAATATGGTTGATTTTTAAGGTCAATCCTTCCTGGAAATTTGGTGGTGGGGATTTCATGCCACCAAATGTTAATAAAAGGTGATGTGTTAAGTAACTTAAGTCTTTAATATCTAAGCTTACAATTTGTCAATCTTATCTTTCTTAATATCTAGCAGAATCCATATCTTCCAAAATATTTCTTCCTTTGTTTCATCCCATTTCATCTTAGATGGACAAAGAAGTAAACTTTAATCCAGGAATATTTTAAATTTAAAAAAAAATCAAGTGCTCTTACTTCATATTTTTTGAATGGGTGATAGTGGTGATAATGATATTGGTGGAGGTAAAATTTGTTCGTTTGTTTTTATGTAGGATGTAATCTCTGGAACTAAGGTCTAATTCTAAAAAAAAAAATATATCGATAATAGTCGGTAATCGTTACATACTAGTTGGTACACGTTGCATTTTTTAAAGATTAGTTTTAACAAAATGTACTCATAAGTTTCATTGACGTTACGGAATCATAAAAAAGTCCATTTACATAGCAAAGCGATAGGGTTTCTAATAACTTCGCAGCCTCCACAAAGAATATTAAACACTAGGTTCAAATAAAAAGAACTCAGAAAGCCGGGCCTTAGATGTTTAGAGTCAATTAATTAAGAGCCGATAGCCCTCGGCGGCTCAACTTTTTATTTAAACTTTCCCCAATAAAGGCAAGCTTTCTGAGTAGTTTTTTCATTCTCACCGAGTTCTCAACTAGTTTGTTAACTTTCGAGTGCTGACGCTATGGATACTTGCTACAGCCTCTTCATGTAACTGCTGTCTTTCTCTGATTGTTGCATCATAAAAATATACAGTTTTTCTTAACATTATTGGGTCTCGGTATGTGTCGAATTGAGTTTATGGTGCGACCACACTTAATAAAGACGTTATTGAATAATAGAGACAAGATTCATTGATTACTGATAATTTGGTTTCGTCGACTCCCTAGCTAATAAACATTACCAACCAAGTATGTATATACAATAATGCTTCATTTTCCGGCTCTTACCCTATCTCAGGTTAAGCTAACATTATGAGGCACAACTTGACAAGTAATTAGATTTGTCTATAGTGTCTCATAATGAAAACATTCACGGACAGTGATTTATAATCCGATGTTCTTTTGTTTAATCTGTGTAATTAATAATAATTAAATTATAGAGTAATAAAATTGTAATAAGAAATTGCTGTCACTTGGGTCGAGGTATAAAAACGTTGTCGTGTAAAATACTGTAATTCAATATTCTGCAAAAGATCATCCAATTATTTGTTGTTGGTTTCGTCAAATGGGAAACTTTTAATCACTTCCTTTTTCTCTACACGTTTTTCTGGTTCTAGTCTTTCCAAAAAACATTAAACGTTATCATATAATTCTATTATTTGAATTTAATATTAGTTACATTTAAAAATATACAAATGTTAATTCTCACTCTATTAATAAATATTTTTAAGATATATATGTTATAGCTTTTACCATTCAGAGATAATGTCGCATTCAACCAATGAAATTATTTTTAGAATTAGACCATTAGTGCCGGAGATTACCACAAACGATCTATCAAATGAACAAGTTTTACCTGTTTATTATTTCAGTATACGTAAGATGTATCATGATATTGGTTAAAAAGTAGTGAATTTATTGAAAACAATGCGAACTGTTATTGTGTGCGAGACTAAGTTTTGTATAGCAATATTTCATATCATACGTTAAACATGTATTTCCACGCCTTGGAGGTAAGACTGAGAAGCGGCATGACGCTCTCTCAATATGCCTTCAGGTCCCTCTCTTAACCACCGCTCTCTATTCATTGACTTGGCACTTTTTCTACAAATTTCGATTCCATTAAATGTTTTATTCATAAGAAAAATATATTTGTTGTAGTAATGTAACTCTATTTTTCTAATTTTTTTTTATTTGTTCTATTTTACTGAATATTTATTTTCTTTCGAAAGTAACGTATAGCTCCGTTTTTATATACACATTATTGTTAGGTGGGATGGGAGATTCAAAATTATTACAAATACTTTTACCTGTATTCATAGCCGTAGGCCATTGTTCGAGGGCTTAAACTCCAAGAAATATTTCGCTTAGTAAAGAAGAATCACGGTAATTGCATGTCATGTACTGTCAAAAAATATTTCATGTCAATTAAACATTATGACAATTTAACAGTACACTGAATCAGTGTAAGAAGGCTGTAAGTGGCAACAATAGTATAATATAGGGAAACAACTCGTAAACTTTAAATTCATGAATAATTCAACAATTTTGTGAATTTAATAAACTGATAAACTATAATGAGCCACATAAAGTTATACAGTTATACATCTTATTTAAATCCGAATGATTAGAAACGAACTGATTTGTTTATTACTAATTTAATATCATTCTATTAATATAAAAATACAGATTTTTTATAATGTTTTTTTAATCATTATTGTTAATTTTATTTACAACCAAATTTACCGATTTTCGGACCTTTTTCGAATTTATGATACGATAATTGGATTCCTCCTTTTTTGTTGCCAGTGAAATCGAAGTGTAAGTAATATACTAAATAAATAAATAAACAAATATTGGACAACATCACATACATTACTCTGATCCCAATGTAAGTAGCTAAAGCACTTGTGTTATGGAAATCAGAAGTAACGACGGTACCACAAACACCCAAACCCAAGACAACATAGAATTCGTTCTACATCGACTCGGCCGGGAATCGAACCCGGGACCTCGGAGTGGCGTACCCATGAAAACCGGTGTACACACTACTCGACCACGGAGGTCGTCAAATACTGTTATTGTAATGTAAATAAAATGAATAATTAAAACATTTTTCAATTTTTTTTCAATCCATTGTTACGCCATATTTATTTTGGAAATATTTTAGGACAAAAAACAGGAGAATGACGGTACATTTAATTCCTCTATATGTGTATATTGATCCTGATGGTATGTGATCATTGCCATCCACATACATTGTCGCTATAAGAAATATTAAACCTTCCTTACATCACACCGATCTACCACGAAACTCTCTACAACCCAGCGGGGCTTGCACAAAGCTCTCCCACCAAGTTAACCCATCTTTTATAAATTATACAACACGGAATAATTTCCTTTATTTTACTAACTATGCATTCGATGTCGGTAAGATAAGATATGAAGATGCAATGAAGGGAATCTATTGAGACGTTAATACCTTAACAATAGAGAGGTTAAACAAGCTTAGGTATAATTATTCCATCCTGTCATCGCCTGGTCAGTTCTAGGTCAAGGCAGTATTACTAAACCCTCAAGGATCCAATGCTAATCCTCTTCTAATAGACTATTGTATACTCAACACTACCAATGGCCCTGAAATCTCCGCATACAATTACGAGCCATAGATTAATGGTGTAAGTGTCAAATTTGTCTGTACATTTTGCAATCTTAAGAGAAGAATCATCAATCATAGCATACTAGTCAACCCTAATATTATATTTTTAATTGTCATTTAAGTAGGTGGTCCGGCAAATGGTAAGTGGACACTAATATCCATAGCCATCGGCACTGTAAGAAATATTAATCATTCCTCATTTCATCAATACGCCGCCAATGTTGGAAACTAATATATTTTTATGGGATAGGTTGGCGGACGAGCATATGGGCTACCTAATGGTAAGTGGTTACCACCGCCCATAGACAAAAGCGAAATATTGACCATTCCTTACATCTTAATAATTAATTATATAATTGTAATCGGAGCAAGAACGCTATGCATGCAGTTTTTGCTTTTGAATGGGTGTACATAATGTATCTTATTTTGTACATGATTTCATTGGTGTGTAATTTATGTAACATCCGCTAGCAAAACATAATAAATAAATAAATAAATAAATCACCTATGCGCCACCAACCCTGGGAACTAAGATGTTATGTCCCTTGTGCCTGTAGTTACACTGGCCACTCACCCATCAAACTGAGATACAACAATACTGAGTACTGTTATTTGGCAGTAAAATATCTGATGAGTGGGTGGTACCTACCCAGACGGGCTTAATATGTTAAGTCCCTGAAAATAGATATAGAAACATACTATAAAGGTGCTGGAAGTTTGATTTATAAAATTATGTTCTAACCTAACCAATACAATTACTTTTATTTTCAGGAAAGTCCAAAGCAAATTACCCTGTCGTATAAACGAAAGATGAATTGGCAAATGCCATTCAGGAAGCTGGTTGAACGATGCCGTTCAGAAAAATAGCTGAACTGTTAATTAAAAAGCTAATTCAGCTAGTCTGCGAGAGAGATATACACGTGTGGCAGAATTACGTCAGACACATAAAGGTTTAATCACGACGTTTTTCTTCCATGATCACGAGATGTATTACCAACACTGATTTATCACATGAAAAGTCAATGGGGCAAATAAACATTATAAAGAACAAATGTATACTTGCTTAAAGCTATTCTGAATTTCTTAGCTCACAAAACGCACGTTAATATTATAATATTCACACACATTTTCATATTCACACACAATTTCACTTCAAAAATGTCCAGGTATAGGAGTTTCTCATATTCGTTTATCTTGTATTTCAACAAGAGTAATTACCATATGACTTAGCGCTGTTTAATAAACTATTTAAGAGCTATTAGGATGCAGAGAAGTTTTTAAATTATCCACGCGGGCTGTGTGCTGCCGGTAGTGCAGCATCACAGTTCGTTATTTCAAGGAAGGCGTGTACTAACTCGATCTAACTTGTTCCGTCTCGACTGCAAGTTGTTGTTTGAGGGCACCTGTTTGAACACTAGTTATGGCTCTCAACTTTACGTATTTGCATCTTAAATAACTACTGGAAATGGGATTTATTTTTGGTTTTCCTATTTGTGCTTTAGTTAATGGCGTTGTTTTGAGATGAATGAAATAATGTTAACGTATTATTCATCTTTATCTATATAATATTATAAATGTGAAAGTAACTCTGTCTGTTACGTTTTCACTGCTAAATCACTGAACCAACTTTGATGAAATTGAGATGAAAAAAGGGGATTCAATCAGGTAAAGAAAAAAATATCAATTAAATAATTTATGATATAATACTAAAATATCTATTAATAATTGGTACCTCGATGTTGACAATGTGACGAGATTTCCCGCCAACAAACAATATAAACTTCTGAGAAAATAATATAAATCCCCTATTAATAGTGGTCAATACGATGTTATTGTAAATATATATTTTTGTATAAATATATGTAATAGACATATATTATATATATACAGCGGTTAGAACGCGTGCATCGTAGCCGATGATTTTGAGTTCAAATCAAACAGGCAAGCACCACTGAATTTACATGTGCTTAATTTGTGTTTATAATTCATCTCGTACTCGGTACATCGTGAAGAAACCTGCATATATATAATTTCAACGAAATTCAGCCACATGTGTATTCTACCAAACCGCATTGGAGCAGCGTGGTGGAATATGCTCCAAACCTTCTCCCCAAAGAGAGAGGAGGCCTTAGCCCAGCAGTGGGAAATTTACAGGCGGCTAATGTATGTATGTAGACCGTAGTTTAGCTTAAAACCGATCTCAGCCAATTTATATACCTTACAAAACAAATATAGACAGCATCCCAGATAGTATGGAAACCCGGGGTGGGTTGAGTGAACAATACGTCGGTAACGCGACACGTCAATAACTTTCACGATGACATCATCGAGTTGGAGTGACGAAACATGATCGAGCCACGTCGTGTGTGAATCGTTCAGCCATATCATTTAAATAAATATAGTGGTCGGTTCCGCTACGTATAAAATAATGCTTTCATCTATTATACAAACATGACGAAGTTCCTGTATAAATCGTTGTTTGACTCAGTTTTTCAGTCTGGTAGATTTATTTGGTCAGCTCCTCAAACTTTACTTACATAAAAATAAGATACCGTAGTCTCTGTTTTTATGGTCTTTTTCAAGGCGTAATCTCTTGTAGTGCGTGGAACAGTCTCAATAATCAGGTAGGCTCGTATAATAAATTATATGCAACAGTAAGATATTAATAAGAGAAGTATGAGGAATAGTTTTTATCAATTTATAAATTTTATAGTGTAAGAACTTGCTTAACTCAAATAAAACGATATTTCTTGTGTTTTCTTATAGTATTTTATAATAATAATCGTTAATGTTTACACGGCGCCCAATGTAATTATATATCTCCACACACCATTTCCCGCCATGACGAGTATCTGTCAATGTCTTTTATTACAGATTAAAAAGACAATACTATAATAATAATCATACAAGTGACAGATACTCGTCTGAAGTTCACAGATAATAACAAATCATACTACATTCATATTCAATACCTGACAATGGGTAGAGGTGATTTGACATTGACGTTAAAAATTGACGGTAGATGATCTATATACCCACACTCATTAACTGAGAAAAAAATCTTCAATTAAACAAATCCAATTTTGTTTTGCAGTTTCAGTTTTCGATATAGTTTAGACCTTAGCACGCAGCTATTTATACAACCAAATTAAGAAGAAACTTCAATCCCCAATGTTTCTAAGAAAGAATACGGGTAACGAGGATATACAAAGAAATACATGGGTCACTCTAAACTGGGCGTGTTAACTAAAGAAAAACGCTCCGACGGGCAGTCATTAGGCAAATTGAATGTGTCTGCGTACGATGATTTGTTCGCGTTAAACTTTTCACTCGCTAAGAGGGGTTTTGAGATATTATGGAAATTTTATGTTTCGCTTTATTGTTATTTTTGCATGCATTACATAATTGGAATTCTAAATTAATTCAATTATTGCAGCAACAATTATACAAGATAACTGATATAAACTCAACTCTTCAAGATCAACTATCACCCCTTGTACTGAAACACAAAGATATGTATACGTTAGTATTAATTATTTTTTGTAACATTTGTTAACGAACGAGAAAATGGGCTATCTGATGTTATGTGATCACCACTTCCGATATAGAATGGTGCCGTATGAAATTAAAATAATTCCTTACATCTCCAATTCGCATCCAACCATGGGTATTAAGATATTATGCCCCTTGTGCTTATAGTTACACCGGCTCGCTCACTATTTAAACAGAAACCCAATAATACTTAGTATTACTGCTTGACGTTAGATTATATACAATTCCAACAATATGTAACATAAATACAAAATTATCCGTGATAGTGTTGAAATTTTATTTTTTCTCACACGTAACAACATAGGTGAGAACGAACATATTTTATTTTTTCACCCCTTTTAGTTAACACAAGAATAAAAAGGAAAGATAGAAAGATGCAACGCAAAGCAGAGATAATGTTTTAAACATTTTTCCTAGGTGTTGCTATTCATGAAACCGTTGTGTCTGTAATTATACCGACTCTTAGATAAATTATCTTATATGGAGTAAAGGGTTACACATTTAAATTACTTGAGATGGGTATAAGTAATTACATCAAGCTTATTATGCCGCTACTTGTTCTTTTTCGAATGACCACCGAGGAACGTCTTTGTGTCTTTATCTCAGAAATGAATAATAACTCAAAATTTTACATTAAAAAAAATAGTAATGATAACTCAATTTGTAGAGTAGATGAAGTTGCGATTCGTAATTAGGCTCTAAATTAGCGGGGCTGATTAGTTGTCCTCATTGGCTGAACTACCGTTATCACGGCACGATGCCGATTCGCGGTAGTTGGTATCTGGAGTTTGTATCTGCGGTGCAATCTTGATACTAAGGTTAGGGTGCGGTATAATACAATATTATATATCGGCGTCTATCCCTAGTAAACGAGTATAACTTCAACGCTTATCAAGTTTCAAAAATAAGTTCCGAAAATTATTGTTTTGTTAAACAACAACTGTATACAGTCGATGACATTTCAAATTCGTCTATCATGATATTGAGATCAAAAAGCAAATTACAATTGTGTCCATGTGAAGTTTTATCGAATTCGTTCGCTACTATCAATGAACTGAACTACTTAAAGTTTAATTGACTCTTAGTAACACAATACTTATGCTAATTCGCAAATAAGAATAACAAGAACAGAACGTTTGTCTGTACAAAGTACCCTCACTGCGCTACGAGCAACGAGTCGAACCATTTGACGAGAACGACACAGACAAACAGAATTACTTAAAAACTTTGTTGCGTTTAAAAATAAATATCCATATATACATTGTATGCTTTCTTATATTTAAAGTTTTTTGTCTAAAAATGTATCTGTAGTAACTAATATAATTTCATATATCGGCTTATACTAGTCTGCATCATCTGATGGTATGTGGGCACCAACTTCATGGAAGTGAAATGATTTATGAGAAATTTTTCGTTTTTAATTTATGAAGGTTCTGTATAAATTGACTGAAATACGACGATGTTCGTTAAAGATAATGGAAAACATCGTGACAACTGCGTGTTATACTTGTGTGCTCTGTATAAACCTATTTATATATAATAAACATATATAGTAATGAACTACAATTGTGTTTTTTGTGAATTTCTTACTGTATATTGGATGGAATCAATTTTACTGAGAAGCCTTTTAAATTCATCTTTTTAAAAATTGTCATGAACAACCAAGTTCGAAAAATATTTTATTAGTAACCAACTCCATAAATTAGAAAGCATAATCTTGGCTGCATTATCTTGTGAGTTGACAATTTATATAGGTTCAACAAATACGTAGTGTTTCCATTGACTTGATTGAAAGTCTTGGGGTCGCCAGAATTGATTGACATGTATAGAGATCAAGTATTCAAGAAGTTTGAAAAACCGGTCAGGTAGCTAGTATAGCATAATTAAGATTTGTTTGTTAATAAATTATTATAGAAAATAATTTATTACTATATGTACACTAAATCAAAACTAGTTTAAGTCAAAGACTGCAAAACCAGCTGATATTTTGTGACATCTAAGTTGTCCGTTTAAAGTCCTTATTACACTATTTCACTTTGTCATTTGAAAAGGCAGCATTTATTCCACCAACTAAAATATATGGCGGTGGTTGATTTATTAATGTTCGTTGGTTTTGTGTTTGATAGGTATAAGTCCGCAGATCCGGAAATCCTGGGTTCAAACCTCAGCTGGGCCGATAAAAAGTTATTGGGTTTTTTCTGCCGAAAAATTAATTTTCGGAACCAAACTCGGGCTGGTACTGAAAATTTGGAAGTATGTTTGGTCCTGCGCCTGAAATATTCCTTGCCTTGTTGGATTTGCCGTTCCTTTGGCTTTCTACAACTCCGTCTCAATAGGTACTCCTACCACCTAAATCCTAGCTCCTTAAGTTAGTGGGGCATTGGTAATGTAAGTTATGATATTTTTTTCTTACAGCGCCAGTGTTTAAGGACAGTGGTGACCAGTTAACATCATGTGGCCCAATCGCTTGCCCGCCTAACTATATTTAAAAATTTCAATAAAAAATTATAGTCAAGCAATGCAACTGTTTTTGCTGTATAATAGTGCTCAAGTATGTGCACTATAATCCGGCAAAAACAATATGTCTTGCGTGGTTGGCTAGAAATTAAAAAAAACTCAATATATGTATATGTAACCTAAAAGGTTGCAATTATCCATTAAAAACTAATGGAAGTTTTCTGTCAAGACATTCTCTAGCCGAAATAATAAAAATTTAAATAACATAAAAATATATGTATATTTTTACATAGGCTCACTGGAATAAAAAGTAATATTAATTGTACACAAACTGTGAGGGAAACATCACGATTCCTAACCTTAAATATTTAAGATTATTCGAACGTTACTAAGCCTTACAATTCCATAAATATTCAAAACTAGAATTGTATAAATTGTAATTATACAATTTGGGTCAAAGTGTTACGTAAATTTAGTTTGGATACAACAAATAACATTATCTCTTGACCGTTTTGAAAGTGAATTATGCGGTTCCATCAAAAGAGAATACCACAGAGTACGAGCTATGTCGCTTTGGATCCTAAGGTATTTAAATTAATGGGCTACAATTAAGGAACGCTTTGTTACTTTACTTATTTCTTAGAACCTTTTACTGTGTGATGTATAGTGCTGTATATATGTGAAGCTTAATATCAATTAATTTTATAATAATTCATTAATAATTGTTTGTCTATTGGTTGATATTTAATTCACTATTTAATTATGAGTTCGGAATTACAATAATATTTGTCCTTTCAAATTAAATAGCGAATCACTTGCTACCAAATAATAAATAAAATAATTATTATGAAAACAGAATATGCAGTATGCATTTCTTCAAGAAAATTTGACTAAACCGCGTCTTAGTTCATGAAGATCCTAGTGCGCATCCTCATTATGTTGGGAGTGGAGTGGGAGGGGGGTGCGATAGCGCCGATAAGTCCAATTTGCTTACATCACGTACGACGCTGCGTAGGGGACTTTTAAAAATACATCAAACTTCATAAAAGGATTTTCTTCATGTTGATTTTTCGTTAGGACATCGCTTAGAGGGCGGGAATATCACGTAGCGTAAATGTTCCAGTGTGAGTTATACCGGATTTGAATAGTTGACATTAATTCTTCCCGCGTTCTGCGGTTTATTGCCGAATCAGTCTTTTGAATTTTCTGACTTTTGTGAAGTTATCACGAGTCCATTAGCAGGGACTTTTGCTCGGAACACTTTAATTTCTGGCGGTTTCAACGTTCATTACAGACTAAGAATCATAAAATCATACAACTACTCTATCTAAGTAGAACTTAATATTAATAATAGGCATATACTGACACCTTATTAAATCAAATTCAATCAATCAAAATATTTTTATTCAAAAGACTTTTACAAGTATTTTTAACCGTGCGCTACCACCGGTTCGAAATGTTAATTCAAGAAATTCAGTAGTTAAATCTGGCGCGTATATATTTTAAACAACAAGGCGACTCAAAAGGCTGAGAACGGGTTCTAAAATCAAGAACATTGAAAAGATTTATGTTTCAAAGCAGGCTTAAGTCTCGACATACAATTTCATGTACATTTTGGAAACAACAAATCGCTATTTCGGGCGGACAAAGCGAATTTCATTTTGGTGGGTGCCGCCATGATGGATGGCGTCAGCTGACAGGTGAAGCACGGTTTGTGCCGCCATGTTGTAATTTCATTTTGGTGTAGCGGAAAAATTATGTTTGCGAAGGGGGTAGGAACCTTTTGCTTGATTGTTTAATAACGAAATTTTAAGGTATATAATTAAAAAATATTTCGTTTTAAGCGGTGGCTATATCATATATTATGCTTACTTGGTAAAGCTATATATCTGTCTAGCTACCCGTCTCGTTTTCGCACGGCCTACAAAGAACCTTCATACATTCCTTTCCAAAGTTAATTTTCACCCTTAAAGTTGATATTTCCAAAATTATTTTCTTAGCGAGGTTTATTTTATACAATAGACTTATATTCAAAATATCTTGACCCAATAGACATCCGTGAATTGACAGTCAGTTAGGACAATAGATTTTACAAAATCCATTTTATTTATCTTTAAATTATTTATTTTCTTATATTGCGTCATTGTGGTAGTGAGTCGTAGATCCTATTATATTGAGGTTTACACAGTCATTTCGAATTAAGTATCGCTTTCCAGAGTTTTAATCAACTCCTCAAATACCATAAAGTATGTTTTTAGGGGCATTTTGATGAGCAGTTTCGTCCGTCTCGTTCGGGTTGCATCGTTGCAGGTGCCTGTGTCGTAAAAACATATTCCAGTGACGCTTTATTTACTTCCCTTTTATCTTTAGCATAATTGTCTTATATAGCTGGATTTTATCAACATCTTACTTGACTACGACTCGCTTGTATACGAGCGAAGCCGAAGCAGGTTAGTAGGGTATATGTAAACTAGACGAATCTTAAAACCAAGGAATACTGAAGTAAATCTTTCTGTTTTAACATTTAGATGTTTTAATAAGAGTAAGGCAGCGAAAAGCAGTGGGTTTAAGGGTTCACTGTCGGAATAACTTATGTGCATACTTTAATGGACTCGCTGTAGCGTCTTGAGAACTAGCGATCTAACAAATGAGATTTTTAAACAAGAACTTTATTTATATGCACTTAGATTAAATTACTGAGGCCAAAGTCATGTTTTTATACAAAACGACGTAGCTCACTTTTTTAATTTTAGGAATAGTAATTATTTTGACTTCTTCGCGTGTCTTTAATATATATTTATTGAAAAACAGATATATTGTCAAAATTGGAAATAATTATAGAATCCTAAAATGTTATGATGTATAGGATATTTACTTAGGGCTTTGTGCACGCCCGTCTGGGAAGCTACCACCTGTTCAGCATACCGGCAAGCAGCTATAATTAGTACCTTTGCGTTCCGGTTTGAAGTGGGAAGAAGCTACTAAACTACAGCCATAAGAGGCATAACATTTTAGTTCCCAAGGGTGGTTGCGTATTGTCTTTGTAAATGGATGGTTGATATTTTTTACAGTGGTGACCACTTATCATCAGGTGGGCAATTTGACAGTCAGCCGACCTAATTTAAATTAAAAAAAATTGTGATAATGTTACATATATTGTAAATCATTTCTTTATAAGCTGACCAGTACCATTACTATTTAAATTCACAACCTTATTGGTAATTTACGTTACAAAGCTAATGCAGCAAGCGTGTCTTCTAGCAGGAGCCGACTTTCGCAGAACAACTTTGTAAACCTTATCACTTCCGCGCTAATTTTTAACGAACATTGGATCAAAAGTACCTACTGGGCGCGAGTAAATAGATACTTTGAATATATTATTTAATTTCAGCTTTAAGTCTTTTAGGTTTGGATATCAATACCTTCATTAAATTGCATAATCGTTATAATAAATATTTAATTATTACGCTGCGTTCACCGATCCTCGGTCCCGATTCGAAAACTCGTCATCTCTAACGTCAACCAGTAATCACTTCAGTCTGCTAATCCTTTACACATATGATAATCCAACATCTTCCAAACAAATTTATTACTTTATATATTACTCGTAATGAAACACTCACAATATTTTAAAATATATACGTACAAATTAGAAGACAGGAACGTAAGTTAAATAAGTAAAATTAATTAAATTATTAAATAGTTAACTATTGTGTGCATACGTGCGTTCACGTCGTGGTTATTGAAACTATGTTGGTAACTCCAGAACTTATTTGGATAACCTCATTTCTGATTTTATCCTTCAAAGATATTCTAAGCTATTCTGCAATTTAATGGTCGCTATTTTAACGTTCATATCATTCTATCAAGTAAATAGTTCTTAATATGTAAATATTGTTCCAACGTAAAATATGAGACAAAAAACTGTTCTCTTTGAAGGAACACAGAGCAGTACAACTACCTAAAGATGTACATATAAGTAGCATTACTCTGGGTAATTTACAATAATTTTCTCCATATTAAGTGAACTGTGTTTTTTTTCCATCAAATTCATCGACCAAATTTGGGAAATGTTGCCGGTCCTCTTACAAAAAAGTTTGAAGATTGTTTCACCGTGCTGCTTCAGTGTACGTACACTAATTACAGTTCAGATTAATTATTTAAGTAGAATATCAACCGGCATTTGCAGGTACCTCAAGATGTTCTCCTTATACGAACGAAATGAATAATAAATACATATTAAGAGCATGAAACTCTGTGTTATTTACTCAGTTTAAGCCTGGTAATCTTATAGGAACATTGACGTCCACTGAGTCATCTCCGTCAACTAATGAAATCATATTACGTAAAAAAATCAAGTTTTTAAATTTACAATCTTCATTAGATCTAAAACTAAACACGAACTATCCGATAATTTGATCACAACTTAGCGAGGGTATTTAGGAATAACGACTCCTAATAAGTATACGTCGTTGAGCTGACTACTTAGCTAACGCTAGGTGAACATATTTCATTAAATGTATTAAATTTTAATCCCTTATTTGAAGCAGTATTTTGACTAAAACAAGAATTGTAATCACTTGAAGCCTGTTGGAAGAAAAAAACACATACATTCATAATTTTTACGCTTATTAACTGTTTTAAGAAAGAAGGAGGTTCTATTTTGCATCATTTTATATATTCAGCGATAATATTTAGTCGTGTCCAATTTTGTTTTTTATAACTATATATATTATAATTTTTTTGTAACAAAAAGTCAAGAGCTGGTAATGGTATGAAAAGGTCATCAATCTCTTTAATTTAAAGGTTATGTATATACATACGCCATGATACGTCAATCGAATCTAATGGTCACTGTTGTGTTGGACAATAGATACTAAAGGGGCTGTTACTTTCTTAAAACAATTTAAAGAAATTTACTGCAGGGAATCTTAATTTTCTGTTAAAAATAAAGAGTATTTAGTGATGATAGCTTTTAAAAGGTACTAGTCGAGGATAGAACAAAAGCCATCCTTAACACAACAACATTAACAACATTATCAGCCTGTAAATTTCTTACTGCTGTGCTAAGGCCACATGAAAATCAGTGGTGCTTGCCCCCAGGTAACCGAGTTTAAACCCGCAATCATCGGTGAGGGTGAAGTGAAGGCTTTATTTTTATTTTAGGTAAGACAAAAACAAAAGAGACAAAGGCTTAAGATAATACATCCAGCGTAATGTCATACTGACATAATAAAATTGATACATGTATAAACAAAAACTAATAATATATATTCAATCAAATGCTGAAAAATTATTATTATTTTTGGAGTTGTTATTTTTTATTTTATTTTGGTGTTTATTTTGTTTCTTTTATTGAAAAAAAAAAAAAACAAAAAGAACTTGTTTTTATTTTCAGTGGAGTAACATAGAAATGATAGTAGGTACCAAAAGAACATATTTTAAAGTAAAACTTAATAGCGATATATTCTGACGCTATCGCCTTGTAACCTACGAAGTTTGAAGAAATCTGCATGTTTCGAAACAAATTCTGAGACGTGACAACTCAATCAGCCACATCCATGCATGCTGATTTACCCAACAGAGTTTCATTCAAGTTTGTGTTGATTGATTATTCACGACGTATATTATCCAACTTATATAACTTTGAATTTCATTCATAACCATGTGCTTATATTATTTTGCCTTGTTGATAAATGCAGGTCTCACCCTCTCGTCTCATGTCATGACCATAAAGTTAAGTTTTGTGTTCCGTTTTAGGTGATGAGTGAGTAACGAACATCTTATTGTGCGTGTAGGTATGATTGTGTAAGATATGGTTGACATATATAAAAGTACCAAAATCAAAACAAAGACAGGAGGTTACTGTAAAAGCATATTAATTTACCTTCCTGCTATATATGTATTATATTAAAATATATTTTTCAGCGTTTCAATAAATGCCAATTTGATATCCAACAAAAGTAATATTTTAAATACACCCAAACTAACTTCGATAAATTAGTTCACGTTGTTTAATAACAATTCAAGAGATTAAAATTAAAAAGGAACCCACTAAGCTAAAGCCTTGTGAAAATAATTATTTCATGAACGTGCAAACAAGATTTACACGGTTTAATTTTAAAGCGTGGCTCAAAGTGAATCAAGGATTTTCGTGGTTGGAGAATGAATTATGAAGTCGCTTCATCAAAGGATACGATATCACGGTTTATATAAACTACAAGAGGCACTTATGTATTAAGCATAATCAGTTAATTTATAAACAAATTATGTAATTCAGTATTTTTGAAAAATGCAACATTTTCATTGAAGGGGAAAAGGTCACATAGACAATCATTACTGGAGGACTAGTACATAATATTTGAAATTTAACAATCAAAATTCGATATATGGTTTTCAAACGAGACATGCAGATTTACATGATTTTTTCTATCCAAAATATATTTACAGACGATGAACTAAATTTTAAATGTCACAAACCCACTTCTTAGAAGAATTACTACTGGACCGGTATTAAATGTTTACAAAAAAAATAAGTTACAATCATTCGAAAGATAGGAAAATGAATTAATCAGCAATCAACAATCTGCTAGACGATACTCCGTCATTATTACAGTAAAAGAACCCAAATAAATGCTTCAAAATTTTTGTTTTTTCTTTGTTTAGCACATCGTTTTTTTTTCTTTGGCTGTATGATTATTAACTATAAAAGTATTGTTTTATTATTTACTTATAATATATTTTATATAAACTTTAACTGTGGTAAATATCACACTTTTATTTGCGCATAATATGCTTAAAAATATAGTACAAGGGATTCTCTTCGCATTTAATACGTATGTAGATATTGGTAAATATTTCCCAAATGAATACGAAAATTAAGCACTCCATCTTCCGTATATCATCTAACGAAAGTCGAGCTCGGAATGCTTTTATGAGGTCTGAACAACTAAAATTTCATACTCAAAGTTTCTTCGCAGCGACGAATTTGAGACGACTTTTCAGCAATAGTTGGAGTGAGTGAGAATTCTAAGTTAGTTCATCAACTGTATAAATGGTATATACATACGGTCGTTATATTGAATATTAAATTCGTCTTTTTTCTTTTTAATATTCGTAAACAATATCTTTAATCTAAACTAATGTCATCAATGTAAAACATTCCTGGTGACAAAGATAATTGAATTTTAGCATAAACGAGGAGTTTAGGTTATATACAAAAAACTTGGTATATAAAAAATATATAGTACGAATAATCATTATAATTGACTCTTTAAAAGCAAAATTATACAAAATATCTTCTGTCTTGGGTAAACTTTAATAAATTTTATAAAACTTGTTAACATAGATCAATAAATAAGATTGGAGGACATTGGCGTGCCCAAGTTTTAAAGTTAGTGGCCAAGCAAGACACTAAGTTACAAAAAAGAAGCGTGAAACTAAGAACTCCAGTCTGAACTAAACTGAATTCAAACAGTAACTATTTTTAATTCTTAAACAAATAGGTATTTTAGGTAAGGGAACAAACGAAGGTCAATAAATAATATAACATTATAAATTTGAACTGTCATTAGCTTTCGCCGGCGGTTTTTCCGAACCGACGACTTGGGAACCTTCAAGATAAGAGCGTACTCCTCCCTGAAAGGCCGGCAACGCACCTGCAAGCCCCCCGGTGTTGCAGATGTCCATGGGCGGTGGTAGTCACTTTCCATCAGGTGTGCCTCCTGCTCGTTTGCCACCTATAACATAAAAAAAAACTCTATTCTTTACAAATAAATGCATAGTGTATGCCAAAACAAAACACAACATGGTAATGAAATTTTAAATTGTAAGATTTTTTTATTATTTTCATTTGTAATGCGTTACCAACCTTGGGAACTAAGTTATTATGTCCCTTGTGCCTGTAGTTACACTGGCTCACTCACTCTTCAAACCGGATCAGAACGATACTGGATACGGCTGTTTGGCGGTAGAATATCTGATGAATGGAACTAATTACACTAGTACACCCAGCCTCCCAACGGCAACAGAACAATACAAATTATTGTTACTTGATGGTAGAATATATGATGAGTGGTTGGAACATATTATTCAGAAGAACTTGTGCTTAATACTAATATTTACGGCATACTTTCTATTGATACTTTTATCCCGCTGTATTGGCTGCTGGGGAATTGGTTTATTATTTACTTATTTTTATTGGGCACATTATTATAAACACTATACAATAAATTAAACGAAAACAGTTTTCCACGATCTATAATGGAAACTGCGCCTGTACATTCCGTGTTAGGGAAAGCTGACTATCCCAAACAAGATATATTAAAGAATGGGCCGTACTAAATTGGCTTATTCCTACAGACAGAGTTAACCCTTGAATAATATGACCACAAGTTTAACAACGTAAGCAAAGTCGTTCTGTCGGACCGGCGAACCGCTGTCTTGCTCGCCGTCCCGCATCGTCGCTGCTAAACTACGCGTAGTATTGCTCACGTACTAATGTCAGGCGCAATCTCGTCCTCATTAATACGCTACACCAATACACAGCATTGTCATTATGTAACACGACAAAACCAGAAATACAAAATATCATACAACATTAACGGCCTGTAAATTTCCCACTGCTGAGCTAAGGCCTCCTCTCCCTTTGAGGAAAAGATTAGGAACATATTCCACCACATGTGGCAGAGTTTCGTTGAAATTAGACACATGCAGGTTTCCTAACGATGCTTTCCTTTATCACCGAGCTCGATATGAAAAACAAATTAAGCACATGAAAATTCAGTGATGTTTGCATGGGTTTGAACCCGCAATCGTCGGTTAAGATGCACGCGTTGTAACCATTGGGCCATCTCGCCTCTTTCTTAAAATATCATTAAAATTTAAAATTTTGATAAAATATATAATCACATTATAGTAATTAAAAATATCAAAATAAACGTAATTAATAAAATAAGGAACAATTAATACTTCAATGAACATAATTGCACCCAACGATTGTATCGAACTTATACATATTCGAACATTATATCCTAGTGAGACCTTAAGCTATTATATATATCCATGTCTAAGTCGTACACTAATGAACTACGTGGCATTTCTTTTATTAGTAAAATAAAACATAATTGTTCAACTGGGAGCTCGTACAATGTCTTTTCTAGAGAGAGAATAAACAATGTAGGACGAATAGACACTAACTGGCGAGACTTCGCAAATGGATTTCCTTTGTTGCCAGTCAATAAATGTTGAGAGGTAACACTTTGTGGCTACTTTGAATGCTAAACTTAAAATTCAAACGTGGGAAGTGTTTCCATACACTTTGTGACATTATCGGACGCCAGCCTGTACGAGATTAGAATCTCAAAAGCAACAAGGCACCTGGTGATGATGGAGTGACTTCTGAAGGTGGGTTGTGCACCGGTACTTAGGCCCCTTTAGAAGATATTGAACTCCGTTATACTTAATAAAAAAAAGATTTTGCGTCAATATCAATAGCGAGTACACGACTCGCCTTCGATTTGCCAATGACATAACATAATGTGCTCGATGACATCAGCAAGTAGGTCTTAAAGAGGAATTTATATATATGTATTATGTATGAATATAAGAAGGCTCAGTCATGCAGAGTGCAGAAAAGTTCGAGTGGCGACCACGAAACGACAAACACAGCGTGAGCAGCTGGACTGTCGACCCCCAATAAACAACAAGTAGACTGATTATCTGGTGAAGGTCAAGGCCGATTTTTATAAAGATCTTTGGGGAGAACCTTTGTTCAGCTAGTTGTAAAAGCGTATACATTAAAAAATTAAAGAATTATTGACAAATTATTACGAATGGTATCCGACTAAAGGTTGTTTTTAAAATAAAATATATATATATATATTTAATTCGGTTTGAATATTTGAGGCTCCTTGATAACATTGTTAATAATAATGCTCACAAACCGTAAACCTCTTCTGACTGTCACTTGTAACTAATGGTGCAATACAAAATTGTCAACTCAATATTTGCAATGTCCAACGTTTTATACATTTCGACAAACCAAGAAATTTGTTACGTCACCCCATAATATAACGCACGCACGAAAAGACAGTATGAATAATTAAGACCTAAAATAGAGAAAAACCTATAAATATTTTAATGAGTGCCATAAACAGCATTTGCATTATAATATTGGTGATATTTTAACGAGTGTCATAATATAAGTCATGGTTATGTGCGGTTTATAGAGCGTGTAAAGTACGTGCTATTAAAATTTTTTGCTTCCTTAATATACCGCCTGCTGTGGTGCAAAAATAATCACACCTTCTCCCTACATGTGGCCTGTATATTTGACGATATTAACGTTAAACATTTTATTCGCATAACCATATTGTATTAGTATATGAAATCGAGGTTGAAATACTTGATTGATAAGACTTTTGTGCAAAATTCTGCTTATGTAATAATAATACATTGTATTCTGCCTTATTGCTTTAGTGTCTAGCTTTAGGGTTCTCAGACTCCAAGGTACTAAGACCAAATTTTAGATCTAGATTTCTGTAGGACCATTACTAGATATTTCAAATGAGAAATTATTAGTAATGGTCCGAAGCCTGAAAGTGTTTTCACTTCGTGCTTCGGAAAGAACGTAAATATCTCGAATCTCGAGTCGAATTTAACTTCCCATCATTATGAGAGTTCACTTGTATACTACAATGTAACCTGCGCAGATGACTAGCTTACCTTGAGAAAAACTGCCACGGACGAAATGGTCATTATTCAGGCAAATATTATCATTATCTAAAATATCAATAATAAAACATTTCATAAAATGGTACACTTAATAAAAGATAAAAATGGATGTAATAAATTATGCAATCTTTAGAGAGCTTTGTACTCATCTTCATCGGTATATCTCACCCAGATTTTTTGAATTTCGATGTTTGTTACTAAGTCATGATTTCATTGTTCATTCTTAATGCTGCAGCACGCGATTTCAAATGCATTAAAAGTTACTGTTTCGACATCGTAGTTCGTATCGTAATGTTATACAGTACAACATTCCTCAATAAATAGGTTATATACCAAAATAACAAGAACAAGAACGATTTAGCTAAACGGTATCTAATAAAGAAACAAACTCTTCAGTTTTACCTGCGAGTAGGTTTATGTATAAAAAATGGTAACAATTTCATATCCATCTACGCCTAACTAAACAAGCGGGTATATATTTATACGCCTACGAGTCGAATTTTGATTTCGAATATTTTATAACCTTTTATAGTGTTGTTGTAGTTCTGGAGCAAGACTTAGCAACAGTTCAGTCAAGCGTATGTTGCATTTCAAATCGTTTACTCTACAAAAGAATCAACGAAATGCAATCACAGCTGATCGGTCAATACCAAGTAGCGGGATCGGCTTTAAACCGAATAACCACAGCTGAAAAGGGATTGTGGCAGCCGTTCACTGAACACAGATTCAGATAAAGTCGATTCTTTCTGAATAGAAAATATGTACATACTTTAAGTACATAGGTAAGCGGACGGGTACATGAATACCTAAAGGTAAGTGATCATATTAATCATTTCTTACATCGCCCGTAGTTACAGTGGCTCACGCATCCTTCACATGTAGGTTTTGACTTAATGATACCTATTCAGACGTGGAAAGCGAAACCTACCACAAGATCCCATTCCAATTGTGTGCAAGTAAATGAGTAAATATAAAAAAGTATCCGAACACAATGACACTAACGCTTAATCTCTTATTTAGCTAGGTCATACAAAATAATAAATTTCCGACCAGTCTCCTAAAATATTTCCACAATTTCTTTAAAACATTCGACAAAGGCGTTGTAATGGTCGCAAAGTGGTCTGATGGAGTTCTCGAGAGCTGTCGCAGTAACTAATGCGGCACTTACATGTATTAAGCTACTGAGATGACGCTAGAAAACCTTTGGTGCCCTGAATAGATTTCTTAAATGAGATAAAACGAATACACATTTAAGTGGAATTAAAAATACAATTTTTAGGGTTCTGTCATTACAAGCTGACGGAAACTGACTGAAATAAATTATAACAAATACTAAGTACTAGTGTTAAAGTTACAAAAGAGTACATTTATCAATATTGTGCCTCGAAACGCTGAATAAGTAACGCGCCGTCTCTTTCTGCCATCAATAATTTTATATGGAAACGAAGAAAACAAACATTGTTTAATAATGAGTATATAATCTAAACAACATATATAGAAAGAAAAAAAAAAAAAAAAAAAACTCTATATACTGACTGGCGGAGTATTAATACACAGGTTAAACTATAGGACAGGGACTTCAAATGTCATTGTAATCTAAGAGCACAGTAAAAACATCGTTTTAAGGATTTTAATGCACTTACTCTGCCTATAATTTTATCTAATCAACCCCTTTTACTAGTCTTTACTAGTCCTAGTATTAAAATAATAATTTAATCCGAATAGGATATGGTCGTCCTCCATTCCAACTAAGCGGGTATTACATCAGCTAAGAGCAGATTGCAAGTCGCCAACAGAACTTTATACCCTCTAGTCAAAGGAATTTGTCATCATTAAACTAGCTTTATGTAGAAACAATGTTGCTCATTCACGTTACGACACTGTGAGTTGCGCTAAACGTTTTCATTATCAATTGCCACTGAATCAAGAAATATAATTACTTTTTATAATTACACGAAAGATAAATTAAATGTGCAAATTGTAAAGGGCATTACTTCTCGTTATGAATATATAAAAAAAATGTTACAACCTTTAAACATGTTCTAATTATAATAAAATACAGACGAATAAAAATGTATCAAGGATTCCAAATTATAAAAATATACTGTACTAACTTTTTGTCTTTAAGCATCGTTATTATTTTTGGCAACAAACGAGACGAAAAACTCAACTCATTATGACATAAACCATCTAATGATATAAATTATGGTACATTTTAATATAATTGGTATTTATCTTTAATGCCAGGTAATAACCGTATTAGTTTGGTAAACATATCGAGTATCGACAACAATAATATAACGCGTTTACCGATGAAAAATACTTCACCGGTTTGTCTACACGTTGGAAAGAAAAAATACACCAGTTCGAATATAATATAATTAAATTGGTCACTTAATCCAATTCTCACCAAAAAAATCCAATTTCCGTCTCATAAATTCTAGCTATTTTGACGATGAACTAAAATTTGACGGTCGTTTTAGTTTGTCGTGTGAAGCGTGCAGACAATCGACGAGGCATTAAAACTTTTTCGATAACGGTGGCGCCGATCGAGAATAATACCTTTGAATGTTTGTACTTGTATTGAAGGTACGTTCAATTTGAGCGTTGTATAAGTTAATATTACAAGAATCATTTTAGGTGAGCCATGTGGTGATGCAGGCTCATCTGGGTGGATACTGGGTATCGCTTATACATTTTCTATACACCAATACTTTTATGCTCCAAATCAGTTCGCCAGCTCCTGCTATACCTTCGGTTCGAGATAGAGATCTATGTTCCTCTGGTGAAAATCACGCTGCATTAAAATTTAGTAAATGACACCATTGATTTTTGACATTTTAGTGCATTTTCTGTTATTTTATTACTCGATTGAATAATTTGTTTATTGAATATTGACCTTTGATTGAATGGCATAATAAATTAAAAATTTGCAAGTAACTCATTAAATCTTAGACAAATTTACATTGCATATTAAGAAACAAAATTTTGAAATCAAATTCGACCATGCAATATCACTCTTTTTTCCCCCAAAAAAGGTTATAGGTACTTAAAAAAATTTTTACGTAATAGACACCCTAAATTACTCTACTAACGCTGAATATTTTAGTATACAGTTTATTTTGTTAATTATTCCCAATATAACCACAAACTCGTTCTGTAATTATTAATATAATTCATAAATAGATTAACACGTCAGATGAAATTCTAATTATTGTGTTTAATTTGTCATATTAATTATATTTTAAATAGAAACGAGATGTATTCGAATTATAAAGATACTATAAATATTTATAATAAAAACATGAGGGATTTCATCCCAGAAAGCTTTTATTTTGCATCTATAACTAAAGTAAAAAATAATTTAAAGAAACGTTTGTTTGCAACGGTTATTAATAGTGAGTTCAAGGATAATTGGAAGGAAAGGATCGTATACTAACTATTTCTCGATAATATTGATCTCCATAACTAACTACAGAGTTAGACAAAAAAACTGCTGAGCTAAAAGTAGCACAGTTACAGTTTTTTCGCTTCATATGATGTAACGTATAGTTACGGCATGCCAAATATTTTTCAATTCTGATGAGTGTCGAAGTGATTTCGGGAATTGAAATAAAGTCGAAATATTCGTGTTTTTTACAGAATCGTACGTATATACGTACATATATTTATATAAATATCATATATTACTGCTGCGATCGCGTTTTGAAAGTATTTTTTTTCTACTTTTCGACTTCTAGGCACGCTCAAAGGAACCCTGGAGGGGAAAAGTGAATCTCCATTTCCCCAATGGCAGGTGAAACAGTATATCTGGCATTAATTGGAGTTTGCTTTACTATACTATACTGTAAGTCTGAGGAACACTGGCTCTCAGTCTATTAGTAGGTCCTACTTTAAATATCAATTTACTTAAACCATATTTTTTTAATTTTTTAATGGTATAGGTTAGTCGGACGAGCAAATGGGCCACCTGATGGTAAGTGGTCACCAGCCTACAGACAATTATGACAACATAGACTAAGATGTCCCTTGTGACTATAGTTACTGAGTACTGGTGTTTGGTGGTAAATATCTAATGAGTGGGTGGTACCTACACAAACGGGTTTGCACAACTACCAACTACCAAGTAATACTACCAAAAAGTTACTATAATGCTTGAATTGCTTGAAAGCCGTTGTATTATAATTTAACTAATGACATTATAATTAAAATGTTGACACGGACGAATTTCAGATAAATTGTAATTTCTCAGGGAATATTAAGCTATAATATGAACCAAATGGGTTTTAGGAAATTAATATAATTAGTTTCGTAATTTACGTTTTAATATTATGTTTATTTTTCTATTTAATTCAAACAGTTCAGAATTAATTTATGTAGTCATAAAGTTAGTGTGGAGCAGAGATGGCCTAGAGCATAAAATACATTTGAATCTTAACCGAAGTTAGCGAGGCCAAACCGGGTTGGCAGTATTCAGTTTTTAAGACCTTAATTTGTGTTTACAATTCATCTCGAGCTCGTTCAGGAAAACATTTGAAGGAACGTGGACAACACTCCGCATTGAAGGAACTTGGTTGAATAAATACCAAATCTCTGTCTTTTACTTCACAAGACACGATACTAGTACCAATATATTATATAAAGATAATCAAAATTGCTAAAATTAAAAAAAAATCACGATGTAGACTGTCTTTACATCTCTGAATGTTAAAAGTGTCCGGTCCGCTCGGAATGGTTTTGCAGAGTTTGATAGTTTGCGCGGTACACAGTTGCAGCTCAGTCCCTACCATTTTCTGGCGATTAGGAGAAACAAATGGCGAGTTATGAAATACACATTTATACTTTCTATATATACGTAAGTTATATGTAATAAAGAGTGTCAAGCATTATATAAATAAATAAATATTCGACAACATTACATACATTACTCTGTTCCTAACGTAAGTAGCTAAAGCACTTGTGTTATGGAAAAGCAGAAGTAACGACGGTACCACAAATACCCAGATCCAAGACAACATAGAACTAATGAACTTTTTCTACATTGACTCGACCAGAAATCGAACCCGGGATCTCGGAGTGGCGTACCCATAAAAAAGACGATGACAAAGGAGATAATTAGGAAGATTTATTTTGTTTTCCCTTGTAGTTGCCTAAGGCGTAATGTCTGTGCCTTTTGTGTTAATATTTTTTTTGATTTCGTAACTTTGAAGAATGTTTTTATTTTATTCAGGCATTCCGGTTTTCTACGCTGGTCTAAATAATGTTTGGATAGTTTCCCGTACGCGATTATGTCTATTATGGATCGATCTTGTGAGGCTATAATCTATGATCTCCTCGGTTATCGTCATGGGACAAATTATATTTATATTTTTTAGCGGTTATTAATTACGAATGTTGTACGAATACCCGTGGTACGAGATGGCTTTCGTTCAGCCGTCTGTTATGACGTCATCGGTATAAAGTTTATACGTATTACGAATATAGCAAAATTTGAAATTGCCTCGGGGCGTCGCTGCGTCACTTACTGTTACATTAAACTTTTAAATGTTCCTCGCAACAGTCAAACTTGTTAGAATTTGTATCTAATAGTTGTATGATACAGTAATGCTGAAAATGTGAATTATTTTATGATAATCCAAAATTGACAAATACGCTTTATGACAATTTTATTAATTCGTATAATACTACTAAGTCGTATTATACTATTGTATAATATTATATAGTAACATTTACTAATTTTTTACTAAATTTAATCGATTTGGCAAAGTTTAAAAACAAAAATATCCCATAATATACTTAAAGTGCAGCGACTGCCTCACTTTACATATTAGATCTGATTTTATATAAGCCTTACCTGTCTTATCTCTTTAGATACGTAATCTAAAACCTAATCCGAGGGAACGCTATCAAAACCGTAAAAATGCCAATCCGAGCGTGATATCGGATGAGAAAATAACCGAATCGTTTAGCAAAGCGCGTCAAATTAAATGAGTCCCGCGCAAACTCAATATAGGGCATCCATTTTCTCCTTTAATTTTCCACGTAGACGCGCTGGAGGTGACAACTGCGTGAACGATTAATAACCACTGATACACAGCCTGATGGATTCCGGTATGGTTCGTTGAATAACAAATGACGTCCCATGAATTTCCTAGTACTCAATTGTTCGCTTTCAAACGTCCTGTGTGAAACTTCAAAACGGATAGACTTTCGGGTGTATTTGTTATCGATCCAAAGAAGACCGTCCCTCTTTTTTTAAACCAGTTACTTATTCTCAGTGAATCTGTATATCGTATTGTGTATATAGTAACTTTTATTGTTTATTAGCCGAATGCAATGATCTTCTTGATCGGTTCTTAATTGGATAATGATTAATGCTGTATTGCTTAAAATCACCTCGTAAATAAGCCATTATTTCTTGTTAAAAGTAAAGGATAAAAATGGTTACTGTGTGTTATCTCTAACAGATAGACATATACCATTACACAGTTTTTTAGAACTTTTTAGGGTTTACAATACTGTAGTACATTATTTTGATCTATCTCGTAGTTTTCAGCCAGCGTTTGCAATGTAAGCGCTAAAAAGGTGCTTAATTAAGACATCACATTAGAAACCTCTAAAATGATCTGACTTTCTCTACTATATTACGCATATATTATAGATATAAACTTTCCCCTTGAATCTAAAACTATTAAAAAACATTGCGTAGTTTTAAAGATCTAAGCATACACAGGGACAGACAGACAGTGGGAAGCGACTTTGTTTTATACTATTTAGTGATGATTGATTATGGTTTGGTATACTTCTCGCAACGTTTACGTCTGTCGTTGAGTTCCTTAATTTTACTAATAGTCGAATTGTACAGTAACCGGTCGTTTCGGAAGGGCTTAAGTCATTCCTATAAGTATTTAGGTCACGATATTATTTTAATTATTTTGAATTACGCCTCTTAGACGATTTATCTTACGTTGTCATCTTTTCAAAAATTTCTCTTCCCGATTTTAGATAATTTCTTTAACGTAGTAAACGGACAGTAAGGATTCGAACTGGTTAAACTAAAACATATGCAGAACGTAGGCAGAAAAAATATAGTAGAAAATCAGCTTCAACCAAAAAAATTAAACAGTTTTAAAAATAAAAACCATCCAGTTGAACTATTAGCAAACAATTGAAGATCGCGTTTCGACACAATGGCACGCTCTAACTGGCCTTTACAGTTCACAGCTTTTATTTTTACTATTTTTTATAATTATTTCCATTTGTATTTTTTTTTTTTCTGGATACATTCGGAATCCCAATTAACACTTATCGGGCTCTGAATTCCTTTCGAAACGCTCGAAAGTGTAATCGGTTAAGTGAATACACTTTCGAGACTTTTTGTTCGAAACAAAAAGATTTACTCTTACGCTATTGTAAAACAAAGAATAGAATACATTTATTTCACTTAGAGTCATTTTTTTAACAGAAATTGGCGTTGATTTATTTAAAGATAAGATACTCTTACGCCAAACAGCCATACTTAGTATTGTTGTGTTTCGGTTTGAATGGTGAGAGAATGTAACAGGCACAAGGGACATAACGACTTAGTTCTCAAGGTTGGCGGCGCATTTGCGATGTAAGGAATATGGTTAATATTTTTTACATTGCCAATATATATGGGCGGTGGTGACCACTTACCATCGGGTAGCCAATTTGCCGTCCGACTATATCATAAAATATTAATAATAAGTGCATTGTAATTTTTATCCTAAAGGAGTTCACCGATTTTGATGACATATTTTATTAACTTATACCGCCACCTTTAGTATAAGTTCTCAGTTATAGTTGATACTCAGTAGTAACCCGGTGTTGTTGAGATCCAAATTTTGTAATTAAAGTACTAGCCTGTAAATGGACTACTAATGGACAACAGTACTACTATTCCAACGGAAGTAGGAAAAACGATAAACAAACCTTAGATTCACGTATTTCATGGGATATGCTCTCTTATAATAACTCAGCTATATTGTACACTACTAAGAGTTAATTTTACTTCCAAAATTCCGATAACAGTTTCGTCGACGTTCCTAACGCCATTTTTTCACAAATCCATAGTGAATATCATAGATTAATCAAGCTCTCGACCAATAATGCTGAGTCACTTTGCTGTCAAAAGTTGTTTATTTGACATTTCTCCTCTTATGGTCGGTGACGAGTAAAAGTATATTTACTTTTAAATAGACATTACTCATCGCGGTTTTCCACAGCACGTTATTGAGTTTCATCTAAGGTTTTGTACAAAGTATGTAGAACTAAAATATATACTTGTACTTGGTGGTAGGGATTTGAGCCCGTCTGGGCAGGTACCGCCCACACATCATATATTCTATCATCAAACAGTCGTACCAATTATCATGCTGTTCCGGTTTGAAGGATAGTAAGCCAGTGTAACTACAGGCACAAGGGACATAACAATTTAGTTCCCACGGCAGCTGGCGCATGTGCAGTAAACAATGATTAATATTTCTTATAGCGTCATTGTCTATGGGCGGTGGTACCACATATCATCAGGTGGCCCATTTGCTCGTCCGCCTACCTTTATCATAAAATAAAAAATACAATAAAATGTAAAAAACGTGACTACATAATAATCCTAAGTCTTCTAAAAATTTCGTAAAGCTTCGAAACAGATCGATCACTGTCAAGTCCTAATATGTACTGTTGAACATAAGGTGACAAAATAATGTTTTTGGGGATTTCTTCATTTATTTTCCATTTAAATGTGTAAAACATATACATACAATTACAATACAATGCTGATGATGTCCTCCGAGTCGATTTCGACCAAAGCGGCCAATCTCGAGGGAGACAATACCTTGCCTTAGAAAGTAATTGATGCGGATTGCTTTAAAGTTAACTATAAAATACGTATTAAGCTGTAAGCTACATATATACATTTTATTTAATTATCGTATTTATGTATCCGTTCTTTTTTTTAAACACGGTTGTCATGTATCATAAATATAGTTAAGACCATAATACTACACATGAGACATGTGACATTTAATGAGCCATACTTTTTTATGTTATAAAGGCCAACATTACCAGGATGAAAAGTCTCTGGAAATTGACTACCCGTAGATATATTCAATACGGTAGGGCTATTAATATTTTTATATTATTACGTCTTGAGATATCAAAGAGAGCAATGTCAATATTTTCCTACCTTTAATGTGTGTACTGAAAATGTATAAATAAAAAAATTAAATTGATCATATTATACACAAAAAAAAACTAATTAATAAAGCTGTCTCCAAGAGATAAATTAGTCGGTCAAGTTTGTAAACACATCGGTCTTTCCTCAGAAGGTAAACACGGTAAGTGGCCGAGCCCTCTATCTGTCTTGTTGTTATGAATTATATTGAAAGTTTTTCTACTATAGTCACAATATCAACTTCTCCATTACAAAATATATTTTATTCGTTCAATTTAAATAAATTTATCTAAAAATTTGAAGAAATTATTGTAGTTTTATTTCGATTAATGTAACAATAATATTGTGAATCAATTCATAAATAATGTCAAATGTGTACCATTTCCAAGTTTTAAGGTTCCGTGAGTATGTCAATTGCATAGGTAAATAAATTAAAATGATTAATTAAAAAAAATGACAAACAACTTTAGATATATTATTAGAAGACTTACTTGTAAAGTTCAAGTTGATTTCCTTTTTTCCTCATCCAGTCGGTGTTTCCTCAAAATGACCTAAAATAAAACGTAAAAAAATAATAAGTATATTTGATCATTTTTCTTTGCATCCTTCGTCTACGAAAAGTGGCCTACAATTTATCCTACACCTCCGTATACTTCTTTTTATTTGATTGGTACAAAATGTCAGTTTAATTTTTGTGACTATAATATACGGACTATTTTAATATAAATAAAATTTTATTGATTTATTTACCAAAATGAATAATAAATAGCCTAGCGTAAATTATGAAACTAACCTAACCCTACTTAATAGTGAGCCTATCAGAATGTACCTACTGCCTTTGCCTCAGAATTGACGTCAATATTGAATTCGCGGCCAATTTCTAAATTAAGAATATTAAATTGTAAATTATTAATGAGTAACACATTCTTTACAAAATTAAGATTATCACAATACAACCGATCTATTCCACGATACTGTTCTCATGGTTCGTACAATATCTCACAATATTTCTAAAACTACCGGCTCAAAACTAAAAAGTCTAATCTTATCTACAAAAACGTTTAAAATAATAAAAGTGTTATTTATTTTGATGAAGATATATGTTATTACATATGTCTTCATCTTTGTATAAAAAACTGCCATAATTAAATTCGACATCGACATTATCTAAAAGATTCATCTTTAATAACATTTATAACATTGGAACTAATAATTAGCTAAAGAGATAGTTCTAAAATAAATACTTCCGGGACGTGGACTGAGTTGAGCATAACTTTACATTCAAAATTTCAAAATGTACGCCAACGAAACCATAGGTATTTGAATAATACGCTACAATGGTTTCATCTGTAAAAATAATAATAAATAAATTACCTCGAATCTCGTCGATGTTATAAAAACGTAATTAAACGTAAATGTTACTTCAGCGCCATCTTATTTTGGCCGTATGTACTAAGTCTTAAAATATAAGTTCAAATCAAGTAGGCTTAATAAATAATCTCGAGATAATTGTGTACTGATTCATATGTAATAAAATAAACAAAGAATTTATCAATTACATAACGTTATAAAGTGTGAATAACATTTTAATTATTTACTATAAGTTTTGTAGTATTTAAAGACAAGATTTATCTTATCTGTGGGTTCAGTTATTCCGTTGTTCCGGCCGGCGCTCATTTGTCATTTACACGCCGTTGTTCGTGGTACATTCGGTTCATTTTCTGCGACCTCTGTTTCTTTCATGTAAGTTTTTTTTTATTTAATTTTTTATATCTCAGAGCTCACATGATAAATGATATCTTCCATTAACAGTAGTCTTGATAATGTAATATTAATAATGAGGTAAAGTCGCCTCAACCGTTGCCTCAATCGAATTTAAGATAGATCCATCTAGAAAAATAGGTATTGTACTATCGTGGCACTCCGAGTTAACATTAATAACTAAACCTCAATAAGAATAAATACCGTTATAACTCAAGTAATATTTCACCACGTTGCGCAAGAGGTAGGTAGCGTGATAATAGTTAAAACCTACCTTGAATTCATCGACATATTTATATAAATGATAAATGAATACAATAAAATACGGAAATCGCGAATATATTTAAAAAAGAAGATTAAGTTCGTTTTTTGTGGTAAATTTAAAATATCGGTTTAGGGTCAAAGGTTAACATGATGCAAGAAGGATTGAATAGGAAAAGAGACCGCAGTGAGTCGGGCAATGAAATGAATGGGAATTCTGCCAAAAAGTTACTAATTGAGAGGTCAGTGGTGTACAGAAGTGCATGAACGAGGATTATATATTGGCTCAAGGTTTTAATTATTAATGGCTTAACATAGACCGCTGGCAAGCTATTTCAACTTAAATATATGATGGTAATTTTATTCGATATTAAATAAGTCATTGTTGAATATTTATATTTCTACGAAAGAAGGATATTTTGCTTGGGTGTTGGGATATACATTCATAATATAAAAATAATACATATGTATATATTTATTGCAAGCTTAGGATTATAAGTCTTTGTTCTCATTTTGTTTAAGAGATTTTTGCATGGTACCTATGTAGCATGATTTTACTCAAAATGAGCACCTTTGAATCATAGTAATAATCAAAGTAGGCTACAAGCAATATAGCTTTAAGTGGCTATAATGTGTTAAAGATGAAATGCATGTTCTGTATAGTTTATCATCAAAACAATTGTATTAAATATACAGCTGTATAAATATAAAAAAGATGAGATTACTTAAAAATAATAATTTGTTTCTGTTTGAAACAATATCATACGAATTGAAGTTTTCTGGGTATATCTTGAAGATCCTACAGTCCTCGCATTGGTGTCTTCTATTACCAGTACCAGAATAAAAATTTTGTTTCAAGCACTAAAATAATCACATCTCACCAATGCTATAAATTTTGTGTTTGTATGATAAAACTAAGATGACTCAGTCATCAAAACATATAAATCTTAACTACATTTATTTTATGCTAATATTTTTACTAGAGCTCTTCAGTAATGGACTACAGCTTGAAAATTATAGGTTTCATATTGAAATCTCCCACATCTTTTATCGAACAACCTGTATCCATACCAAAGCAGAATGGTAACTAACCTAGTGACATTTAAAGACTGTTACTTACTCTTTAAATATAGTGTAAAAAAATAGGTCCAAAACAAACATGAAAGTAAATAAATAGACCCTACAGTAGTAGCATATGTTGTGCAACATCTCACCACAATAATTGTCAAAATAAATGTTGCAATATAAAAATTTAGAAGTCATAGTTATATTTTACAATATTTATTTAATGGATAAAAATAAAGTATTGTTTTAATTAATACTAATAATATTTTAAATGTACTTACATTTAATAGACAGTCGTTAAATCCTTATAATTATAAATTTAATCACATGCCTAAATCAATATGAACAACAGATAAATCAGCAAGTTACAAACTCAGACATGACGATGGAACACAAATGTTACTGCCGTGGGGACGAAATTGATAGCTTGGATCTCAATAAGCCTGAACATCTTTTACCGATGATGAGACCATTTTCCATGAGGTTCATTTTAATTTTCTTTCTTCTATAGTTAGTGTACTTGAAAACATAGCTTGCATTAATTTTAACTGATATATTCTAGTAGATTGTTCTAGAAAGTAGAAGTAAAGTTTGGAGATGTAATCATTGATGTCTTTAAAAGTAATAAATCTCATTACACATATATACAATTGTTACATGCAATACACAAACACTAATCCCAAGTACCGATCAAACTATATATATATTTTTAATTTCATAAATAAATTTTATTCATTTTTCACATAACCACAATTTATCTGTAATTTAAGTACTCGTAGTTTTTTTTTCCAATTTGATAAATATGTTGTTTAATTTTTAATTGTTTCGTCGTTAATAGTTACCAGCTGTAAAAAAACGTTTCATCACAATTTCGATACCCATAAGATAAGGTTTATGACTCAAAATTTTATTTTATCTTTTTAAATTACCATTTAAATGTAAGCAGTATTTAACATATGCTCATTTGAAATACGTCGAACTTGGAAATTACACAATATTATGTAAAATTTCTTTGTTCATTCGACGATAAATGTTAACTTTATTAGATAAATTGCAAAGGTATTATTGCAGTTTTACATATACTATTTTCTGTAGTTCTGTTGTACTTTAATCAATCAAATAACTTGGAATATACCTTTCCAATATTCAAACTATTGTTTTGTTGGTACAAATGAATGCATTTTTTCCACTTAACTTACCGAGGTCATATTCATATGTAGGGTGGCCAGCTCTTAAAACCGAATAATAGGACAAACTAGCAATTTTAGCCGGAGTGACACCCTTAATTATGAAGGACTTTATTATCGTTTTCATTTTATACCGACAAAATAAATTTTAATTCACAATGATATCGCGTCAATACGATGTCAAGTGTTGTTTATTACTGTTGTTATTTTCGTGTTTGGAATAGACTATATGTCCGATTTTATCAAGACGTGTGGCAATCCTAATCACATAATCAATACAAACGGCAGACCATAGTGACTTCAAAGTGTATTAATTTGATTAACATACTTTAAAAACGATACTATTATTAGAAAAGAATAATAATACTAATTCTCCGTTACTATAATTTATTGAAAATATTCTTATTTAGCCAAAACTCGTATTGTATGGTAATTCAACGATAATAAGGTAATTAGTAAGCATTTTTTTTTTCATAGATTTCGTAATTTCTACGTCCAATCTATACAAAATTTTATCTAGTTACAACTTTTGGGGTCAAGATAGTATAATGACATACTTCAGGCATTTCCACAAGTAAATAATAAATTTTAAATGGTAGTTTTTGAATTGATTGTATTAAGAGCCAATAAGATTTCACGGTTTATCCGTCATAACATTCTCAGTAGTAGTATGTATGTAGATGGAAAGATGGCGGAGTTACACTCCAGTACCTCGGAAGATACCTACGTAAAGCCGTTGGTCGTACGTCTAATCTCTTTCCGGTCGTGTCCGATTGCTCTCTCATCGGACTGAGAATGAAAGTATATAATGCACCTGAATGTGTACCTACTATATTTCCGCGCGTTATTAGTATTATTATCTACACCACCAGCCGTAAGAACTGGGATGTTTAGTCCCTTTTGCATGCAGTTATACTGGCTCACACCTTTCAAACCGGGACGCAACAATCATGGTTGGTAGGTACTGCTTGGCGGTAGAATATGTAACTGAGTGGTAGTGTAGACGGGCTGTGGCACATTACCCTACCACCTAATAAATTTTAATTAAACTTGAGTACACTTTGTAGACATCCATTATATTTATGAATTGACATTCGCAAAAGTTTCTTTTTTAAATATGTGGTAGGCTTATATTCATGAAATAAACCGATAACTAGGTATGGTATGTTGATACAGTTTTGTGTCATGTTCACCACGGTCCGATACATATCAGATAAGATAATTACGTACAGTCATTGTTACGTCTAGAAATCGTATTAAGATATGAATGTAGGTAATTGACTGTAAATTAAGTCTTAATGGATTAAAGTTATCGTCGTGGATTAGCAATGATTTTATAATATTTTACATAAAAAGCGACAACAATCTTATAAAGTACTATAGCCACGAATATTGTATAACTAGTATACTATTTACCAGCGTTGCAGAACTATCGGTAGTTTAACTACGGAAACTATTCAGGATATCGATGGTACTTACTATCGATAGTATCGTTTTGATCAATACTATGGATGCTATCGATAGCATCGATAGCTCTCTATTAGCAATACTATTGGTAGCAGCTATACTATTGATACTATCGATAGTATTGCTCATGGGGAGCTATTGATACTACGATAGTCTATCGATACTTATCGCTAACATCTTAACTATCGATAGTCTATCGATAGTGGACTATCGATATGCAACGCTACTATTTACTATTCAGTTGTGCCAAAAGTGTAATATTCGGGTTCATTTAAAAATGCACGCACATATCTGTCGTATGTTATCAGTGATTTTGAACTATTATAACAAAACGAGTCGCTCGTAATCCTTCGTAGGTTTCAGGAACATTGAGTAGCCTACAAAATGGTCCTTCCGTTGTGATTCAAGTTTGCTTTATACAAAGTTACTTCAAAGCGTAACAGCAGAGTTAATTTCGCATTTATAACACATTAGTATTAGGAGATGATATGATAGGCCGTTAAAAACTTATCTTTAGTTTAAGTAAAATACTCTCCATAATAATCCATTTATTTACATATTAACTTTCAAACTTTATATTTAAATCAAGAGTGGACACTTGTGTTTATATTGTTTAAAAAATAATAACGAAAAACAATTCTACGACTCATATAATTGGTTAAATAATTGTAATTAATTTTGATAATATTATCTATACACAAAAAAAAAAATTAACAAAGCCCGCGCCGTGACGTTACGTAAAGATTTTTTTTTAAATTTAATGTTGAACATTTAGATAATAGCCGTTGGTCAAAGTTCTTAGTTGAAAAAAACTATACAACTTTTGTCTTTGTACAAAGTGCAAATTGGAATGTACTTTGCTACGGCAAAATATTTACGTAAATCCTTAAAATACAAAGTAACAAACATTGTTCATACATAATTATGTGATTAAAATACGAGATAAACTTAACAGCAATCCTTTTTTGTATTTCATTGATGAATGACCCAATGATAGAAAATGTAGGTACCTAAATCTTTTCCAAAAATTGTTGGCTTAAATCTGAGCAAGCGAAACTTGAGTTCTCACGTGATTAATTTGTATACTGTCAGTGGAAAGGAAGAAGGGCTAAAGTGCCATAACGGTACTTTTGGGAAATGAGGCTTAAAGATAATTTAGAAAACCTCATTTTCCTAAAGTGTCGTTATGACGATATGTATAATTTAACTCATGCTCGACGGTGTGATTATGCAAAAACTTGCACGAGTCACACAGAAACCACAGTGGAGCTATCTAATGGAATAGTCTCAAACCCTTCTCAAGAGTTGAGAGAGTCTTCGTCAATTTTGTTAATGAAATAATGTAGATCATTCAATGTTCCCAGGGTCAGTAACCTCGAAGCCATATTAACTAACATGCTTAACTGTGGGATTTTAACCGACTACTTATACAATGGTAACGGGAAATTACTCCGCGAGTTGTGGAGGTATACTGGGAGACACGGACATAGCGTTGTTTTGTTGCGAACGGCATACACGGAGCACGATATCAATAATGGGTTCGTTAAATATTCAGGAAAATTGTTCGATAAATTTATACAATGTACGGTAGACGGTAGTATTATGTAAAAATATGTGTGGACTTACTATATATGTATATTATACATAAATAATAAGGTAAATTAATTAAAACGAGCTATGAATATTTATACATATTTTTTTCATTGAAGGTTGACAAAACGAGATCACAATTTCATTTATAATTTACAATCATTCATGGAATCCGAACGACTCAAATTACTAGTTGTTATCGTAAATATTATATTATGATAATTTTATTTATCTTCATATATAAATAACTTCTTCATGTGTATATGTAACGGAACTCCACCTAAACGAACGATATCTGTTTTCTGTATATTTTTTTTTTTATATTTGAGTCGGAAGTAAAGATTCGAGACCTTTAAAGTAGATTTCATTTTCATTTCACCCGGACGAAGTCGGCACAGGCAGCTCGATGCTATAACAAAATGATTTTACTTTACATATGTAACAAAAAATGATATTTTTGATAAGTAGACATGATCAATGATCGTTGTCAAATGAAATTGTACAAAAACATGCTCACAATAATCGTTAAAATACGAATTATATTATGGTTATTTAAATATTTCTCTTAAAATCACAATTCATCACAGAGAATGTAAGTACACAGATTCAAATACTAATAAAACGTGCAGAAAACGGTATGAAGGCGGTTTCTTTTTTATTATTTGTTATTAATTAAAATTAATTCCTCTCGACGGCGATAAAGATGTATTAATTCGTTTTATAAATATGCAATAAAATTATCATATAAGTAATTAATAAACCTGGGTGGTATTGATAAGTCGAATCATTGTTTTGGCTGGAATTGAATGCATTTGCTTCAGACGATACAAAACAAAATATTATGTCTTGATATAAATCTTTTAAGACATTAAAGTCTGCGTTCAAGTTTAAAAGTCTAGTGTGACCTTCTAACAAAGTTATTATTAACCATGTAACCGACTACTGTTATATTTGATGAACAATTTTTTTTTTACTAATTAATAGAAAAAAAAGATAGAATTGCCCTGGATAGACAGACAGACAAATCAGTGCTAGTAATAAAATACTGATATTTTGTTCGCATGCGAATAAACATAAGGAAATTAACAAGCTTACTTCCTAATCGAGACATAATGATTAATTATATTAAATGCTTATGTTCCTAAATAATTTAGTTCATTTGATTTCAAGAGTACATGAATGCCAGTTAATATTTCCATGGATCTTCCCTTCTCCGGCTAGAATACATTTTATTAGGAGTATATTTTATTGTTAGTGTAATTGATTGTATTGAACATGTATTCAACTTCTGGTTTTACAGTCATAAAGTATTAAATATACATTGTGGTATAAATTATAAAACATAATATATATAAAATATACTATATATCTTGTAATATAACTTATATGTCAGTATCGTTTAGATAACCGTTTATTTTATTATTGATCGTATTAGAGTCGCTATGACCTTAAGATAATGTTGCGTAATTGTTGGAAAATTCTAGTTATTAATTATTGACGCTTGTACATATCTTACACACACATAACTTAGATATTTTTATAATTCAATCAGCTGTTGTGTCCCGTCATTAGATTTATTCATTTACATGGGAGTATGTAATAAGTACAATACATTAGCAGATATATGGTAGAGTACTACTTTGATTCTTATGGGTCGTATGTTTAGAAGTATTAAGTAACTTGTGCTCTTCTAACTTGTCAGTTTTCAAATTATCAATACACCTATTTGCCTTCAAATTAATTCAAACATTACTTTAGATCGGTGCCTATGTAGTCACGTGTAGTACTTACTTAGTGATATAAGCGTTGTCTAAACTGTATAAGACGTCAATTTTTTCCCTCACTGCAAATAGATTTAATTCTGTGACGTCAAGATCGCCAAAGAAGACCTTTGCCTTGACTGGGCTTTAATACAGTGAAGGAAGAAGGCGGAATCGTAAACAGTTACTTTGTCACCAAAGACGTTTTAGCTTAGCATTCTGCTCGCTGTGTTACAGCTTCAACAAGATGCCGCTGCAGCTGACGAAGCCCGCGCCTCAGTTCAAGACGACCGCCGTCGTCAACGGCGAGTTCAAGGACATCGCGCTCTCCGACTACAAGGGGAAATATGTCGTGCTGTTCTTTTACCCGCTCGACTTGTGAGTACAGTTTTAATAAATACATTTGTTTGTAAGAATAAACGCACTGTGAGCGACGTTGACAAACGATTCGTTTCTTGGAATATTTCAATTGTAATACGATATGTTCTTTAGGACTTAATTTTCATTTCGTCATGTCCGTATCGGTTTGATTCCGAAGTACCTATTTGTCGATATAACTTATCTTTAGTTTGATATAGCGTGTCAAATTATCGTTCATATAATACAATACGAAATACTTGTTTGATGTCGGTAGAATATATTTTATTACGTACTTTTTTTTAAAGTTGTGGAACCTTAATAAAATAAACTTCATATAATTTTCCATATGAAAAGGTCTGAAACATTAAAAGAGAACAGATACATGTATTAATATATTATTTTTAGATTATCATAGTCAGTTTAGTAGCTACCATGACTTTATACTTAGATCTTTTAAACTACGCAAAGGGTTTTAATGCGGTTCTCATCAATAGATAGTGATTGAAGAGGAAAGATTATATGTGCTTAATGCATGCAAATTATAGTAGCCCGCGTGAAGCCGGCACGGGTAAGTATTATATGTATACATATTTTGAAACAAAATCATCATTATTTGTATAATAACAATGACAAATTAAATTGAAAACTATGCCTCTAGTGATAAACCGGAGGTCAAATTTTTCACGTGAACGATATAACGAATGAGATGTAGTTTTGTCATTATCAAGTCCTAAAAACATTTTAAACGACTTATTGTTTCTGGTTCAATATGATATACTTCCCATACAAAAAAAAAATACTTAAAAATCATGGTGGCTATTTTTTTTATTTGTAAAAATTTCACTACTCGTTGCACAAATTTAAATAAACGTTATTATAAATACCTAGGTGACATAATACGTGTAATCTGTGATATAAGTACTAGTACATAGGTACTAGTAAAGTAGTACCTAAACGTAATTAAAAGTCGATGAATCAAAGCGATATCACATTGTATAAGAAAATAATATTAATTAAATTTTAAATAACGTTCAAAGTTAATTTTATTAAAATAGTTACATAATATCGCCGCTATTTCTCGTCATACCGGTTTAACGTTTTTCGCTTCAGAGAGCAATGACATTTTAAATTCAAGGCGACTTGAAATTCATTTTAAATTGTTCGCTGAATGATTTCAACGTAATCGCCTATTCAAGCAGATAATGAATCTAATTTGTTTTAATTTGCTATGTTTCGTAACAATTTCGTTTACGAATTAAAAATATCATACAAAAATATCCCAAGCCTTATATGATAATTGTTATTTACAATGTCGTTACATGTTTGTAAAATGACCTAAAAATTACGAAAAATGCATGTACGTGTAAATACTTTATTATTATTATTATTAATTACAAATACCCCGAGAACATTACACGACAGAATAAAAATAACTACACGTCGCGACATTTTATTGTACAAGTTCGTACATAGTTTTCCCTCCCATTAAAGTTGAAATTTCAAAACAAATTAAAATAACCTACATACATAGATACAATGAAATAAATAAACAATATTTGAGAATAGTTTAATGACAACAAATATAATTATTATTTATTATTAATAATCCCATTTGAATTAAATAACAAAAAAATATAGTAATAATATAATAGAAACAGACAGCGAGAAAGAGAAAGTGAGACAAAGGTCGCCTAGAGGAACAGAATGCATTTTCCTTACGTGACTGCTAGTTCATTCTACTGTAAGCCGTATTAAAGAACTTCATCCCAAAGTCAAGTAAAATAAGTACCAATCTTAGTGTTCTAGACACAGTAGTTTTATCTGCGCGTTGTTCGAGTCGGTCAGAATTCAGGACAAATAATTGTATGATATTTGTTATATTGATATTTACAATGCCTAATCTGATATTTAGTCGGTGTTTGTGTGACTTGCATTCGATAATACCGACTAGCGTGACACGGCTTCTCGCGTTATTTCTCTAATTTTAACACATCTGCTTTATATACGTGAGTAAACGTCTACTGCTTTCGAACTCTCAAGACATCATTTTAGGTGAATGTGTCGAAAAACAATCGAGGAATTAAGTACATTCATATATTTAAGTTCCAGCTATTTTTTAATTTGTACTCAAGTGAAATCGGTACGGTTGACTAGTATTAATAAAGAAAAAAGAATGCTATCTCGCTTTGGATCGGTTAATTCTATAAATATTATAGTTTTATTTTCAGTCGACAGCTTCAAGTAATAATTGATACTGAATAGATAAGATACGGTTATCCCTCTCTATCTCTTTTTTTCTGAGAAAACACTACTCTCGAAACTTGAAACGTTAATCCGACGTTCTCACTTCGATACTATCAAAGTATTATCAAAATAAATAGTATTAAGCTTAATAAAATATGTATTTATATAATTTAAATACTTTGTCTCATAATGTAGATTTAAGTCTATGAAAAAAATTTAGAATTGAATCATTAGCTTCGGAGATACCCCCCTACATACAAACAAACATATTTTATCTCTGTAATTTTTACAGTTTTTGCAGAGCTCGCTGATGAAAAAAAAAAAATAAGTTAATTTTGCCTCTATCCGTTACATTTTGCCGAATTTACACATAAGCTTATTATTGTAAAGTTTCATTGAAATCCATTCAGTAGTTTTGCGTGAAAAGTTAACAAACATCCATACATTCTCAGATGTTTTATTTATATTTAGAGGTTTCCATCGAATTCATAAATGTACTTGTACTACTGCACAGCACGTTCGTGTGCCCGACGGAGATCATCGCGTTCTCCGAGCGCGCCGACGACTTCCGCAAGCTGGGCTGCGAGGTGCTCGCCGCCTCCACCGACTCGCACTTCTCGCACCTCGCCTGGGTCAACACGCCGCGCAAGCAGGGTGAGCCGCCTCTCCACTTGCACCTCCATTCTAGAATTACATCACCACTATGTACCATCACCACTATATTAAAAAAAAAAGCTATTTGCCACCAAAATATCAATTAAAATTATTTGATATATAGGTTTTTTTTCTATTTATTTCTCTCAGATAGTAAAATGTGTATTTTACTATATAAGAGAAATAAATTTAGTGGAATACGTAGATATGTTAGCAAATCATCCAGACTGGCTTAATTTTAATTTTCTTATGTTTTATTAAATCGATGTCGTATTCGTCGTTGAAGGAAAACATAGGAACAAAACCTAAATTTTTAAGATGATTTTGTAATTCAAGTTAACCGAGTTGTAGTAGATTCACATAATAGACAAAGGTTGTCAAAGTTTAGGTATATTTATGTCATATTTATATCGTCATTTTATGCCATAATATATAATAATTATGTCCTTTAATTATAAGTTATTTAGCTTGTTTTCTTATCAAGTGGGTCATCCGATGGTAACGCTTATCACTCTATCCGATAATTAATATGGTGGCTCTATTTATGGAAATTAATTTCGGTCCCTGGTGTCCTGTAATTTATTACAATTTTTTTACTATTTAGTTCTAAAGTATTAATAATAATTTTAATAATTAGTTAACTTACATCATGAGACCCTACAAAGGCACGGCCCAGGGAGAGACAATAATATACGAGCCGTCCGCAGGCGGGCTGGGCCCCATGAACATCCCCATCCTGAGCGACAAGTCGCAGCGCATCGCGCGCGACTACGGCGTGCTGGACGAGGAGACGGGCGTGCCGTTCCGCGGCCTCTTCATCGTCGACGGCAAGCAGAACCTGCGCCAGATCACCGTCAACGACCTGCCAGTGGGCCGGTGAGCCAGATAGTCGCTTGTCTCGCCCGGATGCGAATCGCTTTCACGCACTATTTGTATATTGCGTTAATTTAATAATCATCGTTTGAGTGAAGAAAAACATATGAGGGAAAAACGGTCACTGATAAATTTCTACTCATAGTATTTCAAGATAGAAGCAGATAGACATATAGTTTGGCACCATAGACATTTAGTTTTTCAATTTTATTTAACGTCCAACAAGTAATCTAATTGATGTGACAAGTTTGATTTAATTATGATTCATATTATATGTATCAATCACGACTGATAACCTTTCATTACTGTTTTTATCAAAATATATTATAATTTCAAATTTATATATTATATTTCAAATGTCCCACTTAAAATTGTCTAAATATACGGCTCATATTCGCGTAACATGTACATGACTGAACAAGCTACAGTCTCACGTTTTAATAATTAAATTGATAAGGTTTTATTTATATCATTTTTATATTGCTTTCTTTGTCTTTGTGATTTTAGCGGTTAACCAAAACATTCTCATTTACATTTTTACACTCCAAAAATCTCAAATATAATAAATTGATTTAATTTTATGAATAATTATGACATGAACAATATAGGATATTTGGTAAATAATGGGCTTATGTCTTCAGAAAACATTTGTGTTGATGTGACATGGGTATCAATGACACGGTTTCCATAAAATCGCTGTATATTCAAAGAGTCACAAGTCACTAATCAGGATAAGTCACTAAACACTGAGCACACCTAAGGAACTGCACTGAAATCATGCCTCGTCGCCCAGATTTTATTTCAATTTGGGAAAATTAAACATAATCAGTTATATTATAAAGTGTTTAAACAAAAGAGACATTTTTTCATGTACATTTCATAAGAATGTCCTAAGTCAATGTGAACTTTAATATTAATAAAAACAATTGTATTTTTCAGATCCGTTGATGAGACCCTCCGTCTCGTCCAAGCTTTCCAGTTCACCGACAAGCACGGTGAAGTCTGCCCGGCCAACTGGACCCCAGGCTCCAAGACCATCAAACCAGACACCAAGGCCGCCAAGGAATACTTCGTAGATGCAAATTAATTTATTATCAAGCATTAGATGTGGTTGATGTATGATATATTCACTATAAACTTTGTATAAAGTATAAAATGATATCTTTTGGCATATATACAAGATTTTCGTGATTATGTTTATAAAATTACATGTTTCTGAGCTTGGTCAACATGCATATTGTTACCATTGTAAAGTAAATTATGATGTTATATTCGTAAATCATAAATGCTTAAATTGAACAAGTAAGATTTTGGTGTGAATGGATTTTATTAGGTCCTTTATTTTTACCTTTCCGTCAAACGGATAAAATATCAGATACCGTACAAATGGCCTTTCCAAGCATCAATTCATACATACTATGCCAACTATATGAATATAACTATATGACTCCAGACTAAGTACGTACATAGTGCGTACTAGCCCTTAATGTTAATAATCGAGTTTTGAAAAATTTCGACCTCATCTAATAGTTGAACTTAATGTTTTAATATATCCCTGTGATACGTTAGCTCGTACAAACAATATCTTGAATTGTTTCGCTTATTTTAAGTTGTGATGCAGTTTTCCGTTCGGTATGCGAATCTCAGTTATGCATACTGAAATATCGTTGGAAGTTATTTAATACATTTTACAAGAACTTATCAGTATTGGACAGAGATCCTACGAATTGTAATATTTATCGAGGCTGTAATTAAATGCTGTCAAGTAAATGGTGTTTTTTTTTTAAATTACTCAATGTATTTAACTGGCTCGTGTTTCAGTGCAGTTTGTTTGGAAAGATATCGAATCAAAATATACTCTTACAACCTATTTTTAATCCTCATTAAACAAGCTGTCATTGGTTCTGAATGTCGTTGATATCTAATATGACAAGGATGTATTCTTTTCCACACACATGTGCAATACAGTTGTTGTACATAAATTATCCTGCCTGAAAGTCAATTCTTTTTTATCATCAATTATAGAGTATATGTTGAGTAATATGCTTTATTATTTTTTAACAAACGATTTAAATACTCAAAACATGACTCCCAACTGGATTTATTGACTTTGCAGAGGCGTAAATTTGACGTTACTTTTGCGTTGGAAACTGCTATTACTATTCCACTCCCGTTTTGTTTATATACCATTAATTGAAATATTTCAAATCTGGATGAAGGTAAATAAATAAGTGGTCATTTTCGACGAAGTTGTTAACATTTGTATGGATTAGGTACTAGATTGTCTTGTAATGAGCACCGGGTGCACCCACTCATATATTCTACCACAACGAGCAAAGCAGCAATAGTTCTACTGAACGGCCTCTAGACGTCACAAGTGAATATTTCACTAGTTCTGTGGCATTTTTATTGGAAATGTTTAAGCTTGAAGATTTAACACCAGCAAGCACAAAAAATATCAACACAAACAGTAAATGTCGCGTAGTAAAAAAAATGTCTTGAAGTCGATTATTGTTGATGAATAAAACTTCAATAATAACATGATAATTTCCTTTGGAGTCATCCGCCATCGTGGTTTCAGCAACAGGATATCATTTTACAAGTGTGCTATGTAACAAACTTGTAATATTAGCTTCTTAATGTCATATTTATTTTCAGTGATAGGTATTAAAAGATAATGTCAAATTTTGTTCAATAAATTAATATTAATAGCACTTTTTTGTATTAAAAATTAATATTATTATAAAATACAATATTATCGATAAACTGTTTTAATGCAATCACTTGTTTTCTGTAATGGTTTTGGTTAGGTTGGTTTGGTTTGGTTACGTGACCAGTGGCGGTAAAAGGGTTAAATCACAAAATAAGGTTGTATAAAAACGTGAAAAACACTATTCAGTATGGGAACTATTGTTATTTGTTTATATTCTGTGCCTGTAACTGGTCCACTCTTACTAATTCTTATTTTCGTGTAACTTTGTTTCGTTGAAGTACAAAATGAATAAAATTGCGATTAGTTAGGTGGTTTATTTTAAAAAGTAACGTCATATCAACCTAATCTTTTAATGTTGTCAAAGAAATACTGACTACTTTAAAGTAAAGGGACCTCTGAGACCAAAGAATAAAGAACTGCATATGAATTGGACTTATATTTTGATAAAGTAGGTATAAACATAAACCAAGCTAAGATGGCCCTGTGGTTAGAACACATCTTAACTGAAGATTGTTAATTCAAACCCGAACAAACAACACAGAACTCACAAGATCTTAATTTGCGTTTATAATTGTCATCTCGTGCTGGGTGATGACGGTATAATCGTGAAAATCTGACATGTGCACCAATCGGCATTGGAAATCTTCGAGGGGAGAGGAGGCCTTAACCTAGCAGATATTTACAGGCAGTTAAGTTTTTTAACAGTGATAATCCAAATAGCATCACTACTAAGCTTTTTAAAATATTTTAAATTCTGTTAGATTTGACCAAACATTGGCGTGTAGTAAAATATCGATATTATAAACATTACATATTTGTTTATGTTCTTTTCTTGGTATTAATTATCAAGGTACGATAGTTTGAAGCTTACCGCTTGTTTACGGATAGATCTAATGAATAAACACTTTGAAATCTGAAACCGATAATATTAACAGTACCTTTCATTATGTAGGTACTTGAAATCCTAGCTAATATAGTAAACCCTAAAACTGCTTAGTACATATATATCGATACCTAACGTCTAACCAGATTTATTAAAAACATCGCTTTGAATTCTATATTAAGTATCACGAAAAGTGGAAAATAAATCCATTGAGTTATAAATAAAAGTTTTCAAATTTGCCTCAAAATCATCCAACTACGTATAAACTATACTAAAAACTTACTTAATGAAAGATGACAGATTAAATTAGTTAAATCACTTCCAAAATATATTGATATAAATCTTTGTTAGGTCAATAATAAAGCATCATATTCAGTAAGTAATACTTATATTTTAGTGCCGCATATTTTTAATACGACTACAATCAAATCTATAGAAAAAAAAATGCATGCACATTGTATAATCCAATATTCATAAGATAGGTCATATCGTTATTAATATTTTATTTTGTAGTTTTGTACCACATGACACTTAGCGATTACAAATAACAATACCGCCATTGTTGTTTATAAAAAGTAACCAATGAAATATCGCCAATCGGCATTCTTTTTTCGAACTTGTCGAACGTTAGTGGATGTAGTGTACAGACGCTTTCATAATTTAATTTTAAATAAATACGACCAATTTGACAAACATAGTAAAATATGGGTCTTAATAATTTTAGTGATTATGGTAGTGGTTCTTCGTCGGAATCGGTGAGTAGTTGTATTAAAATTTTAACATAAAGTTATCTTTAATAATATATAATTTATTTTTAATGAAAAATGAAGGTATTTTTATTATTTTAAAGTTAGTGGGTAATAAGTTAAATACATTAACATTAATTATGGTTTTGCCTGTTTTACTGAAACGTTACGTTTTGTTACTGAATAACATTAAATCTTTAAATATAACTTATAATAAACATTCATGTTATGAACGCCAACTTCATAATTGCGTAGGTATTAGGTATAATCTAAATTTACCTACATTATCATAATAAGATATGCCTACTAAATCCTAATTGTATTATTGAAAATAAAAGGAAAGCATAATACATGCAACGGTAATAATAAATAGCTACAAAATTATGATAATTTTTACAAATAGTTATTAAAGCGTTTTGATAATGTCCAACGCCATCTATCAGCCATAACGGAAAGCAGAATACGCACTATGAAAATAAGTCACTCTTCGTAGGAATATGAAATAGTAATCTATCTATATCTAATAAAATATCTTTGTTTATCTTTGTTATCAACATCCCTTCAGAAACCTCTAAAATTTTTAGTGTTTCTCTACTATATTGTGCATGTATTATACTTACATATAAACCTTCCTATTGATCCGTTGTGTAATTTTAAAGATCTAAGCATACGTAGGGACAGTCAGCGGTCAGCGACTTTGTTTTATACTACGTAATGATGATGTTAATTAAAAAATATTTTTAATTAACTTTAGTATTTTTTTGCAAGCTTCGTATACGGTATAATATATGGTAGAATTTTTGTAGTTCACGCCATGGGGAAGCCACGACACGTGGTCTGAATTTCAGTCACTGTTACAAGAACCAGACAACACAAGAAGGCCGAGATCATCGAGCTTCACGGATAGTAAGTTTAATAAATAATCTCATTTATAAGCACAATATTTATTTGTATCATTTGTATTGTCTGTATGATATACACCTTTAAGTTGAGAGTTAACCTTTTAGTTAGAGTTGAGTATGAGAAAATGAGAAAATGTGATTCTCATAACGTTGGTACAAGGAACAAACACAATCTTGTTACTCCTGTTACTCGACTGCATAGAGTCAGTAACTCTTTTGTGGGGCAATGTATACGCTTCTACAACAGGATCCCAGAAAGCGTTCAAAATGCTTCTGTTGCGAAATTTAAAAAAATTGTTAAGGAACGCTTGTGTGCGAAAGGTTACTATACAATTAGTGAGTTTATGTTTGATAGCACACCTTGGGAATGAAACGATCGCCTCCTGGCTGTTTCTACTCATATATAATTATGTATATAATTAATTTGACGTAAAAAAAAAAAAGTCCCGCTGAGTTTCTTTCGCCGGTTCTTCTCAGGTCAGGGTGTTTTCTTTTTCCGAACCGGTGGTAGTGTTTAACTTGACAATCAATAAGAAAGTGTAATACTTCTATATTGAATAAAGGAATTTGAGTTTGAGTTTGAGTTTTGATTGACTACATTCCGACAAACAAGTTCCTAAATTTCAGTGTTGTCACCAGGCTTCTCTATCGATGCTATAATGCAAGAATTCAGGCAAAACGGATCCGACTCCCCCTACGACCCCGAGGATGAAACGTTGATCAATTTTAATAGCAGAGGTAAGTGAATTGCTAAGATCCTAATGTTCCACCGCTTTTAAAATAAATAGTGTTACGATATTTTACCTGATTGATGATTATTCAGCGCTTGGCGGTATGGGTCCATCAAACGCATACCTTCGTCAGAAGTCGTGGCCTGCTCCTGAGGCATCCCCGTCTGTATGTCTGCAGCAACCAGCGGAGATCAAACGAAGCGCTGCTGAGATTATGTTATCTGTGACTCCTGCTGAAGGTATTGAATTTTAATGTTATATTGTGTGTTTCAATGTTGTTTCGTTAGTTATGTGTCTAGTTCAAACAGCTGCACATCCGGGAGTTCCGAGAATCGTGTGTCAGAGAATCAATTTCTGTCAACAAATTCACAGAAGCATCCTGAAGCAGATGTTTTACTGATATGCCTCGGGTTGAACGCAATCCATAATTTCAAACCTCTTGTGGTCGATAATATAACTATTGATGTGTAATCAAAAGAAACTTTATTATTCTCAAATAAAAATAATATAAACTAATGATAAAATGATTTCATCATTTAATATTATCCAGTTTCATCGACACCAGAACCGTTGCCAGTATTGGAGTCACATGTGATCAGCGAGCAACAGCTGCGGGTACTGAGTTCACTTCCCAACTCCGTGTTGTACTCGCTGCTGAAAGAGCTCGAACAGAATCGCTTGCAGCTTGCGGCGCCTAGTAAGCAAGTCGAGGTATGGCGTATTCAATACTCAAATAAAATATATTAAATATATGACATCTGACAATGACAACATTAAATATAGATACTAAACTGTAGCCTGTAAAAGCATCTGAATTGTACAAAATCAGCTCTATCGATTGTCTGGAACCGGTCTCGATTCAGTTGCAAGATTTCTGTTTATTATTTTTGGAAACGTCAAACCAGTAAGATCTCCGAGTAATCAACGTCCTCATTAGCATTAGCAGCCCGTAAATGTCTCACTGCTGGGATAAAGGCCTCCTCTCCCTTTGAGGAGAAGGTTTGGAGCATATTCCACCACGCTGTTCCAATGCGGGTTGGCGGAATACACATGTGGCTGAATTTCGTTGAAATTAGTCACATGCAGGTTTCCTCACGATGTTTTCCTTCACCGCCGAGCACGAGATGAATTATAAACACAAATTAAGCACATGAAATTTCAGTGGTGCCTGCCTGGGTTTGAACCCGAAATCATCGGTTAAGATGCACGCGTTCTAACCACTGGGCCATCTCGGCTCATTCCCCAGGAAATGGAGTGTCGCTTCTGCAAGAACAACGGCGAGCGCGAGTCGTACTACCGCTCGCACCGCCTGCGCGTGCGCGGCCGCGTGGCGTGCCCCGTGCTGCGCGCCTACCGCTGCCGGCGCTGCGGCGCGCGCGGCGACCACGCGCACACGCTCAAGTACTGCCCGCTCGCCACCGCCGACGGTGAGCGCGCCGCCACGGTACCGAGTACTGCTGGCGGTAAAATCGCTAATTGACTGCGTAATATTGATGAAAATCGAAACACCCGAGTAAATATTGACCGGTTTATTTTCAATAAATATGTATTTGAGGAAAATCTAATTTAACATAATAATTATGAGGTATTTAGGTAAAATTAATGAATTTTAAAGCATCATGTTTTGTTTAGCAGTAATTTGAACGAGAGTTTGGACACAGGTTCGTTTCTTACATATCTAGTACATTTACATATCAATTAGCGCCATTATCCGAATCGATCATTAGAATCGATAATCAAAATGTTACTTTGCTAGTTCTATCTGTCAAAATTTGAATAAATGCTAAGCAAATACATATCATAGAAAAATTCGTATTTAATGGCGCAGTAACGCCATCTAGTGTAATATAGCTAAACTAGAGCGGCTGTTGAGCACATCTCAAGCACCACTACCGTCAAGAAAGGTCCAGAACTATTAATGAATATTATTTTATTATATTATATTAAGTATAGTAAGTAAATATAAAAAATATTTTCGTTGATACACCCAAGTAAGGTCCAGTTATTTTACCATAACAATACTTGCGATATTGCAATGCTAAATTTTTTGTATTTTCTACACATACTACGCTTTTGATTTTGTATTCACTTTGGTTGCTTCACGAACGTTCACTGCGTTCCTTCTGAAATTTGTTTTATAATTTAATGAAACAACAATATGTAAAATGTTCTTAAGTTGATATTATGTATATTTACATGCAGGGCGTAGTGTGAGGCCGTGAAGGTAGGTACTACCCTAACATCATAATATATTCTACAAACAAACAGCAATATTTGGTATTGTTGTGTTCCGATTTTGAGAATTTTGAGATTTTGAGAAGGAACCTAACCTCCTAGTACTCAAGCTTGGTGGCGTATAAACTATCGATAGTTAAGGTGTTAGCGATAGTATTGATAGTCTATTGATAGTATCGATAGCCCCAATGAGCAATACTATCGATAGTATTGCAAATCCCATTAGTTTTAATTTAAACTATCGATAGTCCAAAACTATCGATACTATAGTATCAATAGTATCGCTGCTACCAATAGTATTGCTTACAGAGAGCTATCGATACTATCGATAGTATTGATCAAAACGATACTATCGATAGTGCTATCGATATCCTGAATAGTTTTCGATCAACTATCGATAGTTCTGCAACGCTGTTCTGTTCGTACGCAGAGCGCATGAAGTCGGCGGCGATGCTGCGCAGCGTGCGGCTCGCGTCGGGCCGGCGCCGCGCCGCGCCCGCCGCGCGCCCCCCGCGCGCCGCCCCCGCGCCCCTCGCCGCGTGCGAGGCGCCACTCGATCCTATCTGGGAGGCGTTGGAGAAGAAACTTATGCTGTGAGCGAGCACCGAATTATATTCTATATTTTGTATAATGCATATTATGAAAATTATCACGTTTGATTTTTTAATAGGAATTGTCGAGTGCCATTTGTTAATCGAATCGGCTCATAGATGGCGCTAGTGGTTATGTCATAACGATCATGTTTTTTTTTTCTTTTTTTTATATGTGGCGATACTCGTGTATTGTAATTTTGTTTTTCTTAAATTAATATTGACGATATTATTATATTAGTGAACGACGATCGAAGTCCCGATGTCATTGAAGGTATTTTATATGATTATATTAGTATTGTACATCCGATTGCTTTGTACGGCACAAAGTTATTATATTATCAATTTATTATTTTTTCGTTACTTGAATCGTATTGAGTAACGGTTTTAAATCTAGACAAAACTTTTTGAAACTTCCAAACGATATTTTGTATTTTTGTTCAATGAATCAATTTAATTCAGTCATCTGACTTTGGCGGACGTTTTAATAAATGAAATTACGTAAACGCGAATACATTTTAGCGTTCAATCGTAAATAATTGGTCACTAAAATGTTTATGAAATCTGTAATCGAGCATAAAATTAAATTTTAAAACAAACTTCAAATACGACATTAAAAAAATCTTTGTTAATCGAATTAAAAATAGGTCGTTAATATTTTATTTATTATCAAGATTTTTAAATTTCGATAACAGATTTTTTTTTCATTATTTAGATAAACTTATCATTTTTTTTTCTCATAAAATATTTCTGTCCGCATAGATTCATTTATGAACAAATAAATTTAAAAAAAAGGAGTATTTTCAATGAACAGTGTATCATGTTGAAAAGTATTTATACGTTAAAAAATCATTTTTAAATATTTGAGACAATATTTTTAATAGCAAATATGTTTGATAATTAGGAAGTTACGTTTTTATTATTTTGTTGATTAATTTATGAAGATTTCGTTTCGTTTTAATTATATCAGTTGACATATCTGGGTGTTGGTGTATTTTTGGGTCCAATAAAGATCTAATAATAATTAAGTGAGTTTTATTTCAAATTATAAATGTAACCTTTTGGGGTTAGCACACATTCGACACATGCAGGTTGCCTCATGATGTCTTCCTTCACAGCCGGAAACACATCATACTAACACAAATTAGGCATAATTACTGATGCCTTAGTTTGGACAACAGTTATAATTCACTGGTTCTAATCAATCGTTATCTCACCTCTTGATTTTTTTATGGCATTAGTTGGCAGACGACCACCATAAGGTGGCCCATATGGGGCCACCTGATGGTGGTCACCACCGCCCATAGACAAAGGCGCTGTAAGAAATATTAACCATTCCTTACATCACCTATGCGCCACCAACCTTGGGAACTAAGATGTTATGTCCCTTGTGTCTTTGATTACACTGGCTCACTCACCCTTCTAACCGGAACACAACAATACACAGTACTGTTATTTGGCGGTAGAATATCTGATGAGTGGGTGGTATCTACCCAGACGGGCTTGCACAAAGCCCTACTACCAAGTATAACTTGTAAATTATTTCTAAAGACCTATTCCAATCGAAGGACTATATATAAACAAACCTTACATTCAGATAGGTATTCCATACGAGTTTCCAATAGCTCTACTATATTATGCAGTACGAACCGTTCTTGATTAATAAATATTTATTTATAATACGACACTATTCCTCTGAACTACTTATATTCGCTTTGATTTTATTTCCAAAGTTCCAATAACTCGACATTGAAAACAGAATTTTCTCACAAATCCATAATGAATAACAAACCACAGATTATTTAAGGGGTTCGACCACAGATGTCATGTCGATTCAATGTCAAAGTTACTCCTGTGATTGGAATCGTCAAGTTAGATATAGTGCAAATATATTGTAACGCCAAACAGCAATACTTGATTTGTTTTGTATTCTGGTTTTGAAGAGTTCAAAAGTCAATATAACTCCAAAGGAGATTAATAGCGGGATAACCTTAGTGCTCAATGTTGGTGATGCATTGGCGATGTAAGGAATAGTTAATCTCCATACAGTGCCAATGTCAATGGGCGGTGATGATCACTTACAATCAGGTGGCCCATTTGCCCGTCCGGCTACAGCAGCAACAGCTTGTAAATTTTCCACTGCTGGGCTAAGGTCTCCTCTCTCTCCGCATGGACGTCATTCGCTGGCGGCTATTTTAGGCGGAAACCTCTCGCTGCCGAGCGTGGTAAAGGCTATGATCGACAGCGAGAGGTGCTGGAAGGAGACGGTCTCGTTCTGTGAAAACGTCATGTCACAGAAGGAGGCCGCGGAGCGGGAGCGTGAGAACTGTGCAGCTGACCCGCTTCGTCGAAGAAGACCGGGGAGAAGGCGTCTTTCCTATGGACACCTTCCCCGCCATAAGTGTCGCCGGTGCTAGGGGGTCTCTGTACCCTGAGATTACCCTACGAATTTGAGGCCCGCAGAGGTGGACCTACCATTCGGACGTCACGGTAAATGCGCAAGCGGTCCCGTGACGTTCCCCGTAAAGACTGAGTAGGTACCTCTAGTTTTTTAGTGGACGTTTAGTGCCGGCGAGCCCCACATAATGCGTAACAACGTATTATGTGTGGCTTATGTGGGACTTCATGGGCTTAATAATTTTTTTCGCTTGAACTGGTAGCTTGGTGCTTGCCTGGGTTTGAACCCGCTATCATCAATTAAGATGCACGCGTTTTAACCACTGGCCCATCTCGGCTCTTCCTCCGCCTTCTCATATAATAAAAAAACACAAGGAAACTACGTGACAATTTATTCGCACCCGCAAATACCGCGACCTTTCGCAACAAAGAGCTCTATTTTATATAATCGTTGAAATTCTAATGTGTTTATACAAAATTTTCTATAAGAAAAATACGACTCATTTTAAAAATAATACTTGAAATAAAAGTATACCTTTAACAAGAAGACAAAAAAATAAGAATAAATGATTTAATAAATCAATAAATTTGTGATTTATTGCATGTGACAACTACCGCACACATTCACAAAAATCACACTGGTAAAGACCTGGGTATCTACTACATTTGTCAGGGTTATAGTAAATGGAAATACATTAATGTATTAAACATCAGCTATATATAATTATGAATAAAATCAATATCTATATGAAGCTGTAACCTTAAAATGTAGGGTCTATTAATGTTCCGAGCGAGCTGATTATAACCTCAATACCAAGAGGCGTTTTGATTAGTTCTGCCTCGCTTGTAATCCTGGTCGAGACGAAACAACTATAAAGACTTTAATCCACGGCACACTTAATACATAGTTGCCTCCTTCGTTTCCATGTTTGAATAATTTTCCGCTTGCATCTCGGTTGTCTAATATCTGCGTTGATTCCTAGAATATTTCGAATTCACCGGAAATGTTTTGTATAACAGTTAAGAATAACGAATTTGATATACAAGTAGTGTAATGTGTAAAAAAAAATATTCAATCTTTTTAAATCATTTTATACTAAAATGTATTTTATAACTGTTAGTATTACATATGGTGCAAACTTAGGCACTACGTCGAGACTCGTCCATACATTGTAGATTCTATTACAATTGAAAAAGGAATGAAGGTAAACAAACCTACCTAACCTAAACAAACCTAGATTAACATTTAGGTATTCCATGCAATTTGTTACTAACTACTTACTACTACACTACTAACAGAGCTTGATTAACATATATAATACTAGCTGAACCTGCGGCTTTACTCACGCGAAATTTATGAACACAAACTTCCAACACCCGTTTTACCCCCGAGCCCAAATATCAAAGAAATATCATTGGTCGAGACCTAAAATAATCAATATGGATTTGCAAAAATCTTTTTTTTGTACCGTTTTCAAAGCTATTATTGGAACTTTGGAAGTCAAAGTAAAGTGGATATAAGTAGTTATCTGGAATAGTGTTATCTATATACTTATTATAAATATATAATATCTATATTAAAGCGAAATACCACTTACTGATTGTTCACGAAATCTAAGAAACTGAAACACCTTGAAACTTGAAATTTTGCAGGTAGGTTTCTTATAGAGTGTAGACATCCGCTAAGAATGGTTTTTACGAAACTCCGTCCCTAGTGTATAAAACGGGGGTTGGAAGTTTGTATGAAAGTCTTGTATTTGAAGTGAGAGACCTCAATTTAAAATGTATGCTCTGTAGATGGTGTGGAGGTGTACTAACAATGTATCTTTAGAAATCAACCCCTCTTTGGGTTAAAACAGTAGATGGTAGTATAATATGGAAGTCCAATGTTGTTATAGTAAAATTTATAGGTAATTATATTAAAATTAATTATAGTAAAATAGGTATTTAAGTATAAGAATTATTGAAAACAACCACATACTATATATATATATATTATAAGGAGGGATGTTTTATTACAACAATAAAAAGTATTTTAGCGTGGACCTTAAAGTATGTTGGACCGATTATACAGGAATAATATTTTATTTCATTTCAGTAACAATAAGACGTACAGTTACAACTGCGGATAAATCCACATGCACAGCTAGTATGTATATAGTCATTCATAGCGACTGACTACCGTAAAGTGTAAGCAATTAACAAAATAAAAATAACAGAAAGATAGTAAAAGTTAACAAGTGTGTCAAGCCGCAGTCTTCGACTAGTGCGGAGAATACAAATAGAAATATTTTTAAAAAAGTCACACGGCGCCTGTATGCAAAGATCAGCGTGACATACTCGAGCGAAAAATATTTAATCGATTTTACGCTTTGTCTACTTAAAGTTACGGCTTAAAATTCTGTGCACCGAGAAAAAAATAAAAAATAAATAGTTAGCGTTAAAATTTGTACTTTATTATTGTACGAGTTAAGTTTCAATTTGAATGACAACTGAAGTCTCAAAAATATTCAAAGCTGACTTAGCGCATCGAGCTTACCGTTTAAATTCATTGAGGTGTACAGATTTACTCCACTTTCGACTTTAAATATGAACAACTATGCGATATTTTGCTCTGTCACGTTTTATTTGACAATTAAGTTTTAGCGACATAGCTTTAAGGTTGAAATTCGAATGAAATTATTTTCCAAAATATGTAGGTTACAATCCGGTTGATTTGGGAATGTGTGCCGGCGATTTGGGCCGCGGGGTCAGGTGAAAGGGGGGAGGGGGGTATCGTTAATATTATGCAGATGTATATAATGGCTAATGAGATAAGTTCTCGTATACGTCTGCTTGTTAGGTTATTTTGTTAGTGGGTTACGGTGTGGATTTACGGAACTTAGAGCGAAGTACCTGTTTAATACAAATAACTGTTTTATATACATATTTATGAAATAAATATTTAAATATTCTATTTACTAACCACGTTGACGGAATATGATAGCTTGGTTAATGAGATGTTTTTTTTTAGTATACTAACAAAAAAGATCTAAGAAATTATTAATTCATATTAACATTAGATGAAGCTCCTGAATATTGTTAAGAAAATATACATTAGTAATAAAAAATAACTTAAAATTATAGACGACTTTGTGATATGAATATTACTGATCGCCTATACAATTCTGTTCTTAATCGTATTGTTAATTTATATATGACGCTGACTGTACCACTGTACTGCTAAAGCGATAGGTGTGATCGTCAGCGTTGCTAGAATTTTATCCTGGATAACCTAGAATAAGTAAACAATTGGACAAATATCTCGGTTCCTACAATTTTAGTTACTTGTTGGTAGGACTTTGTGTACATTTCTCTGGAAAGGTACCACTCACTCACCAAATATTCTCCCACCAAAAAACAATACAAGTGAGTCAATGTCACTACAGGTACAGAGGACGTAATGTCACTACAGGTACAGAGGACGTAACATCCGAAGGTTGATAGTTTTTACGGCTTCAGTCGTAGATGATGGTGACTACTTACTAAACTTAAAATACTGACTCTTAAAATCTGTTCGTTTTTATCTGCCTTATCATATTTATAGTCAAATGCTTAATATGAGAAGAATCGCATTTTACTTAAAACTGGTAACCGCTACAACCCTTCTACGCCTGTCTCTAAATCTAGATGGTAAAAGATGGTAGAAATATCATTATAATAATATGGTTTCAATAAATTTTCTGTGAAAGTCTAGTTTTGTATGTAAATAAATTTTGTATTAATATTAAATTTCCCACTGCACATGCACATGAAAATTAAGTGGTGCCTGCCAGGGTATGAACCCGAAATCATCGGTTAAGATACACGCGTTCTAACCACTGGGCCATCTCGTCTCAGTTTTGTATACATGTATTAAATTATATTAACTCAGTTTAAAATTATGAACCAAGCACACGACGCCGCTGTGTTTATATCGTTAATTCAATTAATTTAAAATTAAACTTTCTTAAAAAATGTACTCATAGTTGTTAAATATGTGATACTTGCCATTAAATACAACCTTATTTATCCCTATTAACGCTACAAGTTATTGTGTTAATTGTCTTTTAAAAGTTTTTTTGTAGTCAGCTCACAGACAAAAGTTCATACAATATGTTTAGTCATTGCGCGACATTAATGTTTAGGTCATGTGTTAATCACATCCCACCATCTATAGTTATATACGTATTTGCATTTTATAAATACGACGTGTAGGCTTAACTAGAACTTGGCATTGTGTAACAAGTAGCGTATTTAATATGTACCAATATTATAAATAGGTAAAATCTCTTTGTTTGTGTAAGGGGTTAGCTCCGGAACTAATGATCATATTCTAATTATTTTCTTACCGATTGAAAGCTACATCCGTCCTTATTTTTATTTTATTTAAATTGGACCCGTGTTTCGCATATGCTTGAATCGGCTCAATTCTGCATACTTATATTATATCTATCGTCAAACAATAACACTTTGTGATTCAGTTTGAAGGGCCAGTGTAACAGTGGGATATAATATCTTAAAGATGTGAAGAGTTGTGAGCCATTGCCGATGTACGAAACTGTTAATACTTCTTTAACACAAATGACTCTGGGCGAGGGTGGCCCATTCGCCCGACCAATCCTAACCAATGCAAAAAAAAATATATAATTGGTTTCGTCTGAAATCATTTTGTTTTAATTAGTCTACACAAATAAATATAGCTTTATATATTTGATAAAATCAATAATATAATATCAAATTACAAAACTAGTCAATATGAATATATAATTACCTTTTAAAACTAAAATGTGTTTACACGATGTTTGGAAAGTAAAATACAAAGTATTATATCTTGGCAGGTGAGGCTTCGATGTCTACGAGTCGTTGTTTGACTCAAACAATATTCATTGTCTCAGAACCTCTCTCATTTTCTTAATACACCTCACACTTGTAGCGATGTTTTTAAAACAAGATGAGAGAAAGTTATTGACCTCTGACAGTCGTTATAGCGCCTATTAATAAAAGGGAAAGAAATTTGTTGTTTAATGGGAATATATAATGGGCTTTCGTGTAGTAATTAACAAACTATTATCTCATATAGTCGTCGGGTAATTGGCTTATTTTGTTCCGTTGTCGTTTCCAATTAATACTAGTTAGTAATTTTGACACATTGTATTACATACTGTTCGACAGAGGCCTTCATTCCAGTCAAGGAAAGTGTTATTCAAATTTCGTATAAATAACGCAGAACTTTATTCGACACGTGCGGATTTCCTTTTAATTTTCTTTTGTACCAAAGACCACACGAACAATTAATTTCACCAAATACAATTATATTTTATGTAGTGTACCTACTCGTAACAAGAGCCGAGGCGTCCTACGCTCCGCAATGACACCTTTAACGGCAGTGACTGCATTGACATGATACCTGGAATTAGTATTAATTATTTTTTATACTAAATTAATGTATAATAGTATAATTATTGATCGTCGTGCCGCTTCTTATCAGTAGAATTTACAATTGAAACCGATGATAAGAGTGTACTTAAATGAAGTAAATTCTGATTTACAAAAATACTCTATAATGATTCTGTGTATATCTAAGTTTAATTCTAACATTTAAGCTCTAACATAAACTAAATCCTTCACTTTATAAATCGCTGCAGACACAAACATAACTCCCACTCGATTCAGACGGTACCGTTAAGTTAATTTAAGTTATATTCTCTATATACAACTCGTTGTTTGTCACTTTATACTTACTAGTAAATAGGTAACTTGAGTTATTTGCGAAAATTGATACAGATTTACGTTCTACGGAATATTTTTTTTTTAGAGTAAAAATAGAAATATTACAGGAGTTATTCTGTAATATTTATATTATTAAACACGAAACTCACCGTACAACACGATCGCGAATATAAAAAAGTGACATGCAACATAGCTATGATAAGTATAACATTTAACGATAATTTAACTCGTCAAAATAGCGTAGCAGCGTGAGTGAAGTTAGATATCGTTTCTTACAGAATAGCACTGCTTTTTAATTATTTAGGAAGAAATTAAGAAAAAATAGGAAAAAGAGCAACAAATACAAATTATAAAATTAAAATAATAAATCAATTTTTATTTAAGGCTTCGAGAATTGAAACAAGACTTATAGGAAGCCATAAAAATATATTTTTATAAATAAATAAGTTTTATTGGGCTGTATTATTCAATAAACATCTAATCTCACCTCATGCCCATAATGAGTGTTGCTAGGATTTTTATTCATGAAACGAAAGCAGAAAAAGAATATTATATGATTTCCATAATTGAATTTATAAAAAATCATCCATAATTTGGATTTAATAATTCTCGACTACTTATTTAATTTTCCAACATTCGCTTTCTAAAGATCCCGATAATTTTCTCCTAAACTTTGTTTATTTTTACATAACATTAAACCGACTTATAACCGTCGGTGAATAATATCAAATAACATATATTAATGTATAATGATAATTACAAAAGTTATCATTACGTTCATTTATCAATTTCAATTAAGTTATCAATTTTTTCCGTAGATTGGAATAACTGACAAGCGAAACATCGCTCTTTACACTTGTAATATTGTAATGACTTTATAATATATCGTAACAAACGACGCGAGACAATTTTTTATTCAGGTCATAAATAAAATAAAATAAAATGTTCTCTAAATGATGCTTTAACCACTCTCGTAAATGTGCTGCCTACGGGTTGAACCAAATCGCAATATTACTGTTTTTACAAAACTAAAAACATAATATAATCAAATAAGGAACAGCTATTTGAATCTTATAAAATGCAATAAAACCTTCTAGTAAATCAATTTGAGTACCTAACCGCAAAAAAATCCGGCGTCGGAAATTCGCAGCCTCCGAAAATCTGCCACCGTACTAGTTTATTATTACTATTTAGCCGATTTAGAAATACCAATAGTTATCATTTACTGTTTCATACTTATTAATAACAATTTTAAATTGTTTTATATACATAATATTTTAACATAAATGATTAAAACAACATTGAAGCTCCAACAAATTATAGTTTATTGTGTTCATAGACCAGTTAACCTATTCAAAATTCTACACTTAACAAGACAAATGATATATTTAAGCATTAAACTACGTCCATAGCTTAATACCTTATGCAGTTTAAGTTGAGTACATCTAAATCAGCGCCTACGCAGCCCCCCGCACCGCGCGCGCAAGAGAAATGGCGCGACCTTGTTTCTTGACCCACTGCCGAGCGACGTCGCGGCCGAGCACCGACACACACAAGCTCACGCACACAAAAACATTTAAACTGAGTTTTCCGACGCTTTAAGCTAGTTAGACGGTATTAATAACGATATTATAAACTTGTTAAAATATTATTCGTCACTGTCTTACACGTGTAGTGCTACTGAATGAGTGAAAAGGATGTTATACTGACAGTAATTATTACTTTTTAATTACCATTAATAATCTATTCGGACGTATATTATCAGTAGAATTAGTGTGAGAAGTATATACTGCATATAAATAGATGTATATAACACGTGTTGTATATTTAAAGCACCCAAAATAATGTAATCATACACAGTTATATATAGTTGTAAGTTGGTATAGCGGTTTTTTTAAACAGGTCCACGACTATAAACACGGTACTTGGTTTAAATTTTTCACTTGTGTTGACGCGAGTGTAATGTTTTATCGTTTTAATGAATCGATTCTTCTTTTTCGTTACCGTGCTGTAATTATGAACTTTATGTGAGGGGATGTTATTTATAGTATCGACATTTCAATTTCAAATGTGTTTATAACAATGAAGTGTAATTAATTTTACCGAATGTCTGGCTTTATCGATTTTGTATTCAAGTATACAATCGATTTGAATTAATTTTAATTAATTGTTGTTTAAAGTCGTTGTTAAAAACTTAACATTTTTTTATTTTAAAATTTTAATTAGTTGGTATAACGTACACGTTATGAACTAATATTTATGGCTAAGTTATATTCTATTGTAATTAAGAGAACATCACGGGTTCGAATCCGTGCAAGCACTACTCAGTTGCCATTGGTGTGATGTCTCATAATAATTAATCTTTCGTTGCAATTAACGAATATATCGCAAAGAAACCCTTTATACATCAAAAGAAACTGGCATATAAACAAGAAGCGAATAATGATGCCAATATGATGCAAGTAATCTATATATATAAATTTGGACTCGAATCCGCGAACAACGGTAATGATGGCTGAATAACTACCACTGCTCATCGATCATCATTACAAAAACAAATTAGTGCTATGAGGAAGTACCTTTATATAAATCTCAAGTTGTAATTAACGATCTTATCTATTCAGTTAATAGGCTTTTCAAATATGAAATAGAAAGTACTAAAATGTACAAAAAAAAATTGTTTAGGCAGCTCACCTTGCATTCATTGATGTCACATTCATTTAAATTGACTACTTCGCACTGTTATAAAATGGTTTCCAGTTTTTCTATTTTCCTAGGACACATCTAAATAAACCTCTAAGGTTCTTTAGTGAATATAATAAGTAACTGAGAAGCTACGGGACCAAATTAATATGTCGGTTAACATACATACTATGTAATTACTGAGTTTCTTGGTGGTTCTTCCAGCTGGCTCGTTCTTATATCGCATCGGTAGTAGCTTTACGTTTCATATCATTCTTAAAATGACGATTCTTAAATATCCTTTATTAGACTAGTCTAATAAAGGATATTTTGATTTTTATTAATAGACTACTTAAGTCAAATATTCCTTGTTTAATCATCATAGTTGTGTTTAAAAATAACAACAATAATGACCTATAACGTAAAAAAATATAATATGAAAAATATATTATTTATCATTAAATGACACTTTTAGTTCCATCGATAGGAACATATTATTGTTAAAAAAAACTGAGCAAAGTATACATAACATATTAATTAAACAAATATAATTTATAGTACAAAATATAACATAATAATTACGATTAACATTTATAAATAAAACCGCGTCAGATATTCCACATTGTCCTGAATACCAACACTTAAAAATGGTTACCCTGTAATAACCTAACGATTGAGTCAACACACTTCGCGAATTTTTTGTTGATACTTTTTTACAAACCGCCCATGGAATGATCAGTCAATAGAAACTAGGGCGACGATGGTTGACTATCATTAATGAAATCATTACTTATACGCATACAAACCAGGTCGCTGTCTGACATGTTGTAACTTGTTATTTTCGGGGATGAATGACGCAAATTGATTTGCAATAACATTCTTTGAACACCATGAATGAGTTCCACCAATTTATATAGCAGTTACATTCAATATAATGCCTTAAGTACCCGATAGGTTAATTTCGAATACTTGTTGTTTTTTTAACGTTTCGGATATTTTTATATTGTGGTTGGCCCTACATATTCGGCGACTACTAGAGATAGTATGTTCCTCCTACTTATCGACTGTACATTTACACACTGTAAATTTTTCGTCCGCCCTTACGGTGTCTCCTGCGTCGTGCCTTGGCTTATGGCGTTATTTGGAGGCCGGCAAACAACGTGCAACATTTTATTTACCCGTATAATTGCCTGAGAATACCAGCGGTATTATGTTTAAAGATTTTGTAACGTAATATTTACTCCGAAAACTTTTTTTTGGACTACATTCCGACTCTTTGACCTAAAAACTGATTTTTAGGTCAAAGAGTCTAAATAAATCAGAAAAAACAGCTAACAGTACACATATTTAAAAAAATATGCTACATAAAAATGTTATTTCAAATTAGGCACGGAGTTGTCACTCGTATTTACTTCATACTTTTTTTAATTTTTTATATTATTCTAGATATTCATCGTCGTGAGTCGTGCCATTTTGCCAATTAATAAAATAGTTATTAATATAATTTATTTTATATCATTAACATTCAACTTCAATTGTTATTTTAAAGAAACTACATTCCATTGTTTTATTTTTTTGACAAACAAAAGCCTGTATCGAAAAAAACAAATATATCACTTTAATATCAAGATATAAGTACGGTACAGTAAAAGCTAAATTAATATTTACACATTTTCAGCTGTAAGTATTGAGTATTACGATTGCAATCGACTCTTGTGTGCATAAAATTAGCATTCGTCGCTCGTTAAAAAAAAATACAGCCAATAATTGTTCCCTATCAGCTCGCTTTATAACATCACAATAAATTGATATAAAAATACCATAACATTACACTAAAGGAGAATTATGTTCTTTAAATAAATACAACATAAACATTACGTAGTACGTAAACGTACGTAAACATGTACGTAGGTGTTAGAGCTGAGCAGAGCAATGTTGGGGCCATTCCAGTGTTTCCGTTTAAAAGGTAAGCCTGCCAGTAATTACAGACGCAAAGAACAACATTTTTATATTAATAATTTAAAAATTTGTTAATAATTCTCACATTCCCTTAGTTATTGCCAGTGTCCTTAGCGGAACTGATAACTTATCAAGTGATCAATTCGCTCGTATGCCCCCAATTATATATATATATATATATTTATAAAAATATTTAACATAATAAAAATGAAATAATTGGTGGGTAAAAAATTACATTAAACATAAATTTATTTCCTTGAGTGATAAACAAAAAAATATGTTAATATTGATTTTTGCCGTTACGATATACGCTCGTAATCATGAAATTTAAGTTTATGTGTGTTTTATATACAATTTTAATGTAGGAGTTAACTTAATCAATATTTATCTTTCCCTATTGATGCATATGAATCTTACGCTTAAAAAAACCTTAAATAGATAAGGCTACACAACACAAGAAAAAAGTGGATTTCGTATTCGTTCATTTTCATATAGAACATATAAATTTAATTGAATGTATTCGTTTATTTATTTCATTTGAGAGAAAAAAAGTAACTACTGAGTTTATTTTCGATAGAATCTAAGATCAATAGCCTATAATTGATATTTTTTATTATTGATTCGTTGCCATGGAAACGGTGAACATGGAACATTTGAACGCTGTTCTTATATATTTTTACTTAATCGCCTCAGTCTGAGCGTTATCATTAACTCAATTGTTATTTATATTTTGAAGTTATACTTCACAGATCATCTTATTTACAATGTTTATTTTACTACAAATTTAAATTGCCAATGTTTACAATTACAAATTTAAAATGGTGAGCGTTTTAGTATATTTTATTTATCGTGATAATAAAATAATTATTGTATTGTAAATTTATTGTTATTAATTATTTGCATACAATTAAAAACTATTTTAAATACGCTGAAGAAGTAGAACTGGAGTACTTAAGTGGACGAACGTTTTTTTTTATTACTCACTTCTATACGAATATAACAATAATTTTGTTTAAAAATAAATGTATTTAAAAAATAAAACCGTTATTTGGGAAATTTAGTGAGTCAAATTTGTATGTATATTATGTTAATAATGTCATTGTTAATAAAACATGAGGAATAAGTTTTTGCTCCTCTGTGAAATTCGTATAATTGAACACACGACCTTTTGCACTTACGGTAAGGCTGTATCTTTGGCTGCTTCGTTGGTCTAGTAGCTGTATATAAGGCAGAGCTATGTGTTCAAACCCCAGATCCAGTCGATAAAAAGTAATTAGTGTTTTCTATGGAAAAGTTCTTAGTAACCGTCTGGAGTCTGAAAGTTGGAAGTGTGTACACTCCCGTGCCTCGGAAAGCACTAAAAGCCGTTGGTATCTGGTTGGCTTGGTCGTTCGCTGGTCTCCCTTGAGATTGGCCCGTGACTGAAATCGTTCAGGACGTCATCATCATCGTGTTCTTCTTGGTCTTCTTGTTTGCTTTCACGCGGTTTATGTCTAAAATACTAAATATTATGTCAATAGGGATTATAAGTTTTAGTTTTTTTACGTAGATTTTCTTGTCTTTATCACTTATAGTTTGAATTACGAGGAATTTTTAGTATGGAATTAATTTATGATCATTTTGTTTAAATAAGCTAACGCTTTTTATTATGTTAATCGTTTAAGTCGGATATAATCATGCCACCTGACTGCTTCCATGGCGCGCGTGTAAAAAGGTATATCCAATTAATGGACCGTGGAATTGTTTATTTCAAGCAGTTCTAAATAAATGTCCGCGACCTATAATAATGTGTTAAATACTTAATGCTACAGAGGCCACGCCGAGGAGGGTTATATTAGTGAAGATTGTGTTTGGATCTATTGTATTTTGATATATATAATACTCACAGTAGATCAACAGCTAAAAAATAAGTCTGTCATAAGATAAATACTACCAACAGCGAAGATACGTACTTATGAATGAAACTCAAGCATGCCGCTTTTTAATTATCGTAAATAAATTGTAATTGAAATATTAAGGCTGGAACACACCGATGCCTAGAAACGAAGCGATAACGATTGCGATAATTCACGTATAATTCATGGCTACATTAATATGGCAGGTATACTTCACAGTCGTTTAGTAGCACGTGGCGCGTCTGTAGCTAAAGAATCCGCGTTACGGTCGCTCTCGCTACGCTTGGCCGAGCTAGTGTCACGCGACTAAATGCCCGAACGGAGACCAAGCAACATACAATCCCAAATCGCAAATAAATACACTTGGTGGTAGGGCAGCGTGCAAGTTTGTTTACCACCCGCTTGAAACATATTCCACCACCACACAGCAATACTCAGTATTGTTATGGTGAGTAAGCCAGTATGGCTCAAGGGATATAAAAGCTTAGTCAATGTCTTTGAGCGGTGGTCACCAATCACCAGTAACATCAGGTGGCCTATTTGCAGGTCCGTCTACCTATTTTATATTTGAGAAATACTGCGTGGTTACTATACTACGTACATCTGTTGAATCTAAAATAATATGTTCAAACAGGCCTACAGAGGAAAGTGACCGCGGATGCATTTTATAAAAAACAATCATATACTTACCAAAGTATAAAAAATGGCTATTGCAGAAGTTTCAAATGGTAGTAGAATAATAGTTTTAGAATCCAACAAAGCCTGGAGGTACATGGGCTTCCTTTACGTAATAAAAAAAGGTCTTAAGAGGACTATACGGAACTATAAATTCCAACAAGTTCTTCAATCGTTGTTTTGTTTCATGATAATAAGCGATTCATAATTGATTTGTTAAATGATATAATTGATTTGTCACTCTTAATTAAAAATCAGTTTTTATATTTGATATAATATATGTATATACTGCTTGAGATATTACCTAACACGTAAGTGTGACCGATTCCTTATGTAATTTACGAGAAACACAATTTACAGCTCCCTATTTTATGGCCTTATAATTCCCAAATACGTATGTAGGTCTTCGAATAACAGAAATTGTTTTCTTAAACATAATAATGTTGTCACGTAAGTATGCCCAGAGCAGCTGAGTCCGGACGATAATCATACATCAGGAGAAAGGTCACGCTAGGATATTATCGAATAATTTCACTTGACGGCTCCTATTAACATTCCCAGTTCAAACGCATCGAATCTAAAATCTAGACTTGCGCTGCGCACGTGCTGTTGTTTGTGGGCGTGTGTCTCCGTATGTTGACTTACTACTGTATCATGCGCTCATGTGTGCGTTTGTTAGGAAAGCTGCGCGGTAGGTATTGAGATGTATTCGATGTGTGATGTCAATAAAAAAAATAACAGTGCACATAAATTAACGCGGAACATTGGTGATCAAGTGGAAATCGATAATCGGAACAGTTGTTAAATCTTTAAAACATTAATGAGTATTTAGTTCTATTAAATAGTTTTTATTCCTTGAATATATTATAATTGTCTATGCACGTGATTCTATATAGTTAGATTAGAACATTTTACATTACATTAACAGCCTGTAAATTTCCCACTGCTGGGCTAAGGCCTCCTCTCTTTTTGAGGAGAAGGTTTTGGATATTCCACCACACTGCTCCAATGAAGGTCGGTGGAATACACATGTGGCCTAATTTCTGAAATTAGACACATGCAGGTTTCCTTATGATGTTTTCCTTCACCACCGAGCACGAGATGAATTATAAGCATAAATTAAGCATATGAAAATTCAGTGGAGCTTGCCTGGGTTTGAACCCGAAATCATCGGTTAAGATGCACGCGTTCTATCCACTAGGCCATCTCGGCTTTACATTAGAACATATATGCTTAAATTAAATTAATAAATGACCTTAATAATTTATCTAATGTTTTTCATATTAGGTTTTAAATTAACATGGTTATTTTTATTACTATAAGTAGGTATTTGAAACGAGATATTTACTACTTTTTTTTTATTCTCGTGAACAAGACATTCGTAGATAATGTCGAAATATAGAGCTCCACCAAATCAAAATAAAAAACATGGTAAATATCCCATTTCAAACACTTATAGTAATTTATCATATTGTTTTAAATATATATTAAAGCTACACTACTTACATCATTAATTAAAGCTACAATATTTTCAACTCTACTTTAATTTTACATTGGCAGAATGTGTTTGCGCATAAATAAAGCAGACACCACAATTAAAAAAAAAGTAACCTAAAATGTCAACCGTGTCATAAAATGGTATTAAATTTAAATATACAGTTGTAAAAAAAATGGAAACAAATGTTTGAAAATACATTTGAAGTTTAACTTTATAATTATTTGTACCCTCAAGTCGAGCCTGAGGAAATTTAGCTTCAAAGACTTGTACGACATATAAATTTACTCGTAAGTCGTACGTTTGTAGGTGGACAGTTTGTTACGTATTTTGTATTTCGTTTGTTATTTTAGGAATGTTATTGCGAAGCTAAGAGACGATGATGTTATCTTACGGTACCTCCAGTGGGAGGGCCTACTTCAATTTTTCCGATACATTTGGAATCACAGTTATCTTACGAACATATCCGTTTTGATGCAACAAAAACCAAATATCATATTTATTAAGTCATCGTGTTTAGATCTAAGTTTTGACAATAAGAACCGTTTATAAAATTATTCAATTAATAAAAAATACAGTAAGTTGGTCTAAATTTCATAGGATTTAGCGTAGGTCTCTTCCTACACCCTAGAATCCTTATATTGAATACCAAGTTTGTCTAGCGTCGGATTATATAGCTGCCGATATTAAGTTCCTGTTGTCATCCTAGGCTTTTATAAAAAAAAGAAAGTGGTAATTAATTAAATGAACGATAACTTTATCTCTATTTATTAAAAGAAAAGTATCACTTTGCAATTTTTATTGAAAGAAATAGCGATGTAAGCCATTCGATAAATATATGATATTTATTGTATTGTATATTATGTGTATTTTATTAGAATATGTCGCGTCGCTTGCAGCTTGCAGGACGCGTGTGGAGGCGATTTGGCGCGATAATCATTGAATTATATTTTTGTCTTATCTCGGGAATGCATTATCTCAATCAACGTAGTCAAGACAGGTTGCTGTTTAGACAATATGTCCGTTTGATTGCTGAAGATAACTTAATGCTCTTTAAAAGGGTAACTTAAGAATTCAAACCGTAATATAATATTCTTACGGAATGTTTGAGAAAATTACTCAATAGAGAGTTGTATGATTATTTTAAAGATAAATAAAAATAACATTGATTAATTCACATTATTATGAATATATTATTAGAGCTACTTAAAGCGACAAATAGACGTTTGCGTAATATTTATAATTATTAGCATTAGCAGCCTGTAAATTTTCCCACTGCTGGGCTAAAGGCCTCCTCTCCTTTTTTGGAGAAGGTTTGGAGCATATTCCACCACGCTGCTCCAATGCGGGTTGGCGGAATACACATGTGGCAGAATTTCGTTGAAATTAGACACATGCAGGTTTCCTCACGATGTTTTCCTTCACCGCCGAGCACGAGATGAGTTATAAACACAAATTAAGCACATGGAAATTCAGTGGTGCCTGCGTGGGTTTGAACCCGAAATCATCGGTTAAGATGCACGCGTTCTAACCACTGGGCCATCTCGGCTCAATTATAATAACTAAGTACATATATTGAAATTACAGAAACTTAATAATTTAGCATTATTTTGATTTTTTTGATGACTGATATAGGTAATAGTGCGTTTTTTTACTGACCGACTTCAAAAACAAAGACACTCTCAATTTTAGTGGTTATTTTATATATATTCAGATATAATTCCGTTATATATAAGATCTGCAAATTTATTGTTTGATCGATCTGTTGTTAATTGTAAAGATCTGATGAGTTTCGTTGACAGTGAGACAAATGAAATTATTTTATTACAATTGAATGGAACTATAATTGTTTTTTAATAAATGTACACATTACTGCGCTAAAGCTCATCTCCCTTTGAGGCGAACGTTTGGATTCGAATCCTTTACGATATCTTTATATATCGTAATATATAAACAAGGAATTGTACATTTCTTTACGAAGTATCCCTTTACCACGGAGTACGAGATGAATAACATCAACAATTAAAATGTGGAAGTTTTGAATCAGTTATCTTAAGTAGGGATCCAATTGATCTGAACCTATTAAAAAAACGCAATAAAAATCCTATCGAAATGACGTTTATTAAACTGTATTGAAAAAAGTGTATTATTCCATCAGATGTAGGTCACTACGGCAGGCGGGTTGTATATGGAATGTAAATAAATATGACGATTACTTTAACGCCGTCCGCTACTAATCTAAACTATTTATCTTTAGTCCATAGACTACTTATATCTAACTGACGCAGCTAAATTAGGGTTGTCACCTGTCAAATCAACATTTTTACATGTACATTTATTTTCCGACATATACATTCATTTGTTTCCTGTGTTGGGACTCTCGGGCTTTTTCGGGTTTGTTCGATTAATCAAGGGAATTAAACAGATAGCTCTGAATTCTTAAAAATCGTAATTTTTTTGAGAACCATCTTTGAATAATACCAAATATTTTTGTGGTCTAAATAATAAATTCATCAGGGAAATGCTGCTAGCACTCTTGTCAACATTCCGAGCGTTCACTTTTCCACGGTCGCTCTTTTTGTTTCTTATTTGTATGTAATTAAGACCTTAATGTAAATAATTCTTTGAATAAAATAATGTTCTCAAATATGGGCTTGTGATTTAATAAACGAAAAATGTTTTTAATCTCCATGATATTATTTGACAGATAATTTTATGGAATTTATTCCAAGAGGTCTTTTTCACACACTTTAAAAAAAAACGCTCTTTACTAATAGAATCTTCTAAACCAAAATACTCCTGCTACTACTGCTGCTTTTCTCACGTCATACTGCTGTTTTACCTTGCCCACCGGTGGGACAACGTTAAAACAGTCAACCCTAAAGTATAAGTCGATATTCCGGTTCGACTCGTATGATAAATGCGATCTGCTTTCCATCTGTGTTAAGTGAATATACGTCAGTATTTTATATCGATAAAATTGTATTCGGAACTAGTTTGATAAGCAATAGTAATCATATTAAAGATATCTGAATATTTCCTCTCAAATTGGTATTTATGATGTGTAGATACGGTTTCGGCGATAAAATCGTTAATAAGCGTTTTTTGTCTAATAAGAAATACCGGTACACCAAACCGAATCTAGTTTATTGGTCCTAATATTACTATTTATCGTAGGGGTCAGTGCTGACTGGCTACCGCAAAAGTCAGTTATTTGAAAATAAATTATTCCTTTTTCTTACAAAAGGTAAAAATAAAAAATAATAAAATTAAAATATAATATATTAGTATGTACTTTCCTGGAGGTCATATTGATTAATTTGTAATTTAATTCAACTTCTTCAATTTGTATGTATGTATATATATAAAGATCAAAATTAATTTTAAACCAGGTGAAATCAACGAATTGACCTGACATTTTGCTGAACGGTGCTGGTGACAATATAATCTAGCATGTTAAATATTAGAAATAAACGCCAATATTGAAATTTCTTCTTCCACTTTTGGAAACATCGTCAGGACACTTGCAAGTGGCGGATGGGTATCATCTACATGGGTATACCAAGCCACATCGAAGCAGCGTGGTGGAGTAAGCTCCTAACCCTTCCAAAAGTTGGCCTTTGACAGTAGGAAATTAATTAGCTGTTACTTTACTTTACTTTTATCAATGTTTTATCCTTTGAAATCATTAAGTGTTAAAAATTATACGAGTAGTCAAACTATAGGTCTTGGTACAGCCTATCCTAGCTTGTCTGACTTGTTAAAATAAAAGAAATAAAATCCTATTTAGAATACTAAGTTTAAATCCATATTGTGAAAAAGCCTTATCATTATGTTCTATTGACGACGTTTGACGTATTCTATCGACTTGATAGAAGCAAAGTCCACGGCAAAAACTGTAAATAACATCTAATAGAACGACTTAGCAACACATCTTTCGTAATAACGAACACACAAAACCATTTACCGTTAGTAAAATCGCAAAAATTCAGCAAATATAAAAGAGTGCCATCGCAAAGTGTGTCAGCTCGGTAAGAGCGAATGCGGGAACAGTTAGTTCTGACTTTTACTTTTATGCTCGCCCCACCACGTGCGTGTATACACAGAAACGCCTTAAACTTTACCAATAGAAAAACAACTAGGCTATGTTGTATAAAAACGATTTCGTTATTTAAATATTTACAATACGTTCAGTTATTACATTTTTAGGCTTTCGGTTGTGATAACTAGGCACTGATTATTTCTAAATCAAAACTAAGATATTATTATTAAAGTAGGCTCATGAAAGCAATTTAATGTAAGCCAATCACCAAGTTCGGAAAGTAGATTTTACCGAGAAGAAACTCAGTAACTCTTATCACACAATTAACAGAGTATATCAATAAAGTACAAGTAAATTTATATATATCCTGCTTTAAAATCAGCAATACTAAGTCCTTCATAATTTCTCCAATGTTAGCAAGGAATGTGAAGAAGGCACGAAGGAGATTGATTGGTTTGTATAATACTAGAACATGTTTTGATTAGCCCACCATCTAAAACAACATTGATATTTGAAACTAAAAATATTGTTTGAAAAGATTGATAATATTATATCTATATAAATAAAAATGCTTTTTATTCATACACGTAAACTATTTACCCTTTAATTTTGTTCTCTTTAATATATTAATGCAGGTATTAATAAAATCAAATATTAACAATACACAATATTAAGAGTTCGACATTAGTAGAGTTGTAGAGTCAGTTGAATAAAATAAGAAATGCAACCTTCGTCAAGGCCCCATTCGCACAGTGAGTGTGACATCCTAATTTAGATAAACAGAAGGTTGTACAAAGACAGTAAAATTTCTTTGATTCTTGTCAAAGGTGTGAAAATGTTTTTCTTTTTTCCTTTTGTAATAAAAAAAAAGTTTTCTTTTTTTATAATAAATATTGGAAGGCCTGGTCTCTAAAGGCAGAGGAGGATACTTTAATATCTTTTCATAAGAGACCACCATCAAAGTATAACTAATGTATTCAATAAAGATGGAATCACTACAATCAATATACAATCGATAAAGCAGTCGAGAACATACTTAACAAACCTTTGGCTATTAAAAGGGCATATTATACACTTACGGTCTTACAGTAATCAAAAATCTAATAACAATAATTTATTGACTTTTTAAATATTTTATTTATGTACATATTTTTTTATTAAAATATCCATCCATCGTGGTAGAGATCCGAGTGGATCTTGTACTTGCAATTCTACACCATTTCCTCTGCCCCCGAGTTGCCAGGAAAAGATCGCTCATGAACGATTTCCCTTGCGTACCCATATTAGTTAAAAATTGGTCGTATAGTTTCTAGTATTCATTTATCTTTATTTATAATACAACTCTCTCCACGTGAATACTTGTATCCACTCTCATTTTACTTCCAAAGTTCCGATAACAGTTTCGTTGACGGTTAAAACGCCAAAAATGAATATTATAGATTATAGCAAGGTATTGCATGATAATTCAATGTCAAACGGTGGTTATCTTTGTCTTTGTCTTCTTGTGGTTGGAATATACTAGCCTTTCCTTTTTTTGGAACTTTGCTATAATACCATTCCATTTTTTAATTATGTGTGATGGTGCGTTTCCATTGACGAACTTGCCAATCTCTGTGTTACGCAACTTTTTGCAATTCTTTCCTCCAGTTTCTGAAATTAACTAATTTCAATACAATCTAAATTACTGGTCGATTGCAGATAATGACGTAATGGGCGACCACTTATGAAACTGGAGGTTAATATCACAAACTATATCCCAACATTGTAACAAGTTTTTTTGGTAACTTTTATAATATATTAATATTAGTAAGGCGATTGAATTAGCGTCGTTCCTTTTTACTATTTGAGTGTTATTTTGAAATCATCGCTCATTTAAATATGTTTTAAATAAAGCATATAAAAAGAGTATTTAAAGAAATACTTATAATCCTATTTATTAATAACAAAGAGGTTTTACTATAATCATAATCATATAAATATATAGTTTCTTATCATTCCGTAATGTTGGCGGTACACATTATTTACCTAGTACAGATTTGAGCTGATCTATTATGTGACATCAAAGTAAGTAAGTATAAAATAAATATACCTTAATGTTATAATATTTCAGTAACGTTGTTTAGTTAAAAAAAAACTGTATACCTACAATCTCATCTCTTTGATAACAATCTGTGGACAGGAAAAGTCACTTTAAACTTAAAAAGATCTGGCAAATCTAACTGTATTTTGAGAATACGTGACTCCTCAGGCGTGTTCAAACGTGTTGTGATAAACATTGCATGGTTATGATGCAATTAAGTTAAAACAAAACTTAATACATTAAAATCAAAGGTATTTAAATAAGAATTTTTATTGGAAAAAGGATTGTATGAGAAAATCATAAAATGTTTTATATGGTTTAGTTAAATAAAAATAAAAAAATGAAAATGAACATATAAGGTGATATTTTAAGTTATGAAAAACTTAAATATCCACACTAATTTTTCAGTCTTGTTTCACCTAAAAAGTTACTCAATAATTAAATAATTATTACTTAATTAAAATAAAGAGGATATAAGTATATATGACTTATTTATATATTAAAGCAATGAGACATTCTTAGATGAAGGTATTTCAAGTGTGTACCTACAGTGAAAATTTATCAACTTCGAACACACCTATCAACAAACCTTAGTCTCGGTATTATCTTAAAGTCAAGTTCACGAACTAAACAGCCTGTAGTTCCCACCACGGAGCTATCGTGTTTACGGATGTGGCACACGCGTCCGCGATCCGTGCCACTGGCCCACTTTCCATAGTTGCCTCTCTCTCGCGCGCTCTCGTCGTCTCGCTCGTGTCGCCCGCGCAAACGGAACTTCCGTTTAGGTTGCACGGTCAAGGTTATGGGTTAGAGATTCGGTAGCAAGATTCACTTGTTTGCTGGTAATCATTATAACGTAATCATCTTTATTTGCCAATTGTGATATCGTCTCTGTAATCTTATTACAAATCCTTAAGTTAATAATGAAAGCACCAATATTAATATAACTTTTTTCAATTTAATATATTTTTTTTTATTGAGACATCATCACACACGTAGGGCGCGTTCCAACCATCTGGAAGGAACGCTCGGAGACGGTACGGGATCCGATTGGATGTGGGAGGATAACCGGGAGTTTTGGCAACCCAGGGCATAAATTAAGCAGTGGATTGAGATTTACTGGTAATCAAGATTGGTTCTATTTACCAAAAGTCTATTTATTATTCCGCTTAATTTTTCAAAACGTGCCCTAATTATGATGAATAAAATAGTAATTTCAATGAAGTGATAGCCTGATAATAAGGACTGTAAGGAAAGGCCTCCTCTTCCTTTTGAGGAGAAAGTTTGAAGTTAACTCCACCAACTACTTCAATGCGGGGTGGTGGGAGATGAGAATCTGTCAGTGAAGGCTTTTTTCCCGACGTTTTTCTTTACCGCCGAGCACGAACTGAATTATAAATGCAAATTAAGCACATGAATTCAGTGGCACTTGCCACGGGCTTGAAGTCAGAATAACCGGTTAAAATTCACCTCTTATAACCGGGCTTTCACGGTTCTCAATAAATTTCTTATAATTGAGATCTTAATATCCTTATTTCATTAAAATTCACAATCCCATCAGATCCCAATTTAAACTTAGTATAGAGGCTGTGGAAAAAGGAAGCCAGTCTCTTTTAATGTAATGAAACTCTACTTGTTTACAGGATGCGATGATTGCAGCAATGTTTTATAGAGCAGGTTTTCCAGGAATATTTCCTATTAAAATATAAAATCTCCTTACATCATTACGTGGCTATTAGAACTCAGTATGTATGTTTGACTAATATATGACCAAATATCGAGCCCAACATAGAATTATTTGAGAGTTGGAAAGATCAAAATTAAAGATATCATAAATATTCTATATTAAAAAAGGTTCTTAATAAAGTTACAAAATAAAAATGAAATAACGTTATCATAGATTGATAGAAGACCACATTATTTTTGATATTTGTAGAAAAAAAACCATAACCTTTAATGTGCGTATATGCATGTTACACGAAAACTTATATATCACGAAATTCAAGAGAAGCTTATAAATATAAAATTGTTGTTATTTATATATTAACTAAACCCATTTCTAAGATGACGTGACTTATTCAATTAGTATTATGTATTTAATCAGGTAATGTATAAATTTGAATTTAACGTGAAAGCCTTATTATAGTTAGAAGTAGGTACATGTGTTCTGTGAAAATTTCAAATAAATACGCATTACTTTTTTTACATCCTCTGTGACAGACAGACTGATGACGTAGTCTTATTAGTAGTGTTCCATCATAAGGGTGCATACCCTATTGTACGTATTATAACAATAATGAAAATAGGAAATCATCACGACAGAGATTTAATTATTTTACTTGTAATAAATAATTAAATAAACAATTACCTGTGCCTCAAACAAAATTATACAATTTAATACATACATACAAAAAAAATATAGTTCCACGACTTGTCTAGATAAAGCTAATATAGATTCTATCAAAATTAACTTTTAAGAAAATCAGTCAATACACATTGAAATAAAACTAGTTTTTAACGGATTTAATCGCGTATATTAATTATTATTAAAATATTATAGTCTGCCCGTGACCACGAACACTGCAAAGTGCTCGAAACGTCGGGATGTTAAAATAATTATTATACGCGATTAAATCCGTTAAAAACTAGTTTTATTTCAATGTGTAATAATCGCGAAAATCTAAGACAACATTCAGTCAATACACTTTTCTCAAACAATACTAAGCGAACTATAAACAATTGTATAAATTATGAAGGTCTTGATCAGATTTGAATCTACTTCAATAGTCTCAGCACCGATCTATCATTATATATATATACGTTATATGTCGTATAATGTGGGTCAACGAAACACCCGACCCCAAACGTCAGATCTATACGGCAATAATATTGCAAATCCCATGTTGATGTTTTGCATTTTCTCAAGTATAATCAAGTATCAAGAAATCACACTACGAGCTCGCCATCACAGTATGCATTGATCGCACGAACAATTAATGGTATTAACCTAAAACGCAAGATTTCTCGGTGCAAGTTATAAGAATTTCTTGTAAATATTTTTTTACTTTGAATAATAATAAATCTATATTGAAACCTATTTTAACTAAAATATTTATAGGTTAAAACATTTACTTCGCGACTGGGTTCCGTGCCAGTCCGTCTGGGTAGTTACCACCTACTCTTCAACCTACCGCTAAGCAATACTTATTAATGTTGTGTTCCAGTTAGGAGGGTGAGTGGGCCAGTTTAACTACGTGTACAAGGGACATAACATTTGAGTTGCCGAGTTGGGTATATGAGTAGATTATCTCTTCTATTACAAATGCCTATTGGCAGTGGTGAACACTTACTATTAGGTGGTCTAACTACCAGTTCGGTTACCTATACCATATAAAAAGAAAATACTTCAGATATCAGTGCATACATAATAGCGTACACGCCTTTATAAACAATATACGAGAGCAAGACTAGACTGTACGTGTCTAAATCAGACATCATAACACGACACTTACGTGTACTAGTGTGAGTCTACTATTATTTTAAATATTTTTTTTCCAGTGTAGTGTGTGTTTTGATGAAGAATAAGTATCAGGATAGAAATAACAGAATATTGGAACTTAACTTTCTTGTTTTCTTGTCTTTGGTTACGTATTCATTTTGTGAAAAACGACGAATACTTCTTTTAGATCTTTGTATACAATATTTTTTGTTGGTTATTATTATAATCTTAAACGATTTATTATTTTTAGTGATCGCGAATACATAAAGCCGCGATGACCGAGTGCCGAGTGGTAAGAGCTTCTTTTCGACTTTGAGTTCAAACCCGTTGAAGTACCACTAAATCTTTATTATTTCATTTGTATTTTATAATTTGATGCATGAAATCTGTATGCAGTTAATGAAATTTGTCACGTATCCACAAACCGTCCATTAGACTGGTAGAATTATCTCTAAATCACTTCAAGAAGGTCTTTACCAAATTATAGACACGTACATGCTGTAACTTTATTTAAAAAATCAAAACTATATTTTTATTTCTTGTATGAATGGACGCCTCGCCGCTGTCTTCATACGTGATGTCGCCACCAGGCTAAGCCTTAGCCCTCGAGAGGTCGCGAGACGCAGGTTCAAGTATGAAGGGCAAGGCGGCTGCATTTCACTGTTCCTAAAGGTTGCGCTGACCTTTCATTTATTACCAGTTTCTGATATGGGTCGATGACACCGATATTTCGCTGATTTATCGGGGTTAATGAAGTTTCGTGGTATGTGTCATTAAATTTCATCCTACTAAATATATATACATTCATTCAAGTTTCTTATTTATTTCAATGAATATTTTGTAAAAGGGAAACATTTTAAGATATATACATTAAATAACTAAGATATACCTTTTTATGTGAAAGAAAACAGCTTGATAAAAACTCATAATCATGCTTTCATGATTGCAAGGCTGCAAAACTTTTTGTAGCGGGTTTTATTAGGAATTGGGTATTTTTCAATAGCACTAAACAAAATACATTTATTACATTTGCCTAGCTAAATGCAATTATTACCTTTCCCTAAGCTTAATCTTTTATCCACCTGGTAGATTCACGACAGCAACTCTTAGAGCATTATATATTATATATAATTATCTTATGACCTACTTTTAACATACAGAGATGAATAGGAGAGTGGAGATGGGGTTCGCATTCATTCTAAATACAGCCTGTGTATTTGTATCGTATATGCTATAATTTAAATAATTCAAAAATATATTTAATTAGGAAGAATTATAACAATTAATAACGCAAAAATATATGCTAAATTATCTTCTATTTCATGATCCCCCCTGATATATTTTTTATAACATAGTTCGGTGGTCATCACTAGCCATAGATATAGGTGCCTCAATTTATTTTAACCATTCTTACGTCACAAATGCGCAACCAACCATGGGAACTAAGATGTGATGTCCCTTGTGCCTGTAGTTAAAAATATATCAAGTGTGTTGTACCCATCCAGACGGCCTTGCACAAAGCCCTAATATCAAGTAAATATAAATAGATAGAATATATATCTACATACATATACATATATACATAGATATAACCTATATATAGAAATAACATTCGAATAGATTATTGTAGTTGTCTTAGAATAAAAAGTATTAATGTGAAACTATAATAAATGTGACTCTTAAAGCATTTAAGTTTTTAACAAAGACCGCGTGGATTGTATTAATTGGTGCGAATGAGGTCTCTCTCTATTGAGCCGTCATTGTTGCCAGTAGTGATAAAACTATATGGTTATGATAGTTTATCAACATGAATACACTCACACAGTTAGTTTGAGATTAAATTTCTCTCGTTTGTGGGATTTTTTACAAAAATAATTACACAAAATAAAATATATTTATTTAAGCATTGTATGTATATTAACGAGTATATGTTTTGAGCACTGCATACGTACTTTTCATATACCTGACTTATATTTTCTTATGATTAAGTACGAATAAATTTATGTGTGTTTATTTATTAAAATTTTGTGTATATTGCGTGCAATTAAGAAATTTTACATTAATTATTTCTATAGTTTAAAATTGTTTAAAAAATAAAACATTTTGAACTCAACATGGCGAAAAAAACACTACAAATATTTTGGTATTTTTTTATTATGTTTTAGTATCGTCCTTAAAATATATGAACAAAAATAAGGCTTGTTTTTCTTATCTTGTATTATAATATATTAAAGTGGTATTATTGTATTTACCAAATAAGTCACTTCAGCTGGTCCCTGTCCGCATCGCGTGCGCCGAACGTCGGAAATTTGATCTTTTTAAGTTTTAAAAAATGCATTTATTTAAGAATAATAATAATTATTAGTTATATACCAATTGTTTCACGGTTGCATATTTTAATATTCAATTTATTGCATTCGAACATGAAACACTAACAATAAGTTTGCGCTCAAAATTATATTATGAAATTCTGGAAAGGTAGTCGTATGTAATTTTTTTTTATCAAATAATTGTAAAAGAAAGTTGCCTTTCTAAAGGTTATAATAGAATAAGTCATTAATTACTAAATATATTTAACGAAACCTATCGATTACTTCTTTATTTAAAATTGACCTTTTCATATAACAACGCCACTGACCCGTTATAGTTCTTTTAAGCCCTAGTAATTTTTTTTAAACTTATTTTAGGTAAATTAACAGAAGTGAGCACCACCGTCCATAGATAATGGCGCTGTAAGAAATATTAACCATTCCTTACATCAGCAATGCGCCACCAATCTTGGGAACTAAGATATTATGTTCCTAGTTCCACTCGCTCACCCACCCTTCAAACCGGAACACAGCAATACTGAGTACTGTTTTTTGGCGATAGAATATCTGATGAGTTGGTGGTATCTACTCAGAAGATTCTTACTGAGCCCAGACCTCTAAACCAATAGACCAAAAATAGAGTCATTATACTATAATTATACAATTTTTATTGGATTATTAAACATTTCAAATTGTTTCCGTAAAAATCTACTTGGTGGTAGGGCTTTGTGCGAGCCCGTCTGGGCTCCATCCTTACATTATATATTCAAACGTTAAACAGCCATACTTAATATTTTTCTGTTCAGATTTGAAGGGTAAGTAAGCTAATGTATATTTGTTCCCAAGGTCGACGCATTGGCGATATGGGATTGGATAATATTTTTTAAGGCGTCTATTCGCGCTGATTACTATCAGGTTATCCATTGGCCAATCTACGACATCAAAAATTGAACACGTGACACAATATGCTCCTATCGTTCTCCTAACGTGACTTCCATAGTAATTTCATTAGTGACGACGAGATCGAACTCGATTGAGTAACAAAAACAACTAACGAGTTCTCTCATTTTTAATACAACTGTGATAAACAATTTTTAATATTTATACTAAATGAAATAAAAGCCGTTATACACCAACGATATTAAGCCTTTTTTCTATTTAACATTTCTCAATTAGCACTCGACTACTCTAAGTGTTCTATCAAATTGGATTAGTAAATAGAAAAAAAATAATGAAAAATTATATTTTATATTAAAATTAAAACGTGTTAGATTTTTGTTGTTTGATAGCCCTCACTATTTGATTATTACGATTATGATACGTATTTAAATTATTTTTAAAAATAGTTTTATTTTTTAATTTTTGATATCCAGTTATTAATTTTAATATAATTATCATTTTCCCTTACCATAAATAATGAACTCAATAATTAATAATTATTTTATAGTTATACCGAAAAAGTACGAGTCTTAATAAACATGGTGTTATGAAAAGGTGTAAGTTCGTAGCATACGTGCTTACTCCGCGCATGCGTCGCTCGGTGAAATCACAGTAAGTGGGTTGGAGAAAGAATCTCGCCGGCAGGTAGCGTCAGCATAAACAGTTAAACGATGATTTGTCAGATCTTTTATATTTATTTTTACTTATAAAATTACATTGATGTATATTTGATAGTCGTTAATCAAAAGTTATTTAAGTATATATGATTGTCTATTTTTACTATTAATTTAGAGTTAAGAAAACTATACTTTAAGTATCGATCTATTCGTCCGTCAAATTGAAATTGAGACGAAAAACTAGGACACCCAAACAGATTCACTTTCACATTTATTAACTCTTCAACAATTAATACCGTTACGATATTCAAGTTTTATATAAATGGTGACGTTAAAAGAGTAATTATATTATATTTATTAAGTAATTATATTCTTTTCAATTGGAAAACGAATCTTATCAAATTAAAACTCATTTTTGTTAAATTTATATCAAACTAAGAATGTTAATTACTACCTCATTGATTTCAGTATTATATTGTCTAGTTCAGGTTTGAGTTTTACAACCATCAAATAGACCATATTGGCTCACAGCCTGGAGTCAGGAATTTAGTAGTGTTGTGTTGTGCTGTGCATCGGATGTAACCAGTTGGTCTTGTTGATCTCCGGTCATCTCATTGGCCATCGGAATATAGTTATGAAACAGCAAGTACGAGTGCAAATACTCACCACAGATGCAATAAACTTATGCTTTGTTATAGTTCCTGCGTTTGTTGAAATTAATCAAGAAGAAAGCAATACTAGAAAACTTACATAACTTAAAATCCTTGATAGCCTTAATTGTATAATTAGAATGGAAATTTTTAAACTAATAGAAAAAAATATAGCTAGAACAATTAATTTAATTATATATCTTTATAATTAAATTATATAAATCGATTAGAAGTACTGAGTCAATTGCGCCTGAAAATCATTAAGTTACTATTAAGCAATACTGTGTCTAAGTTTTCATAATCATTGAACGTAAAAAAGCTATGTCTCTCATTAAATTTTTTTATTTAGTAAATAGGAAACAATATCGGAAAACGATTATATTTTTTTAGTGTTGGTAAGTAAGTCACATGTTCAATTCAATGTCTAAAAAAAATGATTTGTAATTTTTTTTCTATCTCTATCTACGCGTGCGTGCAAGGTCTCGTTTATATATGAGCTTGTGTGCGCTCGTTTTCTCTGTGTGCCCTGCACCTGTCGCGAAAAGGCAATTCGTTGTGTGTACATTATGGCTATTTTCACATCCGACTTTCTTCCGAGACGCCCGGGAATCGCCGACTGTGTGAACCGTGAATCTTTCTCTTCGTCGTTCGCACCTTTGTTTGATCTGATGTCTCGTGTGACACACTTCTTAGACTTTTAGTGAGATATTTGATACGAGCTCATTAGACATTGATTGTAAAAGTGTTCTAAGGTTTGGTGAAATGACAGACAGTTTATCATTAACAAAAAAATCTCCATTTATTTTACATTAATTTACAATTTACTTATAATGAAAAAAACCTCTCGAAAATATAACATTTTTCCTTATGAAATACGCGATTATCGTTAAAGTTAATCAATCCACTATCAAATAAATGTCTTAAGTAATATTGTATAATTTAAATAGATTGCAGTAAATGTTATCGAAACGGTATGAAGGCACACGTTACTTATTTGATAGTACACCGATTTTCTTAGATACGCTAGAATGGACAGAAGGATTTACAATAAAATTACAAAAATTATAGTTACAAATAAATACTTAGAAACTATATCGCTTAATTCTAAAAAAGGTACTTTATTAAGTCTACAAACGCTGTAGGAAACGCTGCGTGTGAAACACGAAAATCTAATGATAATTAATTGAAATAAATCAAATTAATTTTAAAAATTTAAACAATTATTTTAAATTTATAGATCACCTTCTCACTGTATTATTTACGCACTGTATTTTTATAAGCGTTTCACAACCGCGCGTTTAGCCCACAGTGAGTAGCACGGCTCAATCGCCTATTCAGGGCCTTAAGGCTCGCCCTAAGCTTCATTTGCAGACGCTCGCAATGTTTAAAATAATTAATTATACGTATGAAATGTGTATGATGGAATGTTTGAAAGGTTATAAATATATAAACCTTGCATGTCATGGATATTTGTCAAGTATATAACGTATTATGGAAGCCTTTGATTTATTAGTGTCGATATTCTTTTGATTTTCATTCTTAAGGATTATATATATACTTAATAATTCTATTTTTTATCTTTATTGAACCGGCATAAATAAAATAATATAAAAATTCTTATTCCGTTATTTAAGAATACATTTATTTATACGTCTGAAAATATCCTTAGAAATTTCTTTGATGTACACTAAAATGTAACTAGTGTATAAATCAAAGCTAGTAATTAAAGACGTTACTAAATAAAAGGAAAACTGAACGAGAATTGTTCAGCGCCATCTGTGAATGTCGCGAGAAATTTGTTGACGCCTAGATAGAATATTACGTTATTCAGTAATTCATATTACATGAGCCCTTCATAGTAAATATTACGCAACAACGGATCGCTGTTATTAGAACATCGGGTTGAGTTTTTCTCCATCCGCTTCCCGGACGCGTCGAGTTCCGCTCGCGTGCGCCTGCGCACCGCGAAGGATTCTTGGCGTTTTTTCACGATTTCGGGATTTTGTCGGAATTTTAATAGATGATGTGTCATTTTGGTTTGTTAAATATAATGAATTATTAGAATTCAGCATGCAATTACGATTAGTTAGGAAAATGAAATTATGTTAATATAATAAATTGGAAGAAGCCGATGTTTATTTTTTTTTTAAATAATTTTCAATTATATGGGATTTGAATTGCCGTTATTGTAACTTAGCCTTCGCTCTTAATTTTGTCTTTTAGACTTATCCTTAAGATACTTTATTGTTAATCATTACTATGAAACCGGTTTCACAGAAAGACAAACAACGACTAAAAAGAGTTTTTTATTTGGTTTTGTACCTTCGTACAATTATAATGACGTACTGACCTATCCGCTTAAGCATTGCGTTACTTCTTCCGAGTAATAATACGTGTTAGCTATTAATTAATAACGTTATGTTTGTGACGTGTTAAAATAAGATTTGGGGTTTTCGCGTTAGTAAAGTTAAACAAAAGAATGCAATAAAAATATCATAACATTAAAATGTAGGTAATATAAGTATCGCTGTTAATATAGCCTCAATTGCTTTGTCTCTTCAAAGATATACGAAGTACCTAAAATTATATATTATAAAGCTAATCATTAGTTTGACTATAAATAGGTAATCGGAGTAAGTATTCACACAAACGAAGACAATTATTAATAATGGGGAAAGTCGCGAGTCGCAAGTACACATTACTGTGCTTACGTTCCGTGGAAAATCGACTATTATCTGTCATGTGCGAGATAATGATTTATAAACGTACAATAAACGAACGAGCGAAAGAAATCGCCCGTCGAAGACTTACTACTACTGAAATGAACGATTACACGTCGTCAAATAAACCTTCGCTACGTAACGATATTATAAACAATATTATCTACATCAAAATAAATTTGAAGAACTTAAAACTAGTTAACATTGCACTTGTCCTTAGGAGGAGTGTTAATCTACAGGGTTATAATACGTGAACATCGTTCTTAACTAAGTTAAAAGACATTGATGCCGATATAATAGAAATCATATACAAATAACCTAACATGAGATTCTAGAGAGGCACCTACACACAGATATGTCCGTCCACACAACACTCACGCACACAACTACGAGCTATAGAAATGCTTCATTTTGAGCTAGCGATGTAGGAGCCGCCTGTCTCCTAGTCCCGCCCGATTCGCTTGTGAATTTGTTGGTGCTTTATCAGATGCGCTTTTTGACGAAAGGCTTTCGCGCACACGTCGCATCTGAATGGTTTTTCTCCCGTGTGCGTACGAAGATGGACCTTAATATTGGATTTGTTCAGGAACCCCCTATTACAGATTCCGCAGCGATGAACTGGTTTCTCTTTGCCAAGTAGCCCACTCAACTCGGCCGATGTAGCAGATGCAAATGCTAGTGAACTTCCGTGAAGACTGCCTCCGTTACTCGCTTGTTTTGCCTTCGCTCGACTTCGCTTGCTCTTATTTGATGGAGTAACCGTCGTCGTGTGGGCGTGGGGATAGCCTAATAGTCTATCTGGACTGCAAAGGCCATCTGGTTTTAGACCGAGAGCGTAATGGGGTGCGTAACGACCGTTGAGAAGACCACCGACTCCATCAGTAGTCGACACGGCGTTGCCGGGAGGTGATGATGTCGATATCACGTCCATACCATAACTAGTCGAGCTAGGTGCTTCTTGTTTAACAGGGGGGCCGTTTTGTAATCTATTTTGGAGCAACGGCATGTAGCTATGTGATAAAAGTGACTGTAGCGTTGAACCCGCTTGTCCCAAGTTCTTTTGAATAAACTCCTGGGTTTTAGTAAAATCTTGGCTAGATTTGCATGGATAATCTAAACTAGACTGGTGACTGGATTGCGATGGTGGTGGCGAACCTGGTAGGCCGAACTCGGACAAATCTTGCGGTACTATTTTATCTCCATGTTGACTGTAAGCGCCAGCTATCCATGCGTCGATATCCATCCAGCTGTCTCTAGAATCATTTCTCTCTGGGTCCTCCGGTTGTGACGGAACCGTCGTATCGGCGATCGCAGATCCGATGATCGCCGCAATATCTTCTATAGAGCTTATGTCGTACATATCCTGTTTGGTGTTATCGTCGAATATTTTTGTGGGCGGTGAACAAGACTTCGCACAAGAATCGGCGACGCTCGGCACGGATGATTCAGGGAAGGGTTTTGTATCGGGCACATCAAGAGGGAACGGTTTTACGTCTTCTAAATCTGGAGGCTCAGATTCAGCTGCGCATGTCGAGGATGAAACGACATCGTGGTCTGCACCGTAACCGCTTTGCGTGGGGTAGTTGTTATTCTCCTCTGGAAGACGTTGTGCGATGGCATGGAAGTGGTGGCCTGAGATGCCGTTGATGGATAGATGACCGGTGTACCCAGTGAAGGGAGGGAGAGGCTTAAGCTCTGCTAGCGGAGGGGGAGCGAGAAGTGAATCAAGAAGCTCGTGGCAGGGCGGAGAAGAGTTGTCCAGCTTCGGGTCGAGCCAACAGGCGCCCAGCAGTAGCTCGTCGCCGCCGGGCCCGCCACCCGCCACGCCCGTACACTTCATGCCGCGCCTCACCGCGACGCCAGAGCCAAGAGACACCCCGCCACCGCCATACTTGGACGCCGCCACCCTGCCGCGCTGTCTGTAAAGGAAAACACGTATATTATTAATGTTGTAATTTATATGTAGGTTAGTCGAATACGAAATCAAGATATTGGCGCTAAATAATCGTTTCCATTTTGCCGGCGCGCGCGCCGCTCCGCTTCACTAGCTATCGGTGTTGCTACGATAGTGACTGCTTACTAGTTTTATTTCATTCGCATACTAAGAGACTGATTTACGTTATTTCCTTGCAAAATAGTCATTTTGTAATTCATATTTTGTCAATCATAATCATTGTCAAGCGGATTGGAATTACAGATGAAACGATACCGATCAATAGATAATCGCCGAGCACGCTCAAGCTCAACAGTCTCAGAATATAAAGAGATATATTCGTTTGTAGCTCTAGTTGTGTATGAGGTATCGCTTCATTCGCATGGAATTCGTACTACTTATTTAATCTGGATTAATATTTCTAATAAACTACCTGCGTTTCAAACGGTACAATTAGATTTTGCTTTATGAGTCGAGAGCAGAACTGAAGCCCAGTCGTCCGAGTATTTAATGTTATTAAATTAATATTATTTGTATAGTTAATTAAGCAGATTGCTGGCGATGAGCAGACGGATAGCCGTATGCGCGATGCAGTCAGCGATCCACTTTACGAGTATATCTAAGCATGCACAATTAACCGAGTTATTCGAGTTAGCTGACCGTGTTCTTTGTAACAGCTAAACAGTAACGAAAATAGATTATATTAATACGCAAATTTCAGTGTTTGAAATACGTTAATAATTTAGTGAGATATAATCAAGTAACAAAATGTTTGATTTGGGTATTTCTTTATAAATATTTGTACTTATGATTTTTATTTGAGATTATTATTTTACAGAAAAACCCGATAAAGGCCAGTGTTCAAACGTGAATCTTAATCACAACACAATAAATCTAAAACAACTCCTAAATTAGGAAACTTTCATGAAAATCCGCCACATTTGTATCCGGAAGGTCTGGTTGGTGCATTATGATGGAATAAGCTAAATGTATTTATTTCCAATTAAAGACCAATTAAAACCTTTCAATTAAGAGATGATGGAATTTTTATATGAACTTGTTACTTCGTGCAGGCCCGTCTGGTTAGGTTAGATTCAGATTTTCTACCGCCAAATAGCAATACCATTATCAAGAAAGGCTTAAGTGTGTTGTGTTCTAGTTTTCAGGGTGAGTTTGTCAGAGTAACTACATACATAAGGGACATAACATTTTAGGTCACAACGTGGATGTCATATTGACGATGGAAGGAATGAATACTATATTTCTTACAGCGTCAATGTCTGTGGTCGGTAGACCTATCATCGGGCGGCCATTTGTCTGTCTGCCTGTATACTTATATATATATATTTTTTATTTTTTGATTTGATTAAACCAATGTAATCTTTTTAAACATGTAGCATAGATTATAGTGTATAGTTAGTTTATACCGACATTTAGAGTTGGCTTTTTTTTTTTATTTAGATTACCCAATCTTTCAAAACTATTAATAACTCTGACGTTAGGCATTGTACGTTTTATACTTATACTTATACGTACACAATGCGCTTATCATTACATAATATAGCGAGCAATATTTTTTCGCTAATATTATATATACATTATGATATTAAATAATTAATCTTAAAAGTGTATAGAATCATTTCAAGTAATCATGGTTCATTTTGGATATAAAAACTCTATTGTCAAATAAACGTAAACCTTTCATTGTAATCGACGTTGCCTAGTCCAGTTTATTATGTGTAGTTGTAACACGCACACTGTCGCAATATAAATGGCGGCACGCAATAATTTGCAATCTGTGTAAAAAATAAGTTCGCTTATAATAAAGATTTGTCTCGGCTTCCGAATCGGCCTTGGGGTGTTTTTCGTAAATCGTTCAGTTCATAAAGGCGATTGCGCGGGTCGTTGGCCCGTAGCGAGTGGCGTAATTGGAAAAAAATTCAAATGGAATCGATTGCGTTCCAAACGTGACCGCAGTGAAAATGTGTTTAATTTCGAGAAAAATTCGTGAACATTTAATTTTTAATAATAATTATAATTTAGTTATATGTATGAATCGTTTCGAATGATCTCTCTAATGTAATAAAAGCCTAGAATATATTTCATTATATTTCGAGCCTTCGCCTTGATATATTGTAAACTATTTACAATTTATCGATACATTTTCTGAAATTAAAATAGTTTGCACATTTTTATATGCATTTACAATACTTTTGTCGAGAGAATTACTAATATATGCCTCTTCTCGTGTACTGTTCAACTTATGATAGAATTAAGTATCACATTAGTCCGGAGATTCAGGTTTGAAAATGAAATACAATTACTGAGTCTAGTTAATTAAAATACGAAGCTTTTGAAATTTTTATACACGATAAAATAGATACGATCGCCGATAAAGACAATGTGCGTTTCAGCTACCGTTCGATTTAATAAACAAATGCATTATTTTGAAATCGTAACGGATATAAAAGAATAAAACTTATTTCAAAATCAATTCAATAAATTATTTAAGTATCAATTATTTTATTAATAAGTGTTATAAATGATTGGATTGACTTACTGAATAAATACGTAAACATAAATTTAAATTTATTGACTAGGTATTTATGACGAGAAATTGACAAGTTTGATATAAAGACTCAAGTAAGAGATATTTAACAAATTCAAATCTTAACAAGTTTTTCGTAAACTTAAAACGAAGCGCTGAGTTTATTCGATTATTAAATATTACAGTTCAAATCACAATCCAAAGTTCATATCCATTCCATTGAAATCATTCTTACAAACACACAAATAAACATAGAGATTTACGATTTTGAGATAACACATACATAACTCGTGTAAAACGTACAAATTTATCGCGCGAAAATCATCAATTTCATTAAATCAACCCATCCGTTATATTTTTAAATGTTCGCGTGCGAAACTGCGACGGTTATTGCTCGTCTTGATACGATCGGGTAAAACGCGTATTTCATCCGACGTCTATAGTAATCAATGATGATCCGAATTCGCGGGAAAGTCTTGATCACATTATCCGCTCTGATGGGCCTCGCTAGTGAAAGTGCTAGGCGCTAGGCGACAGCACACCTAGACTAAAAGACTAGATCACTTAACCTAGTTTTTTTAACTGACAACAGCAGTCACAGAGAGCATAATGTATGTATCCGATTTGTAAATACTTGCGTTAAACGCATGAACAGAATTAACTTTAATACGAAGTTTTTCACTAAGTTTAACGAGATTACTTTCTCGTTGGTCTTGTTGGAACTCAAGAAAAATTGATTTAAAATGTAAATAGAAAGCCAATACTTCTCTAGTGAGAATACGACGATTTCAAAGAATTGATCTTTAAGCAGGCTACTCAGAGTCGAATATAATGTTTTACTAATATTATAAACGTGAAATTGTATGGATGCGTTTCATGAAATCTGTTACAGAAATAGATTATAACCTGGAATAACGCATTGGTTACACCTGCAAAATCCCATGCCTTCTAACGTGGGCGAAGCCGCGCGCCGAAACTATTATTAAAGATTTACCGGTGAATTTGATTACAATGAATTGACAGCGGAAGCGAATTTAGGTTATTCTTGTAAAAATGCACATAATTGTGAAAAATACGCAACCTATCGATGACAATAAATCGATATATTAGCTCAGCTCTTAAATGATTAAGTCAAATATTGTGCAACTCACTGCTCACCGAGTGAGATTCCATTTAAACTGACGTCTAATTCGAATATCGAATGAGAAATGAAATGTAATTATAATGTACATACAGAGAAGTTGCTCTATTTTATAAAAGGGGTCGAGATTCTATCAGTGACGTAGTATGATGGTTGAAAATGTAACAATTTTTTTTTATTTTTATTGTCAGTATATTTTAGTACCAAACAAGTATAAACGGGATTTTTCTTAACAGTCTCGTGAACAAGACATTCGTAGATAATGTCGAAATATCGACCACCACATAAACATTTATAACCATGGTAAATATCCCATTTAAAATACTTGCAGTATAAATTTACTTTACATACAAAAAATCTCATTGTTCAAAATTGATCTGCTCTTCAAGATAGGTCTAAGATAAGGACCAAAATACTTTATATTTGCGTATGTCGACGAACTCCTATAACAAGTCTGTTCGATTTACAGAAAGCAAACGTTACTTCAAACATTAATATTATAATTTTAAATATAAGTGGCTCATTAGAGATATATTCAATTAATATATAATCTAATTAATCACTATATAAGTAAGTATACACGTATTTTTGCACGTTTTTTTTTTATGTTAAAAAATATATATATATCACCTGCATAGCTCAAGCTGACTTGTTAATCATATTTATATGTTTATATGTTTAATGTTATTTGTTCGCATCTATCAGTTTTTTAATGAATACAAAAAAATATATACTGCGAAGACAGCTGTTAACCTATGACACATGACCGAATAAGTAGATTTTACGAAATGATGCGAGTTCCTTATTTGATTTCAAAAGAGTAATAATATTTTTATTTTTGTGTCATAACCGTGCAACCGTTTAAAATACTTCGAATTATGTCTTAAGCTCTCGTTGAACTCTTTTATTGGTAAATCTGGAAATGTCGCATCTTGGTACTAAATTTTACATTTACGGTTTAATTAAATTGTTTTAAAACAATTATTAAGCTGTTATTGATACTACAATATCAATATATTGGTGTATATAAGCAATAAAGCTGAAAATGTCTCGTAATTTCTTAGCAGTACATTCAGGTATATTTTGTACAGTAGGTACAACTTATGGTAACTTCATTTAAAATATTTTCGTAAATCTTATAGGATAGATTTTAATTTAAAATTGAAACAAAGATATCAATGTCGCTACATTGAGAAACGTTTTAATCAATTGCTGTCAAATGATTTGATAAATACATCATTAGGTTAGTTATTAAAAGTTAAACGGTAATGTATATCTTAAGTACGTAGTCCAATCTGTAACATCTCCCTAGCCTTGAGGTAGGTTAGCTTAGTTCTGTAGACATCAGCCGCCATTGTAGTGAATCAGCGCCGTGAAAATCGAAAACTTGATCGCACTCAAGCGACTTTCAATCTTACTGCTTACATCCAAGATTGAAAATTAATAGAGGCACTTACGACCTACGGTTTAGGAGCTAACTTTACGCCACTGACACACTTCCGTGTGGGTACCGTTAGCTGGCCCTGTTCCGTTCACCCCTCTCTTTCACTCTCGTTTGCGTCGCGTACGTTTTATTTGCTATCTCGCTCGTCAGGCGACAAATTTTCGATGCGGGCGCGAGTGTGGGTTGGCCCAAAAATTAAATTCGTGATAGGATTTTTTAAGAATTCGTTGGTGGGGTTGGCGCTGGCATATTGGTCATTGGGTCACGTGTCTTGAAGCCTTGTCGATGAGTACAGACAAACATACAGACAAACACAAGACATAAGATATAAATATTTATTCTCACTTTTTCAGTTACTTGATGACGTATATAATTAAATAAAGATATTCAAATTGATTTAGCGGTTTCTTAAAGGAGAACAGATGAATGAAAATATTTAAATCCGTTAGCGAATAACACAACGCAGTGTTAATAGAACATCGGCTTCTTGTTATAGTTTATGTAAGAGAAATTTATAATATCAGTACTAACTTATATTATTATTTATTAACTAAAATAATCATTCATCATATTTCCGGTCTACTATTTCTCACGATTTATTTGTGTTTAATTCGTACTACTTGTTTTGATTTTGATAAGAATCCTACGTCCGTCGGCAAGTATCAAGGGCTTAATTTCAGATAGAATTATACAAGCTATCAGGCGTATGCTGACTTTTATGAATAATTACAGGCTAAAAATTACCTTTACATACATAAATGAAATAAATTTATTGTAACGAATTTTTATTTAAATATAACTATTTTGACGCTAATATGTGTAAAATATTGCAATTTAATCCGACAAAAAGCCGATTGATTAAAAATATAGCAAACAATAATATATAAATATATTAAAGGAGATATGAAATAAAATATTATTTTAAAATAATTGTATTATTATCAAATGATATTTATAGGATTAATAATTAACAGCTTTAATCATAAAGAATATCACTTGCACATCCAGCACACACATATTTCAAGACTTTCTTCAATGTATTAATTATTTACAATTTTTAAATCTTATAGAAATAATTCAAAATACTTTAACGTAACGGATAACAGAAAATATGATAACATCGATGTTAATTAAATATTTTATTTAAACATCTTAATATTTGTATAACTGTTGATTTAAAGTTAGAACAAGTTTTTTTATAATTATAATGTTTATACAGTAAATACCTAGCTTGTAATGGAACATCAAAACGTCACGAGTATTCAAAAATATAAAAATATATATGTTTTTTTTATTGTTACAGTTATAGACTTATAGTTAAATGTCACTGGCATTTGAAGCAGAAATTTAGAGCCTGGTAGTGTTTACACTCTCGCGCCGAAGCACGTGAAACATTGAAAGTGAATCGAGAGTGCACTTGTGTTTGCGCACATATATGTGCACTTTAATAAGTGCGGAGTGAGCTAGTATCCATTGAGTATCTGACTGAGATCGGTCAACATCAAATTTATTTGGCATCCACAAAGCTGTTTTAATTTTATAGTCAACCAAATATACTATAAATATAATATACCTATAAATGATTCGCTGATAAATACAAAAAAAAAAGCAAAATTTTTATTTTATGTTTGAAAAAACAAAAGTTGCACATACACAAGTTAGCGGTAACAGCCAAACACGGAGTAATTAATATAGTTTGTCTATCTGCCTGTGTGCGTATAACCGTGAAATCAATTATTATTATTGAAGTTATTTACACCGAAAAACATATGAAATATTATAAAAAGCATAACTTCGGTTAAATAAAATTAAAAAATACAGTACCTCGTCCCAATCCAATTCATCACAAAATCAAAATATAAGAGCACAAAATGACAAACAAAATTCCATCTTTCCACGCGCGCACAACGTGACCGCACAGTAACTTGACACTAAATGGAAGATCTATCATTTAACATTACCCGAAAACTAATTCTAAAAACAAAACAATACATTTCGAACCGAAACTGTAAAAAATCAAAATAAATCAAAGGAATTTCACCTTAATGGTGAAAGCTGTAAGGTTGATATAGTTTGCAAAAACAGTCCACGACAAAAAGGCGGTATCTATGATCCTAATTGCCTAATAAAGTCGGCATAACTACTGGTACCGTTATGGGCCTAAAATAATATATAGGGTTTATTGCAGTATATATAATTTAGGTTCAGTTATTACCGTAAGTTTTACAATTTTAAAATGATTTTTGACAAATTGGTTCAGTGGCTGAAACACTTGAATTTTAGCCGATGATTGCGGATTCAAACTGTTATAATTGAACTAGTAATCGGCGGAGAACAAAAATGATGTAAATAATTAAATATATATTGTGATTGCATTAGAACCTGCGGCGTGATTAAATAAGCCAAAAACCTTCTCAAAAGGATAAGGTCCGAAGTGGGGATCAGGACATGTAAAAGCTATTGCTATACTTTATTTAATGGAATATAACCCAAAACTGGATTCCTAATAGTTCGAAGAATCCCACAGACACTAAGCATCGATATTATATACGTTTAATAAAATAATATTCGATTATTCACTAAGTGAGACACGACCGTTGCAAACACAGTTTTTAAAATAACCTTTAAAGTTTATTTTGTACACGCATCACGTGAAATTTAATGGAGGGATTATTCATGAACTCGGCTTGTAGTACAGCTTATAATTTTGGACAATATATAGGATATTATCTTTATTGCAAAATATGAAATTTATTTGCGAGTTATTTTTAAAAATCTGCTCATCAATTTTCAAAATATGGAAGGCATCTATCTAATTTAAATTATCTGGCTTGCTATTATATATGAATTATAGTTAGTTAGGTTTGGTCCTTCATTTAAAATTAATAATTAAATTAAATTACTTCAAAGAAATCATTTAATAAATACAAATAACTCCATATACATATATTGTCAATAAATAATTTCAAGTCACGTTTATCGTACACTAAAATAAATATTTCAATACAAACAAAACTGTTTTGTTTCATTTATATAACAGTAAACTATTTACATGTTTATCTCAGACTACCTAAAAATTATACGTGACAAAGGAGTCGGCGTTTTAATACAGAAAACATCACTTTTATAACTCTTAAAGATAATTTGCATAAAGCCGCCTGAAGTAATTGAAGAACAAAAGGTCTCGGCTTCTGTGATCCTTGTAATTGTTCAAAGCAGACAATCGCTTTACCGTTATCAACGGGTTTGGGGAGACGTGATCGCGCAGTCATAAGTACGTAAGATCTGGAGTGAGTTTCGAAAACTAAATGTAATGTTTCATTCAAACGTTATTTTATAATACACAATAAATGATTCTTGACTCGCATTTGCAATATTTTAACACGTGTATATAAATTAAAATATAATGTACTTATCGCGTATTTTTCATTGTATTGAAATAAAATTGTATATTATTTTATTATAAGTTCAAGGGAACTTTATATAACGTAAATAAAAATGATTTTAGATACTCCAAAGAGTTTCTAGTGTCATTTATTTATAAATGACTTACTAATGATTTTGTTCGGCTCTCTTTCTAATATTGAAGATACTTAATTATAATACTTGATAAAAACCCGCTAAGATTCTATCTTTGGTTTCTCTCCGGGTACAAATGGTAGTTTATTACTGTGACTATCACTAAGTTTAAAGCTTATACATTGAATAAATAAATATGAATTCAACAGCTTAATATTTCCATCCATAATAACAAAATTTAAAGACTAAGCATATTTATAAGACTGCACTGATCGAACAAATCCTACAGACATAATGTTGCAGTACCTACTTGTCACAAATACTATGTGACAAGTAGGCACTGCATCAAGCTTACCGTTATATTAATAATCATATTTAATTCGACGTTAAAAATGGATGGTAAACTTAATGAAATCGTATCGAGTGTATTAAAGAACTAAATTAAATATAAATCTCGTAAGGCTTTATAACCGATGCAGGACTACAAAACATACCGTTAATCACAAATAGGTGTCTTTTTAACGTATCTTTAATAACCCTTTAAAATGAATACGTGTAGAGTATTTTTCAGTGACATAGAACTTATGCAGAAGACATTACTCTTAAAATTTGTTCTCAATGAAATTTAATATTTTAAAATTCATACGCTATAGTTTTTAGCATGACGCTTCGCTCTCTAATTGTAACCCCTGCATGCATGAACGTGCATCAAAATGCAAATAAGCTCGACACATTCTCACACAACGTCCTTGGGACCTCATTTACATAAAATAAACATTATTTATTGTTACCGGAACGTTTGTAAATGATAGTAAAACAATTAAATATGTCAAAGACGAATATATCATGCGTTAAGTTATATTAGTTTCTGTTTCTTTTGGAAACATTGCATTTTATTAAGCAATAGATCAGCAGCGCTGTTCTGTTGTAATCTATTGCAAGCTCTATAACTCTTAATAAACAAATACTTCATAGTAAGCCATTTGTTATGTATCATAGTACGAACTTGTGTTAAACGTGCATAATAAAAATAGCATAATATCTTGTTATATATTATTTATGTATTTTTAAGTTAATAATAAAATGTTTATCGTGTATTTATATGTATTGCTTATGTGTTATAAAATTCACATAATAATACCAAGTGGAAATGTTTCAAAATCAATTACAATATTAAAAAACCGACGTCTAAAAATAATAAAGTATTCCCACAAAAAAATCATTACCAAATGCACAATGCTCAAAAAAGCGGCTCCGTGAGCGGTCATTGTCCTTTTTTACGGGATAGCCCGGGAACTAACGGGACGGGTTGTCGACCCCTGGCTTGACCTTGGGAATCCTCCGAGGAATGAGAAATGAGATAACATAGAGGTTTTACCGTCAAAAAGGTAACGCGCTTTTAAATATTATGATGAACTATTGATATTAGACGCGTAATAATTTCCACTTAAGCATTGCAGTTGGTTGGAAGTGATTATTAGATCGTATTAATAAATAAAAGGATGGTTTATTGGCCCCCACGATCTTGATTTAATATGGAATATTTTGTAAGCATATGCACGTATGACACTATGATTGACTTTAAAAAACTACAGGTCTATGGTTTTCTAATGATTAAATACTAGATATGTATTTTATTATTATATCATTGTTCATGTAAAGATGTAAGATATTTATTTTGTATCAACAAATGTAATAAAACGAGCGTCGATGGTAGCAGTCACTGTCCTCTAAATAAATTGGCGTCTGAAATAATAAACATTCCTTACACCGTCAATGTACCGCCAACCACTGGAACTAAGATAAGACGTTATGTATCTTGTACCTGTTATTACGCTGGCTTACTCATTTTTCAAATGGAAACGGTACTAAGTATTGTTCTTTAGCGGGATGTGACTGGGGTAAAGAGTGGACTTGGGCTTTGATTTTGAGTAACCTTCGTCCATAAACCCTAAGAAATATAAATCACTTATCAACAATCCTATCAATCTACCGCCAAGAACGGGTTCTGAGATGACATGTCTCTTCTGGCTATTATACTGGCTCACCTATTACTGGAGATAGCTGATGAAGCGGTACCCAATGAGTGATTATATAAAGTTTCTATTCATTCCACTTATTTGTAGTCTATGTTTAATAACAGAAACAAATGAATAAATAATATAAGTGTGAGGTGACACGTCTGAGTGTTATCATATAGAATATAATATACATATATAATAATAGAGTTCTGACCTTATATTATTTTCCGGCATTGCTCCCGCCTCGAGAGTTTTGTACCTTAAAATAAAATGCCAAATGTTTTCATTATGGAAATTTTGAAAAGTACAATTATAATTTTTAAAGCAATTTTTAATTCTAAGAATTGTTTACGAAAATAATTTGGATTACGTACTGGAAAATTCCTTAGAATTATAATTATCATCAAAAACAGTTTAAGTATAATTGATGTAATGTATAAAATTCCAATTGGCGATATTCATACAAGAGAGGTATATACTTATTATACAGAGGTGACCATAATTCAAAATATATTGTTATTGAATTCTCTTGACTTAGACTTGGACTATTTATTCCGAAATATATAAGGACTATTGAGGTATTTACGCACTGCCTGTGTCCCAGTGAAGTGAGTCGCGTACTACACACAGCTCGTCTTTAAGTACAATTAGAAGTAAACTTTTACTTATACGTACTTTTATTAAATTTGACGTTATATTGATAATAAACGAACACACGTTGTCATTAAACGTAAGTGTATCATACACTCTCACTTAGTAAATAGAAATTGCAATACAACATCCTTATATCGGGGTATTAAGGTTCAAATTTGACCAACGTTGTATGTTTAAGCCCAGTTTTGTGAGTTGACAACTTTTATATATCGCACTCGGTCGCTAATACGATTTTCTTTTCGCTCGCTTTTCTAAGCAGTTTTGAGTAAACAGTTTTGCTCTTTTTGTAGGAATGAGTTTCACTTTATTTGTTGCTTAGCACCTCCCGCGGGTTTTTTATTTATTTATTTAATAAAGATAGGCAGGCCTGCCAATAGGTCACCTGATGATAAGTGATCATTACTGCCATATTGACATTATAATGAGAAAAATATACCATCCTTGCAGCAACCTTAGGAACTAAGATTTTATACTCCTTGTGTGGGTAATATAAGGTGAGTGGGTGGTACCTACTCACATGGGCTTGCACTGACCACCACCTATTAATAGATATAAACCTTTTTTCTACCGTCTAAAAATTTATTACAGTATGCTTTAATTATTTCGTCAACTAGATATTAAATACATTTATTAACATGTACTTATTAGTAAAAAAAGGTATCTCACCTTTTTTGTATTTTATGTGTTGGTATAACTATTTTTCGCATTTATATCGAATAGTACCTATTGATGATGGCTTGCATAAAAAACAATTTATGTATGGATGACGATAAAGAATGAAAAACACAGTAACTCTAAATTTGTAGTTCTAAAGAAACAAACGTGATGGAAAACTTCGTATGCACAGATTTAAGGTTGTGGTTTTTCATTTTACTATCAATAATCGAGTGCAGTGTTTTAATAGTAAATAAATTAACTTAATTAAATAAGACATGAAGACAATTTAAATTGCATTTACGAGGTCCTAATTTTGAAAAGTTACCGTAAATCTGTTGACAAAAAAACTCAACAAGTTTTTATAGTTTGCATTCGCCTTCAACCCAAGATATTAGGATGCAACGATATAAGCTGGCCAACAGACCAACGAGTAAGTAAATCTCTACTTGTATTGAGAAACGTGTCGAATTTATCTCAAACGCTTGAGTAGCGAAGCAATAAAGATGGGCCGATAAAATGCCGAGAGTGTGCCGATTGCAGGTCGACATTATTTCGATCTATTTCTAGATATGTCGCTCTATGTTTTATCTTAAATCAAATTATGTTATCTTAATATTAAATTCAAGAATTTTTAACAATATTTCTAGATGTTTTATTGCATTATTTATTATATTAACTTAATTTCTCTATTATAGTGATGTCTTGATTATTGCTTAATGAAGGTATAAATCAAAATATAAAAGAGATGCTTCATCTTTAGCTAGCAAAGTTCTATATTAATTAAATTATGTTATATTCATTACCAAATCAGTGACAAGTCTTTGTTTAGACTCGTGAATACCATCCACTGATCAGTACTCAACAGACAAACATCAGTACTCCATATAAGATTTTAATTAACATGGTTATTTTTATTATGTATACATATACCGTGACCGGTGTTTACGCAGCAAACGTACGAGAAAGGAGGTAGTCCGATATGGACACTTCTAATGCCGTCAGCATCTACCCGCAAACGTCAGTCTCGTGAACAAGACATTCGTAGATAATGTCGTAATATCGAGCTCCACCAAATAAAAATAAAAAACATGGTAAATATCCCGTTTCAAATACTTATAGTAATGACTTATCTATTTGTGATCCAGTTTGAAGGGTGAGTGAGCTCATTTAACAACACAATTATACTTGTCTGCACATTGATGGTTTAAAGAATGCTTCCTTGTTATTATTCTTATACTATACCAAATACTTTTACTACCAATTAATTGCAGTGCATAATATTAAATGCGTACTATTACTATTTTAAATGGGAGGTTTGCTATACCAATAGGTCCATCAAAGCCATGTGCTTATCTAAGATAAGGAAGCCAAGACATTAAAAAGTTAGTTAAGTTGTTGTAACAAATTTACCAATGAAAATTAAAATATATATTGTTTTATTCGCACAAGTTATAAGTTTATTAGTTGATTTATTAAGTTCTCATCATAAAACGTCCACACAGATTACCCGTCCATCAATTCAGGCCAAAAATAAAGTTGTTATCTTTTTATGTGGGACGGAGGCTGGGCCGAGTTGAGATGTGATCTTTCATCCTCATAGACTAATTACCGTCAGTGCGGTCACTGGGTCGAGATACTGCAACCTTAATTTTTATATTAACAAGCCATACGTCTTCATCCGTGAGCATTCAACGTAGTAATAAAATATCCTACAGGCTGACATAGTACGTATATATAGGGGAACCTATGCATTTTAAGTGTTTTTAAATATATCGTGTAGTATCACTGTGATTCGTTCATAGAAAAACTGTTTTTTTATATTTAAACCTTAAGGTTTTCTTTAGTATAAGCATCTTTATCTAATCTAATTAAATAATATGAATATATTTGTGACTTGGCCAATTCGTTTTTTATTAAACCACATTCACATAAAATAAAATTAACATTTAATTTACTTCAATACAATTTATGCAAAATAAATTAATAATAATTAAATATTTATAAATTAGTCGCTAGATATATTTACCGTCTACGCGTGTTGTCGCGTGTTTCATTTAAAAACTACATACTCCGGTATATTGACTAGGACGAAGTAAAATAAAATCTCGTAAGCCAATGGCTGTACGTCTGAAATACGGAAGTGCTAGCAATTTTGGGCCACTATTGAGAGACGGAAAGTTCAATAAATTTTATTCTTTCCGTCTTAAGGGCTTCAAAATCTACAGCAAAACATCAATCTAAATATATACACAAATATGTATAATTGTATTAAAACATTCTTTATATGGCGGTTAAATATCTGTCAGACTGGATTCTGGGTCAACTTTGTCTTAAGAGGGGCTTTTAGTTAAGAGCTTCCTGCTTTATAGCCTACATTAGTACAACAGGGAAAGGCTCTGATAGTACGACCCAGTATTGTATACATTCTGTACTTGCGTATTAAACAATATATTATGTTGAGCGAGCTCGTGGACGGTAGATGTAGACTGTCAATGCGTCCGTTATTAGAAATTAATTGTGTTTTATTTTGTTTTTCAATTTAACTTAATAACTTTAAAAGGATAATTTAAATCAATTACAAGTTGAAATATTTTTTTAAAATTATATTCATAAATATCTACGTCATATAAAATCGGTATACTTTGACGTGTCTGTGTAATTAATATTATTACAGCTTTGTAACTAAAGTCATATAACAAAACAAAAAAAGAAAACAATTTCAAATTATACTCGCTTTAATTACGATCTGTGTATAAAAGAGAGTCAGAATGATAACCACATAATAAAGTGTCCGATTAAACTGTGAGTTCTTTCGATTTGCCCCATTGCTGCAGGACATAAGCAAACTGATTAATTTTCAGTTTTTGAAATGTTAAATAATTAATGATGTTTACTTTTATCTGAATGCTTTTTTGTCTGATATTACGTCATCAACTGTCATCAACCAATGACCATTGAGATTAAAATCAAGCTAGTTAAACTGACGTTAAACACCGTTTCAGAAACTAGATATAACGCCATTAAACTATCCGCAAACAAAACAATTATCATCCGATACAGATGAATACGAGATAATCGTGAGAACAATGTCGAAATACAACAATTACGTTAGTAATGAAGTGCTATCGCTAACGGTGAGTGCGCGAAATGGTGGTAGCTTGGTGAGCGGTTACCGTTACCGCGACAGATAAACCAAAGGTCGGGCTGCTCGAGATTAACAGGCTTGTATCATATATAATTAATTTAACATTTACTGTCGTACGAAGGGAAAATACTTGTAACGGAAATTATTATTGAAGCAACATATTTTGCATATACATGAGTTCGCGACTTCGTTCGTTTGGACGTCAGATAATATTTCCAAAGTTGGAGAAGCTAAATACAATTTTATATAAATTCAACGTATTCGGAATACGTGCACTGAAACTGATCACTTGATCTAATTTTTATTTTATTTTGTCTGCTCATTTGAATATCTAGTGATAATTGCTATTTTGAATTTCATATGATATTACTAGTTATTTATTCCGTAATTTATCAATATATAATAAGTAGCTTGGGCTACACGGAAACAGATATAAACAGATAGACTACTAAGTCGTAGCCCTTTGTGTGCAGCGGTAACTGCCAAGTGAATAAATATATTAAAAATAATTATTTATTACTTACAAAAATAATTCTAATACGGTACTAGTTTTGTTATATTAACACAAGTGAGCTCCATTTTATCAATATTATAAAAGTATCTCAGAATATTTGCGCGACATTCAAGTACCTATATTCAATCATAAGAACCACATTATAAATTTTGAAATCACGTCAATATTCAGAGCGATGGTGTCAATATTTAGAAATTTAAGGTAGAACTTTTCTGAAAAACAAATGAGTTTTATTTCAGGCTCTGCTTGATGAAATTCATTTCAATTTCATCACTAAATTCTTCCTAAAAATATCTTAGAATAATAAATATGTTTATATTAGTTATATTTTTACATGAATATCAAATATAAATAATAATTATAGCCCCTCGTCTTGATACTCAAGTCCTACACGTGTATAGTTATATGTCGATTCAACACCTTTGCTCAAAGTTGAACCTTGACTCGGGACAGGTGGTGTACCACGGAATAAATAGCGACCATTACCATCTGTGTACACCTTCCGAAACATTCGATAACATCGTACGGAAAAAAACACTTTACACAAATATATTAATTAGGTACAGGCTTGAAACTTAAAAAATCGATTACAAAAAACATAATAAGCTATTTAACGCAAAAACTTAACGAACCCTCTTCTCACTTGTGTAGGCTTTTATAGACAAGACATAAAAAGCATTACAGATACATTATTAATACTTAATTCTTCAATTGTTTGTTACATTATATTTGCATTTCGTTTTATTAAAAGAAGAAAAAGAAACGATGTAAATTTTGATCATTAATTATATCGATTATTTAACAATGATATATATAAATGCAAATTTTTAAAGTTTCGTGTCGTTATTACGCCAAATTGCCCGAAGTCGTGGATCTCGATGTGTCATATATTATTTATGTAACTTTTTTCACAAAACTAATTTACCTTACCGGGTTTTAATACATAGTTACTATTATAACATACATTTAATTTTATATTATAAGAAGAAGACAAACATTATTACATATGCATATTCGTTAAATAATACAATATGTACAGCCTGTAAATTTCCCACTGCTGGGCCTTCTCGACATTTGAGGAGAAGGTTAGGCGCATATTCCACAACGCTGCTCCAATGCGGTTTGATAGATTCACATGTAGCAGAATTTCGTTGAAATTAGACACATGAATTGTAAACAATATAAGCACATGAAAATTCAGTCGCTTTCCTGGATTGCGTGAGGATTGAACTAACTTAACGTAACTTAAATACCGCAAGACAGCCCTAATACCGTTGAACTACGCAGGCATGTAATCATATAATATATTTGCATTGACAACTTTATTACGGTGGCAATTCATTTCTGTTATTTATTGTATGCAACGTATTTGGAATATCAATATCTGCGAGTAAATTGAAATCGATGTACACATTACATTACATCTATAACTATTATAAAAATTGATCTATCTATTTATACGTACGTTCGTAACATCGTATAAATGTGTTTCTATCTGGATAAGGCCCAATACCGTAATGAAATCTTTGTTTAAATAAAAATATTGTATTAGATCGTTGGTTAACAAGGTGGTGTGATATGATACAATAATATTGATAAACAAAATCAGCTTGTAGTCCGACAGGTGCATCGCTACCGAAATGTCAAGAACAAATGCCGAAGTTTGATAAATAACGTATATTATACACCAAAGCAATCGTTTTAACGAGCCTTTTAATATCAAATAAACAGTGAGGTGGCTTTAATAATATATGAAATTAAATATTTCATTTTAACGACTCATTTATCAACGCATCATAATAATTACTTAGATAAAGTTTATTAAATTTCTTTCGATCGGTGAAGCGAAAATTCTTCAAATTTATATTTTTAATGTACAATTTTCGTCGTAAGTATTTTAACTGACAATTTATTTATAGTCTAGTATCGAAGAACGCAATGGTGGGATAACTTTTTTGTTTGAAGGATTATAAAGTAGATAAATTTCTTTACTCGATATACAAACATTACACTTATAGCCGGAATAAAAATACCCGACGGTTCGGAGAAGAAAATAACTGAGAAGAGCCTTAGCAAGAAATTCGGAGAGTTTTATAAATCGTGTATAATTTTCTTACAATATAATAAAATATAGTATCAAATATTTTGTGACTTATTCTTTCAGAACAATATTAACACTACATTAAGAAATTAACCACGGAATATCCTAAAATGGTGCATTAATGCAATAAATTATAATGCTGCTGTCCCTCGGGACGTATCCATTAGTGAAGTTTATAGTATTAATATACTTAATTGTCTTATTAAAGAACATCATCAAAATTACACGGCACGGAAGTTAGGCTTAAAATCAACCTTCATTTTGCAGTTTAATAATTAACTCTGTCAATATACCGCGACCGAGATGGCCCAGTGGTTAGAACGCGTGCATCTTAACCGATGATTACGGCTTCAAACCCAGGCAAGCACCACTGAATTTACATGTGCTTAATTTGTGTTTATAATTCATTTCGTGCTCGGCGGTGAAGGAAAACATCGTGAGGAAACCTGAATGTGTCTAATTTCAACGAAATTCTGCCACATGTGTATCTACCAACCCGCATTGGAGCAGCGTGGTGTAATATGCTCCAAACCTTCTCCTCAAAGGGAGAGGAGGCCTTAGCCCAGCGGTGGGAAATTTACAGGCTGTTAATGTAATATGCCGTGACTCTTTTAATTAGAATGAGAATCATGATTATAATAAATATAAAATATTTACAATCAATATTTAAGCAATCAAGACGTGTTAGGCAACCTTAAGATCAGTTAGTACATCGTCCGACATGTCATTCATTAAAACATCGGCTCGCTTTTATCTGTCAAAAGTTTAATTTAATAGCGTAACGGGATCTGTCCGAGTCGCGTACAATTAAGAGTTCGCATTGTGAGTGATGATGTGATTCAGTGGTACAAGTTTAATCACAAAAGTGTTAATTAATTTTACTTTCATTTCTCATCAATTTTTCACTCTACATTATATATTTAATATGTCCTAGTCGGTAAAACAAAATCTTGAATGAAAATCACGTGTCGAATTCGGACATAGAAGACACCGACTTTTTTCAGTAAAGTTTTCACATGCTTAATTTGTGTTTATAATTTATTTTGCTCTCATGAATGAGAACGTCGTAAGAAATTCTGCCAGGTATATAATAGTAGATATCTACTGACGCATAGTAAAATAAGGGTTCCGGGGTGGAGGGGTTCGTAGCTCCTTCCTTATGGGTTGGCTTTGCCCAAATGTATCACTTGTTAAAGAGTTAAGAATGCAATAGAAAAAAACTTTAATTGGAAACGTCAGTCAAATTAAATGTCAATATTGTTAATTTTTTGTCAATTTTATGTGACATTATATCAATTTAAATAAATTATTTATTTATTTTAATGATATGTTGAATAGAATTAATATGTTATATCGCCAATACACATATAAATTATTTCTGACGTTTCGACATTTAAACTCTTCAATTATGCGTGATTTGATTTTAAACCATTTAATTTCAATGATAATTGTTTTAAATCCCTTTATCAACTAATATTTAATGTGTGTTTACCACAGCTGAGCAATGGCCTCTCTTCGTCTTAAAGACAAGGCTTGGAAGCTACCACGCTACTTCAATGTGGGTTGGTAAGTATACTTGTCATATAATTTTACTCGACACAACCAGGTTCATTTACCTAGTTTTACTTCCGAACACGAGATGACTGATATTAACAAATTAAGCACTTATAAACTTAATGATTCTTGTCGAGAATCGAATCTGCTTCATTCGGTTAAAACCCATATACTCTATCAAATGAGGCATATTATTCAGTACAAGATTATATTAAAGATAAAACAGCGTAGACTTGCGTATTTGTCGAAAATAATGGAAAAGAGCAACTTTTGAGTTTCTTGCCGGTTCTCGGTAGAATCTGCTTTCCGAATATATGGTAGCTTTACATTTAAGTGAACGTTGTAACACGGCGATTTATATGAGCTTACTTAAATAAAGAATATTTTGATTTTATCCATTGGGTCATGTCGACGCCTTATATATAAATGTTATAGAATAAAACAATATCAGTCATTCCTTATTCAGACCGTATAATAAATGTTTATTCGCGATACCTATGATTATGATCAGAGTGACAGACAGACGCATGACTGTATTTGATGAGCGTAAAGTAGCTTACTTTAACATTGGAGATATCGATCTGACTGTAGTATTGATTCAGATCGAATTATTAAATTAAACCTCATGCAAAACTCTTAAAGTAGGCCGAAATTACAATGTACGAATCATTATACATATATCTAGTTATTACATCTGTTGAAAAGAGCATCTTTGCGTGAATCTCGCGTATACATATTAGATAAAAGGTGAAATTAAATTATTTAAAGAAAAGAAATGTTAACCTCGATATTGAACTTCCTTGCGAATATATTCTTCGTTATAGTTTTGATGTCAATGTATCTCTTTCGTTTTTACTGGAAATGTTAATATAAGTTCAATATACGGTTAAATGTATTCTTATCTTTCATTATTTTTGTTTTCCATTAACGCTGTTATCACTGTTTTGTTTAAGTGTAATTATTAGATTACTATACTGAGCTCTTAATTTTGAACTTGTAAAATGAATTGTATTATTAAAATATAAACTTTTTGAAAAGTAAGGCTAAAGTTCGCTTCTAAAATAAAAATGTTAACAACGGAGTAAGTTGAAAGAAGCTGAGCGGGTTTTTGTTTTAATATTTTCACATGTTCGTGTACTATTTATCAAGCAATTATGATCTCTATGAACTTTTCAAATATCAATTTAAAACTGCCTTTAAGAACCTACTCAAAAATATATCATTTCAGAGTCCCAGCGGGTCGCGTAAATGGTTCGTATACCCTGTCTTAATTCAGGTTCTAAGTCAGGATTAGTTTAGAAGTTTCGTGATGACGTAAAAACAGAGTTACTAGTAATTATAATATTAGTGATCTAACGCTATAAGGTCATATGATCGTTTATATTTCGCCACTCAATCAAAATAACGTTGATATCCAACAGCAGGATAACTGCCGGCTGCTCGCACTGACTTCTGTCATTAGGAATTCAATAAAAGCTATAAAGGAGTGTAGTAGTGGTATTTAAGATTTGCATAAAAGAATCCGTAACGAAAATACTTTAAAGTAGGTTTACGACGCGAGCCCGCTATGCGTGTCACCTGTCACGCGCTAGATACCTAACGATTCCTCTTAGCTTGTTTGAATAATATCGTGATTTTTGTTTACAAAGAGTAGATCAACCGTCTGCTATTAATTAAGAATGGCCTTTAAAATCTACAGCTGTATTTTTTTTACTAAGCAATTTAAATAAAAATATTTAACTAATATTTATACCTTTTATTTATTTTCTTATTTGGTGTTGTTCTAAAACCAACGAAATTATAGAAAAAGGAGCATCTGGATAGTGCCGTTATTAAACAATTTATTATTTTATTTTTTTATTAAATATCCAATAAGAAATTAATAAATGAATCAGACTGTCGTCAGTTTATTCCAGTTATTATAAAAAAAAAGTTTTGTAATGTAAACAGTTGTATAACATACAAGAAAATGTAATAAAATATTGTCCGTTCAATGTAAATCTATTTAATCACACCATTATTTGATTGCAACGTAATTAAATTTATACTAATTATAAATGGCACAATACAAGTATTAATAAGTTATTATTATTAGAAAATAAGCAATAACATTTGCTCATTTAAATTTGTCTTTGTCTCTGGCTCCAAAAAGAGTTATTCATCTTTTAAATGTATTTGTTCTTCAAAACCATCGTTTACACATGGCACACGTTATATCTATTTCGTGTCCTGCCGAAAGAAGGAACAGGTTTGACTCCCGGGTAACGGTACGCTGACCCCAATACATTTTTCAGAACCAGATGGACCTCCTATCTTTACCATCGAATATATAATTCATTGCAGTTGAATTTATTGTTTCTGATTTTGATTTTAAAAAATATATAAATTGTTTCATTAATAAATATTGACAAGTAATTTAGTTTTATATATGTATGTTGTAATAAATTAGTTTTATGTCTACTTTGTCTGGATCTAGGTTATGAATAATTTGGAAATAAATTAAATTGCGATTATGTATGTTAATGACTAGATGTTCCGATATTGTTGCAGGAATGCTTTCCTAATCTTTCACTCTTATATTATAGTACAGATATCAAGAGCTTGACCGTCTGGAGAAGGTTCTGATATAACTTTGTTGTTATAAAACCCGAGAGCGCAATGACGATCATGACAAAAGATGATATTGTTTGCACTGTGAAATTAAGTATACATTAAGTACTGCTGGTATAAAAAAAATCGATACTATAATTTGAACTAATTTTAGATTTAAGTGAAAAAGACTTATTTAAATTGTGGTGCACATTTGATGTTACTATTCGTAGAAGATTGTTTGCATAATAAAAATCTTGGCCATTATCGATCATAGTTTTACAATGTGAAGTTGGTATATAATCTTGTGAATATATATATAATCCTGGATATTGGTTAAATGTGACCAAAACAAGTGTATAAAACGTTATTCATCAAAGTAACCAATAATATTAAGTTTTAAGAATCAACTGTAAGTGTAAATATGCCTGAGTGATTTTTTTTATTTTATATATAAGGTAGGTGGACTGACAAATGGGCCGCTTGACGGTAAGTGGTCACCATTAGCTACAGACATCGGTATTGTTTCCAATTGCTTCCAAACGGTACACTACAATGCTAAGTATTGATGTTTGGCAGTAGTATATATGATAAGTAATTCGTACTCCCCAGATAAAATTGCGCAAAGCCCTACCATCAAAAAAGGCCAATTTCAATCATCTATTATTTGTCTTCGTCCTTCCTTATTGTTATACATACTTTATAGTAAATTTCATCAGATTCCGTTCAGCCGTGAATTGTTAATATAGATTATAAATAAAACGAAAGTAATCTCATGCCCACCTGGCACCTTTGACCTAAATGGGCTCGTGTCCTAATAACAGTGACATTATTTAGTGTTTACATGAAATAGTAATACCTACGCTACGATAGACATTCCGAAACATAAAGCTCTATGTAAAAGCGCTCAAATTTGTATGTAGTTTACTTTTTACAAGCTTGTTTTGGGTTAATGCTGGTTAAAATGTAGTCTAGTGTACTAAATATAGCTTTATTTCTATGAAGATATAGAATTATTATGAGTGTACCCCTTCAGTACACACTATGGAATTTTTTTTTTAATGTTTGGATTAAATTTACCTTTTTAACTTAATATTATTTACATTGTATAATGACGTGTATCTTAATCAATTATATAATTATAATCCTGTATAAAGGGAAATTACAAAAAAACCGTACGTATAAAACTTAACCCATAACAATACCGCAAGATAAAAAATAAGTACGTAAACTCAAAAACTTGATAGGTTTCGATGGAATTCCATGTTAAGATATTTAGGTCACATTTGGTCAGCATCCTGTAGACGCGGATGTCTCTGATCTGACCGAGTCACGCTTGACGCATCGAAACGAAAGTTTTATTATTATTAATTCAGTCATCGTCTGGATTTTTTATATAAAGTAAAAGTAAATAAAAAATATATCGTATGATAATATTATGTATGTCAAAAATTCCGCACGACCTCACTATTCTAGCTCGAAACGAGCTTTACTAAACATTAAGTAGGTTAATACATTAAATAAAAATTAAAATTTAGCTTTATTTTCGAGTCAGCAAAAAAGTCCGTAACTATATATTTTTATCGTCTGTTAAAAATAAAAAAAATCAAATTTCGAATTTTACTAGTGCGTGTAATTTAACGCCACTAATTCTCCACTTTTTGGCGTAAACAGAATAGGTCAAGAGTACAAAGCGTCATTTTAATGGCCGCGCATCACGTTGTACTTGACTTTGAAAGGAGGTTTCGCGGTCGTGGGGAGGGAGAGAGGGGTGGAGGGAGCTCAAAAAGTGAAACGTCTCTAAGAATTGCCACCGATTCACGTAGAAGCGGTTAATTTTAGTTCGCATGACTTATAAGAAGTAGGTGAATTGTATTGTTTATTACAACCGATGAAAAATGAAGTGATAATTAAATAAAGAAAACGACTCGTCTCGTATGAAGTGCTCCTTTAAAATTTACTATACCATTTAACATAATTTTTGCTAAACTAAGGTTACTTAAAGTAATATTTCTTTTAAATATATGTTTGATGTTTTAAGTACGGACTTTATAGTGAATACGTATTATCTCATATAAAAATAATAAAGAAACATTTATGTATGTTCAACCAAAAAATCAAACTAAAGACTATTTATTTCTTTGCTTAATAGAGCGTCACAGAAACAGTCTGCATTGTTAAGTTACAAAATATTGACTACGCCTAAATCTGTTTCACAACGATTTCAAACAATTTGCGAATTTATTTCTGAATAAAAATTTGCTTAATCGTTTAGTAGCCTTTAGAGTTCCGTCATCAAACACGGAGAAACAGTGCGACACTCTCATAGTAATTAATATTTCGTTGTTCAAATATTTTTCAAAGATTAAGAATCAGCCTACACATCAATTTACGCTTGATTTCATTATTCCTACGCCATAAGTATTAGTTATGATAATTTTATTATTTAAGTAAAACTAAAATAATATTACACCATTTATTCAATTTATTAATTATATAATAAAAGTAACAAATTTAAAGAGCCAGTACCGACAAAGTATGTTATTTGAATCCAAAAGCACATCACATTTAACCGGTTTATCCTACGTCCACGTGATTCCTATATCATGTATGAGATCTCGTTGATTTAAATCTACTATTCAAATTTATGAGTCGATAATGTAGTGCGATTTATCTTAACCGAAGATATATGCTTATAAGAAGACACTTGGTGGTAAGGCTTTGTGCGAGTCCGTCAGGTAGGAAGTACACACTCACCAGATATTCTAACGCCAAACAACTACTCGTAGTATTGTTGTGTTCCGGTTTGAAAGGTGAGTGAGCCAGTGTAATTACAGGCATAAAGGCCCTACTATCTTAGTTTAGTGGTGTATTGGCTATATAAGGAGTAGTTAATATTTACTGCAGCGCCATTGCCTATGAGCGGTGGTGACCACTCACCGTCAGGCGGCATATTTACCCGTCCACCTGCGTTTACCATAAAACACATGTATTAAATCTCCTCTGATTTTTTATTAAGGCTTCCAATTAATTTATAAGGAGATTGAAGAGAATTTTTTACATTCCGTTACATATAAAACATAATTTTCTACATAAAATCAAAGTATAACGATACGATACTCGTTATGCCCACGTGCAGAACAGTTAGCCAGTGACGTAGAGGCTAACTGGCCACACGGTTGGCCGATCACCAACAAGGCCATACAATAACCCATGTTGCACTGTTTTACTTATTTCAATTACACGGAGTTTGTTCAAACGATTCTATTTAAATGTTTAGAATTTTTATTTATCCTCTTGCATCTAAAGGCTTTCAAAATATTTAAAAAAAAAATTCTCGTTGATTGAAATGGTCTGGCTAAATTTGTTTGCGCTGTGGCATAGTTTAAATATTGACAGTGTCACATATAATTAAACTGGTTTATTCAGTTATTAAATAATAAGGTAGACATAACTTATCTATTTTGTTGTTTAACAAACATAAATAAGGTTGTATTGTGTGAAAACAACATATCGAATACATTAACTCCAAGAGACAAGCTAAGCCTTACAGCCGAGAAATTCTAAATCCAAGTGTAATTATTCAGAAATATTAAAACCAAATTTGGAATCAATTTTATTTAAATTTTACTCAAGAAAGACAAACTTATTACCAGCCCTTTTTAGCTCTTCACGTCTTCCAGAATAAATTATAGCCCCCCAAATATTCCGGCTATGAAGCTAAGAATATTTTCTTAAAGCGTTAAAAAAACAGTAAATCTATCTATAAAGAACGTATAGGCTTAATATTTTTGTCACATCTAACGGTGGGACCAGACCTGTGACAATTGTAATGTTCATAATGGTTACTAGTGTTACAGTTAAGTGACGTAGTTACTTGAACTGAACGCTCGGTTGACCACAAAATAAAAGACACACAATCGCCGTCACGCTCGTTGCTGCTTGCAGACTAATTAGTAACTTAGCTTAATTTTTGTTTTTGTGTTTCAGTTTGCTATTCGGCAATATTTTATGAAAAATATTTTAAATCAAATCGAAGTATAGTTTATTAAGTAGGCTTTTACAAGCACTTTTGAATCGTTATTAAACAAAGTTACTACCGGATCGGAATGCAGATTCAACCGAGAATAACTGGCAAGAAACACGGTAGTTCTTTTTTTTTACTATTAACAAGTAAATAAGTCTATGTTTTTATTATTATATATAAGTAGTTATTATTATATTTATTAGTATATATAAATAAATACACTATATATCTTGATTTGGATTATAATTTAAGTAAGTAACAAAATAATTTCTAATCCTTAGTAAAATCACAAAACCGCGGATCGTTTTGACATAAGTAATGTCAGAATCGAAGTGGGCGCTATAAATAGCACATGTTTATTTCCATACCAAGCAGGTACAATGTCCGACAGATTACAGTTAGTGACGTAGTGGAGCGCGCCGTTCAACAAGGCCGTTCGATGCCCGACACGTGCGCTGCCATATAGAACAGGACTCGGAGGCGTGATAACAAATCAATTCATCTTAAACTACAGTATCTTATATGCATGTTCTAAAAGAAAATATTTTCATTTAGAACAAATAAATATAAATATTTTTTTGTTCTATTTAAAAGAGCTTTATTAAGCTCTTAAAAATAAGGCTAATAAATAGGCTGTCTTATTAGACAGCCTAGCAAAATAAATGGTATTTATCGTTGTGATAGACTATATTTTATGATATTTTAACAACTTTATCTATAGTACAATTCCTATTGAGAAGATATTCCTATCGCACGGGTGCAATGCTTATACTAAATATACTACAGAATGTCTTACAACGTTCACAGTTTTACAGTCATTAGACAATACAAATCTATATCCCTGCGTTTTAAATCTGTAATATCTTCGAAAATATTCATTTCAAGTAGATGCTGTAATTTATTGATCTGATGATACTTAATTGGATAAGAATTAATGCTGTATTGCTTAAAATTGCTTCGAAAATAAGCCTTTTTTCTCGTAAAAAGTAAAGGATAAAAATGGTGGTGACCTATCCCTAATAGATAGACATATACCATCGCACTTTTACAGACAGACAGCACTAAGCGACTTTGTTTTATACTATGTAATGAAGATCCCTTGAAACACTGAATGATATTTCTTGAAAAACTGTTTAATTTTTAATGATAACCCGTGAAATATTATAATAATGTGTTGAATAATGATACTCCCATCTCTATTATAGTGTAGAGTCTAGTAAACCGTTTTCAAGTTCATAAAAGTTGTAAACACTTTCCGCGCCGCATGCATCGTGGTTTAATTTGAATGGAATTCGAATAGTAATTGCAAATCAACGGGACACTTCTAATGAGTACGTGATGACCTTACTTACGAATTACTCGTAATATTTTGTCTTTGATAATGAGAAAATTGAGATAGCGCCTCTATATAGAGTCAACCCGCTACCAAGAAAAATTTAGCCGAGACCTTAGATATTTAATTTGAAACAGGTTGGAGCAGTACTTCAGCGAATTTTAACTGATTTATTCATTTGTTATAAAGCTAACGTTATATACTAAGAATACGTTTGCTTAAAAAATATTGAATATAAATAAAAGTATTACAATATATAACACTAAGGCTGTTACGCTAAGTTCAAATCCAGACAAGAATCCCTGAATTTTCATTTTCTTAATTTGTGTTTATTACCAACCATCAACTTCCTTCTGGACCAGTATAATGGAATAAGCTGCAAGGCTTCTCTTCAATATAAGAAGAGACCTTAACCCAGCATTAGAACCTTTACAAAAGGTCCCTTTACTTAAGTTTTAGATATAATTTATAATTCTAAACAATATGCGATTCACTTAAATTATTTATTAAACTATTCGTAAGGTTGTTGAAAGAATAGTTCTATAGAATCAAGTAAAACTAGGACAATGTTATACCATTTCTTAGATTTATAAGTTATATAATAAAAGTAACAAATTTAAAGAGCCAGTAGCGTCACAGTACAATATTTGACTCCACAACGATAAATTTAACCGGTTTATCCTACGTGTCCACGTGGTACGCGTGGCCTCCTGTACCGTTATAACAGACAAGGGCTAAGTAATAAGTAATACTGACGCAGTATTAATCCGTGATTATATTAAGATAGCTTTAATGCATAGAACACACATACATACCTGCACTAAGAAAAAAATATATTTTATTATAATATATAAATTTTACATTGTAATTAATTCTTAGTTTTTGCAAAATTCCTGACTCCTTATTTTATATAAAAATAATAAAACTAAATAATGTTGTCGCTTAGTAATGTTTCGGAAATAAAATTTAAGGTTTCGTGATCACGAAACCGTATTTCAATCCCCGTTACACCGGACAAGGACCTTTAGAAGATAAAGGAGCGGTCAGACAGAGGCGACGTGAAGGATAATTAACGCCTCAAACGGTAGTTTTATTTTTTCAATAACGAATGTTATTTATTAATCCTTAATTTAGTTAGAAATAACGCCAGCTACTCGCGTCTCTATCTATTTTCTATTATAAAATAAAATCAAATTTTATTGATTTAATATATTATGTATACATTAAAGTGGACAAATCAATAATTTGTTGCGGTTTTAATATTGGCATTATAATCTAATTTAAATAAGATTAAATGTTACTTATTTATCTTATCATTTAAAATCAATCACGTCTGCCCGAGGCCTAAGTCAAGATTCCTGTGAGACTCGCTCTCAATGAAATGTGGGTCAAGTTTATTGACAAATCAGGACGTTGCCCCTTCCATCCCGTTTTTTCGTATCGCGTTGTCTCCCTCTTCTGCTATGGAACCTGCATAAGAGTTATTTATAATGGTTCAGCATAGGAGCATTTTTATGTACTGTATTTTACATTTATAAGTTTCTGAGTAAAGTAACCGTAAGAATGCAATTGTCGAGTTCCCAACTAACTCCTATATAATATGTGTTTCAGATATATAAGTTTCGTTTATATAAATTGTACTAAAACTTATTTCATAAAGTGATATACTCAGGAGTCATTCACTCGAGCGAATTTAAACCTTGACTTTATATTACGCAAGTCGAAATATTTTAAGTTCAAGGTTTCTAGAAGGAAATTTTACATAAATTGTATGTATATTTTATGTTACGAGATTTAAAATTATAAAATAAAAATGATTATTATTGCCTATAGTTGATGTTTCAAACATTATTTTACTTCCGAATCGATTAATTATCAATACTGTATTTTTTTTTATTTAATAATCTTTATAATCACCGGCATAAGCATAAAATTATAGACTTACGAATAATAGGCAATATCCTTTCCATAAATACGCTTCTCAATCCTTTTGTTACCTAGTTCCCATCACAAAAAAAAACTATTTACATCCGACTGGAACGGTCCGGAAATAGGTCTGATAAACACGTGTTCGTAATTCAATACTATAGGTTAATAGGACGGTAGTATTTAGGCTGTCTAATGACAGATTATTAACGATTTAAAATTATATTTAAAAAGTACACTTAAAGAAATAAGTGATTCGTAAATGATCTAGGAATTAAATGCCGATGTAAATAGTATAAGTCTAAATTGTTCAGTAGATAGAACCAGTAAAGAAGTTCTTTGGTCAGCAGCGAATTATTAAAGGGCTGTTATTAATAAATAATATCTCTTACACAAACTCTTTCATTCATCGAGAATCGATTAATCTTTTCAACATTATGCCGAGTAGCGCAACAAACTTAATTTAAAACGACACAAATGTTTTGACTGTTTTCGAATTTATTTGACACAATGGTGATGGATTATTGAGTGCGAAGTTGCTTGTGAAATTTTTGATTAAAATCTCTTTGTAACATTTTATATGAAAAATTTATTTATTATTTTAACTACTTCTAAATTTAAATCAGTGTTCGTTCAATCGATATTTAAATTTTATATTTTGAACAGAGTTTGATTGTAAGCTATTTAAAATTTATTTAGCAATAAGCACGAATTAATTTATTTTGCATTTCTTCGGAATAACTTTGTAAAAACGTGTAATGTGCTCTCTACTCTATAACTCTTATCTGATGTCATAAGAAGATGGATATAGTATAGTCTTCCCGAAGCATGATAAGCATTATTTTCTAAATGACGTAAGTGAAATTAAAATAACTAATAAATTATAGTTATACTAAAACAATAATGGCTCATTTAGAACGTCCATAGTAAATTTCCCGCCTATCATATTATAACACAATATTTGTCCATTTCTTTATCGTAAAAATAATTTCGGAAGTAGTAAGTTTTCGTAAGTAGTGCGTAATAGCTCAGGTACCCGAAAATATTCCCACAACAGTGAGCACATGTTCTTTTTTTACCAAATTGAATTCAAATATTGACTGATTGAAGGGTTCGCGGGACATCTGTCGCGGTCCTTTATCTGGAGAAAGCCTCACGCGACGGGAAAGCTGGAGTATTTTGGTAACATGTGTTTTGAACTTTATTGTTCGGTGCGTCATGTGCTCTTTAATTCTTCAAGTCAGTTACCATTTTTAATGTTACATCATATTTTTTTATATACCAATAGCTGATCTATATTTTTTTATTCTCTCTTCGAACTAAGTATAATCTTTAGGAATTTATAGAAAAATAGTAAGTATCTATAGGTTTCATTTCATTTTATAAAATTGTAATAATATATTTTAGCTCCTTTTTTTGTAGAAAATAACATTATATTTAAATGTAAAAGTTGGACTCGATTTGACAATATGTGGAATAAATAAATGGATTACAAACCAAAATTATTTATTAGTAAAAACAATTAATCGTATATATTTCTAATTGTATTGATCTAATTTTTTGTTTAAATGCTGTAAATAGTAATAGCGCTCCACACCTACATTCTGCTTCATTGACATGTATTAGAATTCAACGCGTTCTGCTCATAGCGTCTTCGAATCAATATTCACAATCTTAATGTAATTATTGTATACAAAATTTATGGCTTATACAAAAATATAACGTTATTCAAATACTAATTCTAGTAGCTAATAAATTAAGAAACAGAATTAGTACCTACTACATTTATTTTAATTTTACAACAATGTTATCGGAAGAAACAAGCGTCCTAACTTACAGCCTCGGCCTGGTTATGGCAGCAGAGTCTACTTTATTAAAAATATTTATTAGATTACATTGTTTTTGTCTATTTGGCATATAAATGCACATAAAACGGCGAATTTTTTAGTAATGAAACAGTACTTCAGCAGTATTAGTATGCAATTTAGTTTTGTAAATGACGAAATAAAATCAGCACTGAGCATTTTTGTTTAAGACAACTTTCATTGCGATTAAATATCCTATCATTAATAAGAATTAGGTAACGTCAAACAAGGTAAGTCACAGCTGAGGTTACGTCTAAGAGTTTCTACACAATACAAACAGCTAATATTATTTATTCTGTAATTAGGTATATTTGCAAGAATTTTCCTTTGCAAGTATATTGCTATGTATATGGATGGTCGGAACGGATCTTACTACAGCTTTCTCTTCGTCAACGTGACATGTTCTCAGACGGTATACGGCCAATGTTCCACATCTATTGTCATCCTTATATCAAAGATTTAAGGTGCAATTTTGATTGCTCTATCAATTAATCGCAAAATAATTTGATTGGAAATAATTTCGAAATTGATATAGATTGAAGACATTAAGAATTAATATTTGTTTTTTTTTTTTTTTGCGAATTATTTGTGTTGATGTTATTATTTCTTAAAATAACTAACATCGATTTTAAAACTCATGTTTTAATTATTTATTGATCGTATTTATCATCATACGTGTATTGATCGATTATCGAACTGTTTAATTTTTTTTTAAATCAATCAAATCATATCAAACATAAAAAATGTAGTAAAAAATTACTTATTATTTAAATTTATATCAATTTAGATTTTTCAATATTGCTTTTGTTGTAATATTAACAAGAAAATAAGGCTTTAATTAGACTTTTATTAGTGAAGAAGATAAAAGATTTATCTAAATGACTGGTCATACTAGACCAGTGTTCTAACAATTTGTAACTCAATCAAGGCGAAAGGTTAGTATCGTCAGCTGATCGCTTTCACCGGTGGCCAATGTCCGTCGCACGCGCATGCGCGCCGCACCCGTTGCGTGATACGCCTGTATATGTGTCTCAGTCTCGCGAATAACTTCAGCTATTCAATAGTTAGCTGTCGTCTCGAGTTATTGAACTATTTGTCTAGTGTTGTATAAAGTAGGTATATATATATATATATATATATATATACCTACTTTATAGTATAATCTTGATAATACAGACGCCGAAACGAAATATTACGCATAAGCCCCTGTTTGGGTTTGTCTTTCTGTGAATTGTTTTCGGTCGAACATTTCGCGAAGACTTTTATTTGACGGTGTTAGAACATATATAAAAAAAGTCTGGTAAATAAAAATCCAATGTTGTATTCCGATTTTGTAAAGTTATTCGCACGAGTTCTTAGACTTACAATGTATATAGATTTAGACGTCAATAAATCCGGACATAGTTTAACCTTATTTGTAAACTATCACGTCAACTTCGATTGTTGTAACCTCTGATCCGCAGCCTCGGAAAGCGGTCGTCTCGAACGCGTTACAAAATTCAATGAATCATGTCTCGAGTTGACCAATATCTTTCAGAAGCTACTTCATCAGTGATCTATTGGGAATCCCAGTGTTTACAGAGCTTGGGAAATCTTACTTAAGCATTATTAACGTTCATCCTCGAGTATTTAACTAACTGTATTTACATTTATGTAATCATTGTAAGTTTATGTTACTTTAATGATAATTAAGGAATATAGTCGCTATGCTGACCATACAGATATTCTTAATGTACGAGGAAAAGATCTTCATTCAAATAATTTATAATCGAACGCTGATACAGCTAAAATAGAAAAAGAGCTAGAGAAACTATCTCCTAAGTATATATTAAAAGACTAGCTTATAAACTTTCACTAACATAATATATATTGTTGAATAAAATCTATATTATAAACGCGTATTAAATAAAGTTTAACAAAAATTTTAATCAAATAAAATATTGCAACAATGAATCACTCAAAAATGCGCCGAAAAAAAAATTATCAATCGTAAATTCAGCGCGCCCGCCGTCCAGTGAAAACTGTTTACGCACTTGACATTACCGTCGCGTGGTCATTGCCGCCGCATCTGCGGCTTGCGAGTGAAAGTTGCCACTATGTGTGTCACTGTTAGACCTAGCCACTGGGTCTAGGCTCTAGCGTTTCTATTGCACTAGGTTTTCAGCGTATCGTACGCTTTGTGTATCGATTCATTGCGGTATTTGCGAGTGGATTCATTTCGTAAATGTATTGTGATTTGTGAATGTATTTAAATGTAATTGTTAACGTTGTTTCTAAAAAATTGAAATTTTTGTTTCATACATATTTTTTTATGAAGATTATGAATCAAACTTTTATATACATATTTAGGAGACATTCATTTGTTTCGTACGTTATGAGCACACACATAATGACAGAATGCTTGTTCCCTTTACCATTAATTTGAACTTACACCGTAAGAAATTTAAGCTCCTTCTTACATCCAAAGATGTAATATATATCGGAAGCTTGTAATTAAATTACCGCTACCATTCAAAACGGAAAACTTCAATACACGATTTCTGTGCGGTAAAATATCTGGTGAGTAGTGACCCACCCGGACGCGACAAAGCCCTTACACAAATAAATATGTATCCATGTTCATTATTAAGATACGTTAAATGTTATGCGATATACCAGCGAATTACCGAAACAGCAGAGGGTCCGTGGCGCTGAGTGCCGTTTGAAATTAATTAAATTATCATAATCCGTTGAAACGACCCAGTATTCGTTTTGTGAGCATATTTCACCGCTTCACGTAAAATCTCGGTCAGTTCGTGACCAGGGGACTGTAATTAGACGTTCAAGGAAAAATTGAATATTATCTTTGCTCTAATTGTAATGAGCTCACACTCGGATGAGCGCCGATAATTGATACCTTTGATTTATATAAAACACAATGAAAACTGTCTCGTCTGTATTCCCTTTTAAGTTAATTATAAATGACGTTTGGTGTGGTTTTTATTTGAAATATATAAATATTAAAAACGACATAAGATTTTTGTTTATTATTGATTAACAAAAATCTTATGTCGTTTTTAATATTATCAAGTTATTTTTATTGATAAATTATTTCTTTTTTACTAATTAGGAAACAAGAACTCCTTCATGATAATATATTTCAAATTTTGGTGAAATCAAGACATTGAAACAAATACTTTCCTTTTTTTAAATATTAGAACGATAATAATTAGTTAACGAGTTAAATTCTATAATATGCGAGTCTTATTAATAGTGTTAAGCGAACATATATAAGATCATTATTATTTATAACTTTTTTTATAAACCACTTGTTAAGTCATTTTTCATTCTAAAACTGTACTTATCACTTAATTCCATTATATTAGTATATAAAAAAAATCGATACAGTCATACAAAGCAGGCTCTAAAAATCTATTTGCGTATACCAATATAGCTCTTAATCACTTATCATTTAGGATTATTATTGCTTGGATATTTTGAGCGAATAATACTAAAATGTTAACAGAAATGTCTCTAATCAAAAACAATAGCACGCCTTCCGTGTGCCGCCCACTGTGTTGCTTCACCGCGATCCTCTTATCTGACTCACTAAGATTTTACTAATGAGGTTACTAAGTTGAAGGATCGATGTGTCATCGCGACCTCAACCAGTGATTTTGGGTTGAATAGTCAAATATATTATAACAACAAGTTGAAATTATTTTACCAAGAAAATTACACCGGTTTTTTTTTAACAGCCGAGATTTCACGAGAATCATAATGTATTGGAATTTTGTTTTATATATTTAATAAATGAGTGCCTTTACATCAACATAATCACTTTTAATGGTATCTGGTCACCAAAACATTAGAATAAAAATAAATAAAAACCCTTTTATTTCGAGTGATAATGATTCATTTTGCATTTCACTGAAAGTAATAAAATATGAATTAAAATAATCGACACCTACTTAATTTATAAGATTCTAAATTAAACTAAAATAAATAATTTAATTTATACATTAACTTCTAAGCCTTTTACGTAAAATATATGTTGGAAAATAAAAATTTTATGAATTAAATATCATTCTCATATGTCTAATGAAACAGAGAGAGAGAGAGAGAGAGAGATAGGAAATACGTCTCGTCACATTTAAAATTCCCCCAAATCTAATTAAAAAATATTACACAATAAATAACTCTTTTTCATGCTTTGATATATTTAATAAATGAGTAATGATTATAGTATGTAACTTTATGAAAAAGTTAAGTATGTACATTATTAAAGTAGGCTCTTAAAAATTTTAAAACGTTATTTTAAAATCTACGTTACAACAAGTGTGGTTGCCACCGGTTTCGCTTTTAAAGGTGTGATTTTTGAGTTACATCTTGCGTTACGCATAATTTTTTAATTAACTTACAACACATTTTGACACCACTGCTTACCTCAAATATTTCAGACGTTATTTTTGTCTAAATAAAATTGCTACTTTTCTAATCTTAAATAATCGTTTCGTCGTAACTTACTAAAATCGCACAAGAAAAAGTCTACAAATCTGATACTGGAACATAGTTTTATTTATAATGAAGCATCCGCTAAGAAAATCCAATCTTCTTTATTTGAAATTTCAATGTTAACGAGAGGCATAACATGATTTTGATTTCGATAAATCGAATGTAAAGAATTGGTTTTAAGATACATTATTCATCAGAATTCAATCAAACGATGTTGCCGATACTTGTAGTAAAATATATATTTAAAAGCAATAAGTATGTTACGAAGCGAGATAACAACGCAAATGTATTTTAGACCCGAATAAGTACAAAGTAGTGCAACTATCAAAAACACATTCGACGCATGTTATCTAATTAATTCGACTAATCCTGACTGGTTTTGTATTTGTGCAAAATATATTCTATATAAGGTCACTCACCTGAATAGAATAACCAGTGAGGTCAACAACCGTATCGTTATTTTACCGAATAATACTAAAACAGTGTTCAAGGCTGTTCGTATACGGTATATTGTAGTCATATATCACGGCTTAACATTGCGTTCCGCCGGCGCCTGTACTTTGTGCAAATACGTCAAATATGTTATGAATCTCAGCTCCCTATCCTAACATTCCTCCCTAAGATTCGTCGAGGGTTATATTTGCAAATTCTAGTTGGCCGTGTGTCTTATTCGAGAAAAAGATTAAGGTACTGAGTTTCTTGCCGATTCTCTCGGTCTATATTTTAAAACTACGTTGAGTGCCTTTATATACGGTAATTTAATCGTATTATTTGCCGTTTGCTTATAAAAACCTACTTTACTTAAGAAAAAAAATCGTGAAATTAAATTTTAATTCAATATGAAAAGCCGAATATTGTTAAGTATGGTGTTCATTTTTGATCTTCCTGAGCTTAGAAAATAATGAAAATGGTACTGATATATCTACATATATAAAAATAATTACGAGATTCTGAGCATACAATGTACAGAATCTCATAATTAATCACATAAAAAATGTAATTGCGAAGGAAAGCCTTAGTAGCGGCTTCGTTTTCAGAAAGTACAGTCAGTTATAAAGCTATGTATTACTTTAAACCTTTGATGGATTTGGTACAAAATTTTTATTTTATTTTTTAAAGAAATATTTTTATGTATTTTCCTTTATTTGAACAAACATTTTAAGCTTAATAGTCTGCGTGACAATGATTACATACAAAAAAAATCGACATTGATTTCAATGTATTCTTAATGATATTAAATATTAATCTAACAGCACTGGATTGATTAATAAAATTATGTTAAAATACTCAAATAAAAGCGGTTGACGACCGCGTCGTTTTTCTTCTTTATAAAAAAATAAGTTCGCAATAATAATAAAAAACAGCAAGTGACTCATCTCAAATATCACTTATCTCGATACCGAATGTTACAAAAGTAAATAGGTCAACGACATGAAATTTTTTTGACTCACCTGAAATTTTTAAACAAGACGGTAGCAGCGGTGTAATTTGTGTCAAATCCACAACAACATGATACACTCAGTCCACTCCTCAATGTTCCACTGCACTGGCTTCTAGTCCGGAATGGCAAGAAGTTAGGCCGAAGGGTGGGGTCAAGACTAAAAAACAAGAGGACGCTTTACTAAAGGCCCTGGGTCTAGGCTAGGGCGAGTTTACGATGTACTTACCTAGAAACAATTATATGTATAGTATATATAAACTATAGGAAATATATTGGTAGGTATATATAGATGATATCTATAAAGGCAGATACAATAAATAAAAAGTTGGAAAAGAATTCGAAAGTAGCTAAAGTTGTAAAAAAAGTAGAGATTAAAGATACTCAGAACTAAACAACTCTATATATTATAAGTCAAAAAATTTATTCTACAATATTTATGTTTTTACTAAAATTTTAAAATACGGAAAAATTATTTTGACATTAATAAAAACAAAAGACAATAATTCGTGTCAGAGCGGTGCGGGATCGCCGTTAAAACTGTTAAAAAACTCGTCGAACGACCTTCGCACTATCGGCCCGAAAACTAACACGATTTACGGGAAAAGCCATTTCCATATACAAACTACTGATTCGTATCAATATAGTACATGCGGTTAGTAAATAAAACTGTTAGATATAAAAGAGCAGGAGTCATGTAATTGGCAAAAATAAAAGAACGATAAAAAATAAATATTCCGACGAATATTTACAAGGGGGGAGGGTAAAGAAATAGAAATAAAAAAACTCGTCCAGGTCCACTCAATGGTACTCCAACACAACACGTCACTTTATTTATGCCAATGACATTTCCAGAGAACTCATCGTCCCGTTTTTTGGGAAAGAGCAAAGACACAACGTACACTGTTTTTTTTTCGCTGGTCAGCGGTCACTGATCGAGTGTTGAGGGTTAATGTCTTTCACTTCACTTCACTCCGGGAAGGCGGGCGCGTGCGCCGCGTGTAGTCGATCGACTGCCGGCGCGCGCGCACCCCACTCACTCCCACCAAAATTTTACCACCACTGGCTACGGGGCGCGCAAGCTACGGCCCGCTATGCTATTGAGAGCGTAGCAACAGTTGATTCTTTTCAGTCATGAATAATTATAAAATTATGTGCAATCATTTAACATACGGCGTAATTTGAAAAAAAATATTTAATTGATATTAGACTAATCAATTTTTTTATTATAATTCACTAAAAATGGTTAACTTTTGATTGGATTAAATATTTAATTAACGTTATAATCTTGAAGGAAATAAATAATCGTATAATTTGAAGTTAATAATAAAACATTAATTATCTGTAAGGATTTGCGTGCAAATTTGTGTGCCTCGGAAATTAAACAATAAATGCTCTTTCAATCAATATTCCTATATGATTTAAAACGAGACAGTTAGTGCGATCAAAATAAAAACAAGTTATTTTATAGCGACGCATTTCTCTTTGGATTGACCAGCCCTGCGGCATACTATCTCCGATGCGTACACGCACACTAGCTCACATAAACACGACACGCACACATCCACGATACGACAGGCCTACAGACCTACAATTTTTACTTTCACCCAAAGTGACACTTATCTCGTTCAGAATAAAAGTCAATTTACGTTAAATTCAATGTAACGTTCCATTGGTAAGCGAGTTGGTAAGTGGGACACGCGATGGTTTTCTTTATGGGACCTCTTGAGGCCTCGCAAGGTCCTCCTCGGCTTATGATAAGACGATTAATTGTCATGGAAATTCTGTTATACGATATTAGATACGTTATTTGTACAAATTATTACTACTAAGGTTGACTTTAGATTTTTGAATAATGTTGGTGACATTTAAGCACATTTTCCCGAGAATTCTGATAGAAGATGAATTCGTCAAGTTTGCGTTGATTGAATAATACGAAAATATACATCGGTAATAGTGCATCTTTAATATTTTCAAGAATATTTTCAATTTCCCGTTGATTATTAAAAAATTATATAAATATATAATTATCGCACACATGTATTAGCAATAATCTTACTTATAAGGATAACGATGAAATTGTAATAAAAACACACTGTTACTCTCAACCACTTATAAAACATTGTTTGTTCAAATTTTTCATTAATCATTTCAAATAATTATTCTGATGCGAACCAGAATCCGTTATAGTTTTATTATGTTATATATTAATCTTATTACAAAATAAATATAAACATTTTAATTTTTTTTTCATATTTTAGACTTCTTTATAAATCTTAAAACAAAAGAATATGACTATATTTTGTTACTACGTATAATACTTTTATACATCATAATAACGAGTTATCTATAGAACCTCAAACCGAAGTGATTTAACTTGAGTAATGACAAACAAAATAGTGAATTTACATTATTTAGTAGGTACTTATTTATGCCTCTTGTCTCATATTGACAACTTTAGTTGGTCAATATTATGCAAGCGATTATGATCTTTATACTATATAAAAATACAGATGATAATGCTCGACATTATTTACGGTATAGTGACAGAGCGTCGTACTATAAATTGTACTAAAATGTGCGCATAAAGTCAACGTCACCGCGGTACCGTTGCAAGCGATATTCGTGGGTTAAGGCGAAGTTGCACCACATTTTTTTATTAAGTTCCAAAAAATATATTTTGTCTTATCAATATTTATACTAAAATTTAATTAAAAAAAAAATAACAAATGATTTATTTAGCACATTATGCGTGACGTTATTTTGGAGACATTTTGTATAATTTCTACTAACCAAGAAAGTATTGTTTTATAAAAATCTTATGGCGTATGTTGTTTAAAAGTAATAAATAATACTTTATTTTAAAATATACTAAGATTCTCAAATCAAAAGTGACGTTTTTCGAGAACTTTCAATATATAATATTGAATAAATAAAATGCAATAGGTAAAATATTTATTCCATAAAGAAATATGCTTAAATTAATAATCATGCGTTTGCTTGCGATAATAAAAGCTTGAAATGGAAAGATAGATAGGGTCCACTCAGTACAGTGCTACGAGTATAGTTTAAAGAATTAGCATTTATATCAACTTAGGTCCAGTGTACTGAATGTATCGCAGTATTTTATTTATTTGAAACAAGTTAACAACTTTGCATACAACGCAGAAGCACATATACGCGAGAGTGCGTATTAACCTGTATGACGGCAGAAAATTAATGCTCATTTTCACGAAAACGCGCGCTTTCTTGAGTGTTCGATCGTGCTCCTAGTGTGGTCCGCGTACAAAAACAGCCCAAGCATGCGGCGTGATCCGCGCTTCACAAGGTATGTTGCACTTATAAAATGAAACAACTATTATAAATAAATGCTTGGGAAATCAATTAACATTTCTAAATAAAAAAAAAAAAAAAGACTTATTTTGTCTATAATTCTACAGCCTATCTCAAAGACTAACAAAGCGTGCAGACAATGTAGTAAAAATATAATACTTAGTACTGTAATGTTAGTACTGTCGTACCGGGTGAGTCAGTGGTACTACATGCACAAGGGACATAACATCTCAGTCCAGTCCAGTCACCCCAAGGTGGAATAACAGCCTTATATCTTTGACCTTGTAATCTTACTTTGATTGATTCCAAGATGCATTTGCCTCATTCCTTATAAAAGGTAGTTATTTATTTAAAAAAAATATTCGTGTTAATCCATATTAAAATAAGCGTGAAATTTATTTCAAATACTTTATGGTCAAAAATATTTAGGCTGATATGAAATAATCGTAAAAATGTATGGTTCGTTTAGTAAGTCGTATTACATCTGCGTAGGCTGCTGGGAGGAGACGTCGCTTATCTCAATGCATTGCAATGTATTAAAATATTTGTTTAACTTTCTCTCCAAACCTAAATTAAGCATATCTCGGTAAACTTTAATTCGTGTGAAATGGGCGAGCAATATAAATAGAAACTTCACATCGTTTAAGCGGTGCGACAATTCATTTACCTTTTAAGATGTTATAATAATTAGTTTTAGTTTTTCACAATAAATTAAACGAGGTAATTTCTTAATTAACTTTTCCTCCGTCCGTGTTACATGCCTATAATAAGAATGGTGATCGGAAAATTCCTCGCAAGGCGTGTCAATCGGTACCGTATACAACAGTAGTCTCATAATATATGATTATGAAGCATGTTTTAAAAATATGCAAAAATTGTCATATATTGTACTAATAAATGCACCTTTTTTTTATCGCAAGAATAAAATTCTTGTGATAAATATAAATTGAATGTGTGATTTGTTAATTACATTTTTATGATATAAATGAATCTTGGTGTAGATGATTATATTATGTCCTCAAGAATGGAAGTATAACAAAAATATAGACTCCGCCCGCGGCTACGCCCGCACTTTACTAGTTTCCGCTCGCGGCTTGAGAGGACAGGAAGGATACAGAGTACCCAATGTGTCATTATTATTTCATATAATCTATCGCTTTGACAAATTTCATTTATCTCCCATCGGTTCAGAACATACGTTCTACCAAGAAGAATCGATAAGACTTTGAATAGCTAAAATTTTTATTCGAATACTCAAAGTGTTTTATGTGTTATGTTTAGGATTCATGTGTGTGTAAGAGTTTGCTTACTCCAGAATAGCTTTTTAATGCCTTTACAGAATTGGTTTTGTGGGTATCACTAGTATTCTTCCAAGTACAAATGTCTATAAATTAATTAATCGTAGTCATTTTTAATTTTAAATAAAATAATATTATTAATCGATCATGTATATGTTATGACAACATTCTGAATTCCTAAAATGATAATCAAATACCAACCGCTAACTAGAAATATTCAGAACATAGCGGGCCAAGTCACTGCGACGACTAACTGGCTGAATATATGTTATATGTATTTGATTTTAACTTTTTTTGTAAACCCATATTGTTTTTAATATGGATTAATTATATCTCTAAGATAATTCCTTCTTAAATTCATCGATATTGAAAATTGTTTATTTTTTATGTCAAGCGATATTCAGACAATTTATTTACGAACAGGTTTTAATTTTGTTTTGGGAAAATAATATTATTTTACATTTGAGCCGAGATGGCCCAGTATTTAGAACGCGTGCAACTTAACCGATGATTTCGGATTCAAACCCAGACAGGCACCACTGAATTTTCATATAATCCATCTCGTGCTCGGCGGTGAAGGAAAACATCGTGAGGAAACCTGCATGTGTCTAATTTCAACGAAATTCTTCCACATGTGTATTATACCAACCCGCATTGGAGCAGCGTGGTTGAATATGCTCCAAAACCTTCTCCTCAAAGGAAGAGAAGAGGCTGCTAATTATTTTTAATTAATTACATTTAGAATACGTATGCAGATAATTCACATACTTACACTACTGATATTCCCCTTGTGATACACATCAACAAAACCTGTAGGTTACATTTGCCAGACTACATTTGTCGTAGAAAGAAAAAACCGTTTGTGTGTTGCTGTTTCTACGAAACAATATTCAGAACATATCTCAGGATCACGGTCATAACGGGAAAGTTAAAACAGAAAGGATAACTGGAAAGTCGCATCTTAATTGTCAACTTTCGTTTTCTAATTTAATAATATTGGATTTCGTTTCAAAATGTATAATTTGAATTTTAAATTTGATACATATCAGAATTTCCAAAAACGGTATTAAAGTTTTAAATCTTTGTTTGGATGTTTAGAATCAAATAACGCTATTTGTGCGTTTATCGCGTGTATTAAAATAACATTGTATACTATCTAAAGTAAAACAAAGTTTAGTTAAAGCCTGTCAATTTCCCACTGCTTAGCAAAGACGTGTTCTTCTTATGAGGTGTATTTCTGGAGCTTCATCCACAACGCTACTGTAATGCGAGATGGTGTAATGTTAGTGAATAGTGCTCCAAGTACGAGAGTAAGTACGACTGCCCTATAATGAGGTACTGAGTACGCACACGTATGTGTGGCCTGTGTTTATGGATATTCTTCTAGGCTTTTACGTTCTCAGATTCAGATAAGAAGTATATTTTCAATTGCATCTTGTCATTATTAAGGCCTTAGAGCCAATTCAAATTTGTTCTTATCACACAAACACTATTATTTGATTTGTTAATATAAAAAAGAGTAACAACTATTGCCTCCTTTTTCAAGTGGAGGTTTAGAGCTTACTAACATGCTACTCCAATGCGACTTGATGGATACACGTGGCAGATTCGTACCGGCCACATGGAGGTTCATCACCCGGGCTTGAACTCAGAATCATCGGTTGAGATTCAAGTCTTTCAACCACTGGGTTATTACGGGTCGTAATTTTTCATAAATATTCTTCCACATTGAATACAATTTATGACGTATTGCTCTATAGCTTGTCTCAAATAATTTATCGGTAGAAAGTTACTAATGAAGTTTAATATTCGATTCACACATAATAATAATGAACCCACGATGTCGTATTTTACAAAACTATTATTGATAGCTCGTCTAAAGTTTAACAAGTTTCTTAGGTCATTTGTCAATATTCGACGTCATCTGGAACCGTGAAGGAAATTCATTAAAACCGGTCCAATTTATAGCGACTTCACTTAAGAATTTATTTGTATTAACGGTTGTAAAGATAACCGTTTGAAATTGATTTATAATTTGCATATTATTTGATTACGTCAAACGATTATTTTATAAAGATGAAGCTGCCTCCAGCTGTTCGAGGTAGACTCTTGCATAAATCGATTATTAATTTAGTTAAATAAATTATATATAATGACAAATGACGATTCAAAGATGCTTTTATGAGCCTATTTGAATAAATATATTCAAATAAGCTCATAAATATTTTTCTAGAGGCGATTCTGACGGCCTCGTTAATCTAGTGCCTAGATATAGTGTTCCAGATTCCGAGCTCCGGGGTTCAAACCCCAGGTCGAGTAAAACCGTTGTTTCTGCGCTGGAACGCTTTCTGGTCGTACCAGATTTAGTATCCCATCGGATTATGTGAGTAAGGGTAAGAGAAGTAAGGTTTGCGCACGCATTCGTACTATGATATATCCTTCGTAGTCGTAGTCTCGAATATAACTAAATGTCACATAACGCATAACTTTCGTCCTAAGCCTAAACTATTTCCGACTCCGCAAAGTCAATAAATCCATCTTGGGGCAAGGCTTAATATTTACATCACAATTAGATAAAAAAGCGTGGAGCTAATCCTTTATTGACTTCCAGGCAGGACATATTACATACATATATAATTGTATTTAACCAATATGACTTTGTATTTTTTGTGAAATGTCGAAAAAGAGTACCTACTGGGTTTCTTGCCGATTCTTCTCGGTAGAATCTGTATTCCGAACCGGTGGTAGCTTCACTTAATATAGTTTGTTAAATGAGGATTCAAAAGTGCTTGTAAAAGCCTACTTGAATAAAGTATATTTTGATTTAATTTGATTATAGTTATACTGGCTTACTCACCCTTCCAACCGGCACACAACATGCTAAATATTGCTCTTTGGTGGTAGATTTGATTTGTGTTCGCAAAAATCAACGTACTACCACCAAGTAAACTTATGTTACTCTACTAGTATTAAAACAAATTTATTTACGAATAGTCCATGCACGATAGCGATAATTAGACGAAGCCAAGTTCGTAGGTTGGCTCTTAATCAATTGGATCAAACATTGACAGAAATAAAAAGTTATTTTTATGTATATTTTAAAAAGGAAACAAGGCTCAATATATACTATACTAATATATAATGGCTGGCTTTGTCTACCTCACACTATGCTAAAAGTTAAGTGTAATGATGTTAATAAATAATAAATAAACGTTCGGTTACTTCATTTTAATTTTCGCTTACTGCGATTAAAGCACTTTTTATAAACTTTTCTATTTACTGTGAAAATAATTTGTGTATTGTCTTTGAACCGTATTGTCGTAGCATCGCCATCTTTACTAATTATTACCGATTCGCCTAAAGATTGTCTGGCGAATTCTATAATACCACCCAATTTTTTCAAATAAATATTTATGTTAATAAATAAAGAGTTTTGTATGTTGTTCATTTCATATTTTATAGTTTGTTTTTTACCGCAATCACGCCTTTTTATATTTCGCCCTAACGATAACATAAAACATCAGTTTAAGTCGAAAAATGTTGTATGAGATATAAGTGGAGTCGAATATTCGTATGTCTGTAGATTAAAGTAAAGTTAGGTTACAAGTAGAGCCGAGATGGCCCAGTGGTTAGAACGCGTGTATCTTAACCGATGATTTCGGGTTCAAACCCAGGCAGGCACCACTGAATTTTCATGTGCTTAATTTGTGTTTATAATTCATCTCGTGCTCGGCGGTCAAGGAAAGCATCGTGAGGAAACCCGCATTGGAGCAGCGTGGTGGAATCTGCTCCAAACCTTTTCCTCAAAGGGAGATGAGGCCTTTATCCCAGCAGTGGGACATTTACGGGCTGCTAATGCTAAAAAGGTTACAAGTAAGATGTTTCTAATAGTTACAGTAGATTAAATGCTTTCACATTTTATGACTCAATCTAAATACCAAAAATTCATATTCATCGGTAAAACAAATCGAATATCTAATTAATGAGCTCATTTAGATGCAATGGACACAGTTTAATTAGCAAATTAAATCAAACTCAAATATTTATCATAAATAATTAGGAAACTTTCTATGTTAGTTTTTTGGTTGTATCTAATTTTTTTTTTATTTAATATATTTAATACATGATGTCCTCCTAACCAATTTTGGTTTCCCTTCATTCTTTATTCCCTTCATAGTAATTTATACATACAGGCATAAAGAACATGGCCAAAGGGACAAGGCAAAGGGTTACACTGGCTCACCATTCGAGCCGGAAGTCAAAAATTCTAAATTTACTTCGAACATGTAAACTTTGTATTTTTTTATTTTATTTGTATATATTTTAATAATAATATACCGCTAAGTTTATTGTACAAATTATAAAAAAGTAATTATTATTTATTACAAATAAAAAATATATATATCTACACACCAACAGCTAAGAATTATGTTGTAACTTTCAATAGTTCTTATAGATTTAATTGGTTTCAAAAACATGTAAAGGAAATAGTACAATGTCTGTTTAATGCAAACGCTAAATAAACAATCATAAGTTATCGATGTCAAACTGACCTGCCCATAATTACATGTTGCAGCAAGTGAGCCGTTGTATTAACCCCACACGTCAGCACATGGAGCAGAAGCCGGTCATTATCAAGATCGACTTCGAATACATTTCTTATAACATGGACTCAATGGATTAAATAGAAGAACTAGATATATTTTTCCATCAACGAGACAGTTTTTAATATAATATATATTTAGCCCTTATAAAAAATGTGACTCCGAAACAATTGGAGAGACAATAGGTGCAGGCTTGTGACCATAGCATATTTTAAACACATGGACTTTCCATGCACAAATGACTGCTCATAGGAATTTCCTGACATATTTTACAAAAAAAATGACATGATACACAATTAAAATCCCGAGTCGTAGGATTTCAGGTGTTAATAAAAATAAATTCGATCTTCGCGCCTAAAAATAAAAATATACCAAATCATGACCAACTAACAATTTGTAACGAACCAATAAATAAAACTGATCATGAAAAATATTTAGGTCTTATAATGGATAGCAAGTTAACCTGGCAATATCATATTGATCATCTTAAAAATAAAATATCCCCTTTGATAGGTGCACTACGTAAGATTTCCTTATGTATACCTAATAAAATTCGTCCTATTATTTATAATTCTTTAGTAAAACCTCATATCGAATATCTTATTGAAATATGGGGAACTGCTGCGAAGTCTAACATAAAGTCATTACAAACTTTACAAAATAAAATTATTAAAGTTCTTTATAAATATGATTATATGACGCCATCCGTTGAATTATACAAAAAAACAAAATTTTTTAATATAAATCAATTATACACTTTAAAAACCTGCATGTTGATTAGAAAAATAATAACAAATAAAACACATTCACAATTACACTTTCATAAAAAAACACATACATACCACACTAGAAAACGTAATAAACTAGAACTTCCAAAAACCAGAACCAACTATGGAAAGAAAAACATTTTATTTGAAGGAGTTCAAATTTATAATAAATTATCAGACTTAATCATTAATAGCAAGAATTTTCCTATATTTAAAAAACGTGTAATGGAATATGTGCAAAATAATTTATAAGTTAATGTAACCCCTACCTAAACATGTTTGTGTAATATAACTACCCGCAACATTTTATTTTACTGTATATAATTCATAAGGCAGACTTTTAAATGTACCCCCAAGCAAAATTATTATAATTTCTTATTATAAGTGAACTTTTGTGTTCTTTATGAGAAATAAATGTCTTTAAACCGAAATTAAAATAATAATTCTCGCTTCTCAATTTATAATTCATTGTTATTTATTTACCCAAAAACATTAAAGATTTTCGCAGATATTGTGTCGAACATACTGTTAACACTAGGAACAGGCATAGACTTGTAAGTGCTATTATCCGATTACATACGGCTAATAAGTCTTTAGTGCAGACAATGCGATGAAAATTTAAAAGAATCGTTAAGGAACATTTGAGTGCTGAAGGATAATGCATAGCTTACACATTTGTAGACGACAGTACACTTTGGTTTGTGACGATAGTAGAGAATTTCAAATAAATGAATTATGTTATTGTAATTTAAAACTGTTAAATTAGAAATTTAAAAAAATACCGCTCAATTTCTTTTGCTGATTCTTCTCATGCCCGAGGTGTTTATTTCTGAATCGATGGCAGATTTTCGACAATCATTGAGCAAGTTCAAAGCTACTATATTGAATAAATATTTTAACTTTCATCTGACTTTTGACTCTGATCATATAAGCAAGTCACTAGAGCAAAGAATAACCAGTATAGCTTCAAATAGACAATGATAAAACACTTATGATTTTCTCAAATCAATAATAATTATGATAGAATTTGGACTAAACGAACTATTGTTCTTGGAAATGTAAATATATCTTTGAAATGTAAATTATAGAAAAATAAAATAAAATAATAGATAGAAGAGTTCATAACTGAAACCAGACCGAATGTCTCATCGGATTCGGCGTCTAATGATCCGCCGTCGACCTACTGACATCGATCTGCGAGTCCGCGATTTTCGTCTTTGTTCCCCGTTCACTTTGTTCGCCCATAGAACATCTGCTCTATCTTTTATTTATACAACTATTCTTCTAGAAGTGATTTGTTTATAACTTTAACGAGAATAATTCGTATTTGTTTATTTCAATCGTATTTGGCCGAACATATAATGCTGTATTACAATAAATATGTAATAATGATTGTATTTTAATTTTCCACCTTAAATAAAGCCGTTTCGTCCGTTTCATTGTTGATACAGGATTTTTTTATAGTAAAATTTGCGAAGTATCAGAATCAGCGAGTAAATGTACTGAGACTTAAACTGGCTTCTGTTTTCAAAAAATCGGTATAGTATTCGGCGAATTAGTTTTATTTTATTTCAATTGTTTTTTTTTTGATACCGCAGATGTTTAAATATATTTTTGTTTTTATTTTGACAGTTTAGAAAAAGCAAAATACAATGAGATATAAATAAAACAATTTCACTTCAATTTCAATTTCTTACACCAGTATTTTATATCTGTGCTATTGCTGACTCGTTGATCTAGTAGCTTATAAGGCTGCAGATATCGAGGTTCTGGATTCAAACACACGGATTTTTCAGTCACCGGACGCTTAAAATTTGACAGTTCTAATAATTCTATGCTTTGGAAATGACGCTCTGGCCCCGTGCCAGAACTCTTTCCAGTCGTTACATTGAATTATTATCAATGTGAGGGAATAAAGCGTGGTAGTCAAAGACTATCATATAATCAATTTTAGCATTATTACAACTGCTGAGCTGCTTAGCCTCAGTTGTGATCAGCTACCGTAACCAAAATTAGTCAGGAGTGTGTCATCACATGTCTGCTATACATAAATGAGATAAACAGTCAAATTACAGTGTGTGTTAAAATTTAAATTCATCAATCAGAAGAAACGGCATATTTAATTTATTGCTGTTATCATTCCTCTCGAACTAGCTTAATAATACGGTTTCATACAAACTGTGCCAGTTTTTACTTCGCAATAAATCAAGCGTATTCGGAACATTTCGAAGTATTAACATATTTGAGCAATTTTTCACAGATACAGCAAATACAAATTAAAATAAGCAATTTCGTTAATACATTTATGTGACTTTTTAATTCTGAACAAAGTAATTTGGAATGTCGTTACCAAGCAATAAGTTACAGTCGTTTTAAAACAGAAACAAAGTTTATATATTGTACATTAAACTATATACAATGTAATAAAAGTATTGTGCCAGTGCAGACGGCATTTGTAATATATTTCCCAGCCTGAATAACCAATTAAATAACGGAGAAGGTCTATAAAACTAATGGATCTTAGAAGTTCGAAGTTTAAAAAAATACTTAATTCAAGCAGACAATAACAAAAAAAATGGTTATAAAACAGTTGTTACTGTTTTCCGACGCGTGAATATCATCGGTATGTTCATTAAATAAATACAACCATACACTACTTCAGTTATTTTGTGATTACGAGAGAGCCTTTAGCCTGTGTGTCAGCTGCAGATATGTCACATCGATTGACGACCTCCATGCTCGAGTAGTGCGTACATCGGTTTTCATGGGTACGTCACTCCGAGGTCCCGGGCCCGATTCCCGGCCGAGTCGATGCAGAAATAGTTTTCTATGGTGTCTTGGGTCTAGATGTTTGTGGTACCGTCGTTACTTCTGATTTTCCATAACACAAGTGCTTAAGTTACTTACATTTAGATCAGAGTATTGTATGTGATGTTGTCCAATATTTATTTATTTATATTGGGTTGGGATTATATTGGGATTGGGAATACAGAAGAGGTATGTATAACGTAAATTTACTGTATAAATCCAGACCAGATTCTTAATTCGGTACAATCCGGTACAAACCTAGTACAATCGAATGAAACCCAAAATATAAAATTATTGTATACCTAGTTTTCAACTTCACACACAAATCCAGGTCTGTAAGACGAAACCAAAAAAAACAAAACCGTTATCTGATTCACGACTTATTGATTGCGCAATATGGTGTCATCCAACCAAAAACCTTTGCATACTTAACCTTCTTTTAAAAACCAATTTAGTAACGAACTCATAAAGTTCATCGTCCATTTTTAATATAATTTTCAGCTCAATCTATTTTTAATGTAGTTTTATTATTTATTTATGTGTGTTTGTGTTATGGTTTTGGCAAAACATGTGTGTGTATATTTTCAGTAATTTATACTCAATTAACTTTGATTGAGTCCATAACCGTCTTAAGCCACCGTATTGTTCAACCAATACAGACGTGATAAGAATTCTCAAAGTTGGGCACACAAGCGTTTTAATAGGTAACTATTCCTTCTTTCATGTAGCTTATACACTAAGAAATAAAATAGTAACGGGCAAGAGCAAGCCTGAGGTTTGTCTACCACCAATAACCCCCCCCCCTACGTGACATTTGTGTTTATTAAATAAAGCAAAATTACAAAGTGAAGAAGAAAAGATTGAAGATATCATGATGCCATAACTATTGAGTGGAAAATATAAAATAATAAAAAATATTTTATTTACTTTTTATATACTCTTGTTCATTTAGTCTTCATTTACTCAAATGATTCGTACACGATCACTTTGAGTAAATGAAAGCCGCTTGAAACATAAAGAAGAAAGCATATTTATCTTAATCTCTCAAGTATGCACGCCATGCTTGTGAAACTATTATACATCGAACCGGGAACATAACAGACCACTGCACCACTCAACTCGTGGCCCCCTTTACGTGGTAACGGTGTATTAGTGCTGGTTTTTGCTTGCGCATGCGCCGAAATGCTGAGGAATGTAGCTCGCAATAAAATGACTATAAATAAAAATAGCGTTATTTTGATCAAAGTGGTAAGTTGTATGTTATTTTTTTGTCGCATTATCGGAGATGTTTTACAGTAATTATATCTAAGATTATGAAAACACAATCAGATATGACAGATCAATAAATCGTATCATAAACTTATTTTATTTTTACACACTTTTTGTCTCTCTTTCGCTCACTTTATATTAAAATTTTAATGTATACTATATACTCACACCAAAGTCGCTTATCGCGTTTATTCATTTGTTTGCTTAGGTTTATTATTTAAGAACCTTAATAAGTTTCGACATTTTAAAAATCCATTAAAAATAGTATCTGAAAACACCATAAACCCATAAATTATTTTGGAATATTTATAAAGTAGTAGAGTCTATTATAGTAGTAAATAATTTATTTTGATTTTATATTCGTATTCATTTATAGATAACGTTTTGAACCTATATTTACTACCCGAAACCTAATCATTGTTATCTTAAAGAAGTATTCACCCATTAGAAGACCTAGCTGCTTGTACTCCAAATAAACATTTCTAAACATCTATATGTATTGTATTTACCAAAGATACACTAAAATATAATTTATAAAATAATTCATAATGAGACTCTTATTTTTTTTTATTTAATTATTGCATATATGTAAAAATAAAGAAATGCTTACATAGTGACGCGTTGAAATCTTTTCGAGTTGCTACGACGGTTACGTAGCGCTGAATATTGAAAGAAAATCGTTTTAGTCTTTGAAATTCCAATATTCCTTTACCAAATATTTTACTATTTGTTTTTATTAAGAACTTAAGTTAATATTAATATAATATTAAATCAATTTGAATGAAAATAAAAGTAGTATTAAATTTAGTATTGTTAATCATAAACAATACAAAATTTAATTACGCCACAACTGAAGCAACGAATACAAACTAAAATTAATAATAAACTCCCTTTACAAGTAATCCATATACACTTTAATATTTAAATTGTATAATTTTCTAACAACCGTCTGTGTAACAAATGTTTAAGTGCGTTTTAATGCAACTCATGTATACGACACGACACGTATACGACATTATTATTTACTTGTGATGAAGTAAAAAAATAATCTTCTCTTATATATTACAAACAACCTTCTACATTTCAAGTATATTTAGGTACTACATTAATAGTGTAATGAAGATGTCTTCCACGGTTGCTTATCTCAAAACAGAGTAACCAACGAGGTACGTGTAGCGTACGAGTGTACGTGCAAACTCTAGTGCACTTTATTCTATTGCGAACGTACAAATTTCGATCTTCTACTGAGAAAATATAAGGAAATAAATTCTTTTTTTGACTATCGGAAGCAATGGTCATTACAATTTGCAGGTTCGTGTGTCATGCGAGTACAGAGAATCGTCGATTCTCTTATAGAGAGAGTTGTTAGCTTAAATTATTAATAATTTATTTTAAATTAATTCTTACATTAGTACACTTTAAGTATATTTATCACTTCGATTTGTTTTAAATTTTAGATATTAATGTTTGCATACATTATTCAAGACTTTCTTTTATTAATAAATAAAATAAATATTCACTAAACATTCGTATTTGTATATGTTTAAGCGTTCTTATCTTTCGTCTTGAAATCAAAATTAAATAAAATTTTCGTCGCTTAAAAATAAACGTCTAAATATTTAAATTGTTATTTTTTTCTTTTAAAGTCAACATAAGTTAAATGTTGTTACGGTTAAATGAATGTCGGCAATAAAAAAATACCTTTGTACTGTTTCACTTTGGCGTAAGACGACCAATCTACTCTGCCTATTTAAACTCCTTACCACCAGCTAAATAGAGTTCAAAGTCGCCTAACTCGTAACAAATTTGTATTTAAAACAACAATGTTACACCTTCATAAACAAGTCTCTTATAACGAGAGTCATATAGTCGCAAATGGCACGAATTATTATTGATAAGTTATTGTAAATGATTCTATTAACGGTGGAAGTCAATTGGGCTTTCGTCATGGCCCTAAACTGCAGGTGCTATAAAATGTAAACAAACAGAAGTATCGTCTTTTGTTATATATTACTTTTGGCGTATTGTGCAGCTTTATTAATGTTATCTTTGGTTGTCGAAAACGTTCGTCCCAAAGGGTATTTATAGAACTGTAGGTGCAGTTGCATGTTTGGTTATGCCAATTATGACGACACATTTTTTTTTTTTAATTTAAAGGTACGTTTTTCGATATAGACAATTTCGATCTGCAAAAAGTTAAAACATAAAACCTTTGTTTTTTTAGGCTTTTTTATATTTAAAATATAAAAAAAATAATATTTATATCGAAATTTTTAAATGGATACTGTACAAAAAATGTCAATGGATGCCTCCTTTGACGTTGAATTTACGCGAAACCTACGAAACTTTCTTGGTGGTAGAGCTCTTTGTTAGTTGGTCATTCCTCATATATTCTAGCGTTAAATACACTACTTAATATTGTTTTAATCTTGTTTGAAGAAAGAATGAGCTAGGAGCCAGGGACGCAATGGACATTAATATTTATATTAATGTCTATTGCATCGATATCTAACCGCGATGGGAACCACTTGAGTTGCCATTCCGACTACATATATTCAATACAAATAAAGCATAAAAAACACCTTTACATAGCAGGTTAGCCAGCTAATCGTGAACCATCGTTGTTATTAGTTGATAATATAATTTATAGCTTCTCTCAATAAATATATCCGTTATTATAATTGTATCCGTTATTAATGAATGAAGTTGTTTACTTTGCAGCGTGTGTGAAACACAGTCAGGACGCGACACCGACTACAGACAAATTGTTAGCACGTGTATAATATTTCAATGAAAAACTCCCATTGGATATTTTTTTACTATCTAGTGCACTTTTGTTATTTTGAAGTTCGTTTTTTTAACGTTTCTTTTTATAACGTCGTATCTGAAAGTAATAGTGCAAATTATAAAATTGTAAATGTTTTTTTTTTTTTATTTTGAGAATACGTTTAAAATGAATATGTATGTTATTCATTTTGATAAGCATTAATAATGTGCGTCACATCACTTGAACTAAACTTATCGATTGTCATTAATCGAGCGACGGTAAGCTGCTCTACTATATTTTAATTATATAACGACTAAATATTTATCTTTACATTTAATTATATCATACTGATAAAAAAAGTCTATAAATACAATATAATATTAAAATCGATAAAAAACATCCTTCAATGACGTTCCAATAAATATGGTGCTTTATTTTCTTGGGCGTCATATCAGTCTCTCTGGGTTTGTACCAACCACTCATCACATAGCACCAAAAAGCAATACATTGTGTCGTTGTATTCCAGTTTGAAGGCAGTTGAGAAAGCCAGTGTAACTACAGACGTAAGAGACTTTACATACTAGTGCCCAAGATTGGCAATATGAGAAATGGTTATTCGTACGACGCAAATGTCTACAGACAGTGGTGTTCTTCTAAGTTTAAACTATCTAAATCTGTTTACCAATCGGTCAATCGGTAAGCAAACATATGTCCAAATATTATTCGTATATTTATATTATAACACACCTTGAGAGCGAACTTTTCGCCGCTAGGCAGCTTAAAAAAAAAAAGAATTCAACGTCATTTTTAGCACGCTTGTATATTAACTAAAACGAGGAAACAAAACTAAAATGAATATATTTGTGCCTTATTTATGGTTGTTATTTACGTACAAAACGCGCAACATACGTTATCGGGTCTGAAGTTTTGTTTTTCAAAACGTCAGTGCAAGTAAAACGGTAAAAAATATTCGTAATTGAAACTGCACACGTATGCGCAGCTTAAGGTATTATCAACGCTCACGGTTTTCTTTCCGAAATTGTATTTGCACAGTCGAGACTTATTTCTAACCGGGCTATTTATATTGTGCATATTTTTAAAAAAATCTTCCTTTGATAGTATCCAGCCTTTAATTATTCGCTGGAAAAACGCATTTATGCATTTCCCCCGCATGAAGCGGGAAGGGGGTTTGGACCTCAGTGGCATCCGAGTGGCGGAATACACACTAAAAACCCTGCGGTTCCGTCTCCGTCCCTTCAAAGAGCGCCACGGGATCGCTTGTGCATACAACCGTGACGATTGCATCCGGCATGCCCCAGCATCTGTAACACAGTACATAGTTGCAATAACATTGGTGTCCAAACTGAAATTCATTACTTAATCCATTAATTTACGGATGTGCGGATAAATCCAATGGGTTTTTGCTGCATCGCTTTTAATACAGTGGAACATCAAATGAAGTGTATATTTATTTAAATATTATTATATTTAATTAAATAAATTTGTTTTCTACAGTAGAGCTTCGGTAGGTTCGGTTCGATTTAAGTCGATCAACGAGACGTATAAAACATATGAAAAAAAATTCGACATTTAACAATTGTATAAGGATCTAATTAACTTTTGGTTTCTTTAATTGAATTTAAAGTCTGTTCGAATGTTTCGTTTCAGCAGTCGGTCGACAATCGACTTGTGTAGATACGGCCGAATAGTGACAAAGTAATTGATGTTTTAATACCTTATTAACGCCTACTTCTTTGTATTTCAAATAATTCCGAGCCTAGTTTTGCATATGACGTGCATACTATCTGTCTCGCTTCGAAGACTGCGCGGTATGGAATGCATGCGACCACTGTAGCGACGCAAGAACGCTTCAGAAGATGTATTCTCTAGACGCGGAGTCGTTAAAAGCAATGTAGCGTATACATCTTACGCCTATTGGCATACTTGATCAAGTGCTATTTCTAAGTAGCGCTAAATATCATCTTGTTTATCCGCTTATTAACAATGAATTAATCGAGAATGAAAAAAAATATATAATACACCACACGCTCACCGTTTATTCTGTCACAAAAATTACTTGCCCTTCTGGGTAGGTACCACCTACTCATCAAATGTTCTACCGACAAACAATACTCAGTATTGTTTTGTTCTGATTCGTAGGGTGAATGTGCCAGTGGAACTACATTCATAAGAGTCATAACATCTTAGTTCTCAAACTTCCCATCTTAGTCCCTTAGTTGGTGGCGTTTTATTGTTTTATAATTAACAAAGCAGTGTTGTACTGATTTGTTATGTTTGTCATTTAGTTATTACTTCATATAAAAATTGTTGATGATTTTATATTCGATTTCAACGATATCTACCATTTAAAATAACTCATTGTGACTCAGTAAACATTGGCTCACTTGACTTTCCATTTTCTTTCCGTTCCCACCCTTGGTCGTGAAAAAAATCTACTATCAGTTTTATTGGAAATTTATTTGCTAGCTGATTACGATTCATATATTCAACAGCAATCTGATGACTCACGGTCAAAGCCACGCCTGCGCCATTTCAAGTTTCATTACAGTCAATCATTTAATAAATAATATTCTAATCCGTCAATATCAATGATCTCTAAATCATATATTTTTCTCGAATATATACATATATAATTTAATGCCTTGCTACGGCATTTCTAATGTAATTTAAAATTTAATACTGTTGAAAGAATTTTATTAAAATGACTTGAAAATTTGAAACAAGTGCGACCAATACGCGAATGGAACCAACCCATGTGAAATTGAAGTGTGTAATTGTGTATAATGACGGAACCATCTCAACAATCCCTTAATTAGTGACAACATTATGTCACTTAAAACAACACTCGGTTAAAAAATACAAAAACATTTCCTTAAAAAGTCCTTTTCAACTCGAACACATGTTCATCTATAAGGCGTAAACGTTGTGTCACAACATTCGGTAAGATCATTGTCTTAGTGATAATTATTTTGTCTTTGTATAAAAGAGAGTTCGATTATGAAGTTTTTTTTTTTTTACTTAAAACATTTGGTCTAAACACAATACTTTAAATGTATTTTGTACAAAGTATGTATGTTTTTTTTTTATTTATAAATAGTTAGTTGGGAACATTTAAACTCATTTATTACAGTCGGTGTAATTACATACAACAAACATGCAATACATATTGTATCCTTCAGTTATTCTACTGGTTTGTTGGCACTTTATTACAATCAAAGTCAAAAATCTTCATTCAATATAGAAGCATTATTACTATATTACACTTAAGTACTTATTCAGTGACAAAAATCTGCCACCAGTGCGGAAAGAAACACCTCTGATCTGAGAGAAACCGAGGAAAGAAACGGAGTCTTAGTGAATAATATGAGCGAAGTTGACTGATCTTCTCGCTCATCAGCGATTTTTATATAAAATAAATATTTACTTATTTTTTTATTACTGACTGACAACGCACGGCCTAAACCGGTGGGTCTAAAAGTACTTCGAATGTGACATACTTATTTTTTTTATCTGAAGTGTGTAAAAGTAATAACAATCGTATAAAAATAATAAAGTGCATCGTTTTTTGCATGTAAAGCTATATTTGATCTTGAAAAATGATAACAGTTTTTAGTGACTTGCTTCTCACAGTGAAACATGAACACTACTCAAAAATTCAATCACCACAGATATATGAAAACTCTACCTCTAGCTGTTTTTTGTACGTCGGTTAATAAGAGTAATTTGCGTATAATTTATACTTAAACATTAACCTACTGACCGAATTTCAAGGCGGCTAGTCTCAAAGCCTAGGCTCTGCGCAGGGGATTATATCTATGATGTGTGCAAACACCGTCTATGTTTCCGCACACTCTCTTTTCCTCACGCTCATAGTTCGGAGACCATGAATGACCATTGAATAAATCATTATTTGTGTAAACTAGCTGCAATATAATGACGATTGTTAAAAATGGCGGAAGAAATCGACTGGACGAACTCCGAGCTTTGGAGTTTTCTGCGTATTACGATATATAAGGGATCATGTAGTTGGCACATATAATTATAAATAAATATGTATAAATAATTACATAATTATACCTGGTATATCTGTGACAACCCAAATAGGCCACTGTTACCCTATATTGGTACCAGCTTTCCGACTCAATGAGATCGCCGCGTTAACCTTAAATGCAAGTGGAGCGAGCGACCCGGTTTCAACAATTCGGAACCAGTAACTACAATGGTATTGTCGCGTTTTTTGGACCGCACGCAGTCTAAGAAGCATTATTCTTGTACTTAAGACATAGGTAAGTTTCTTGATTTTTGTTTTCGGATGTAAGTTACACGACTGCCCAAAAATGGAGCGTAATGTTTTCAGGGTTCTTATACGTATGTGACTATATTCCACCATAACTTTTAAATGCACGAATAAATTTTGACGTTACATCATCAGCAGGAAAAAGACTTTGATTTTTTACTTGTTCGATTTATGATTGTCGTATTTTTTATATCAATAATAATAATCACATTTCGGTTTTCACGGATGATACGTAAAAAATAGTCTATTTTAGTTTTCTTTCTTATTATATTTCGAAATCTGCAATTAACGTGATTTTTACTTCAATCACAACATGTTACTCACTTACTTGATAATCGTAGTTTGAAATAGTTATCTCAAAGCTCCCTGGATCCCTGGAAAATAGTATCACTTTTTGATTACGAAAAAGTAATGTTTTTAGATTTACAATTTACTTTATTTAAATACGCTCTTATGATTTTTTATGAATTATATAAGATTAATGTTGTAATGCAGGTCATACCGAAAAGACCGAAAGGAAGTTCAGTAATTTTACTCTTTTATTGTCTTCAATTTGATTTATACATCGCGAAAAATTAACAAATACTATCTTCACGCTTTTTTACCATTTATATGTATTTACAATCTTGCTTAAAGCTGAGTGAATTGAAGTTTGATCCTCCGTCCCATTGCGTTCGATGTATGCAATACAATAAGATCTGACTTCCTTGTCGAAAAAAAACATTTTCGTTACGCATAAACATCTAATATTTATAATTAGACACACGCACCTTGAACACGGGCCGACGTTGTCCCATTGCTTGACATTGCCTATTGAAACATTCGGAACATTCAAAGTCTTCACGAAAACAGTAGTGAAGTAAACAGTTGACATTGTCGGTATAAAAAATCGATATATTGTTTAGAATAAAACAAAGAGAATTCAGAGCTTTGTGCAATTGTAGAGCACAATACGGCGCGAGCGGGAATAATTGTACCTGAGTTTTGTGTCGTAGCGTGTGGTGCTGATGGCGACTGTCAGGAGCTGTAGTGAAGTATTTGCCCTTTTTCTACTTAACTAATCAAATATCGACAGACGTGCTGTTCGTGCCTTTGGTGTACCCTGTTAATTTTTTTTTTATTTAAGGTATTTTTAAATTCCTATTGTTCCTATTTCGTCTATATTTTTTGGCATTTTGCTGACTATACAAACTTTAATTAGACTTTAATTTTGTAAAATTTTATTGGCTGTAGGCAGTTTTCTGGTTATGTTTTTTACACACAGGAGTGTAAGTTTAACTTGTACCGTTGTAGCCTAGCTGAGCGACGATGTCCCGGTGATTAGAATACATAAATCTTAACTAAAGATTACGGTATCAAACTGAGGCAAACATTACATGAAATCTCTGTTCATATGCTTAATTAATAAAAATTCTACCTATCTATGGTAGAACTGCTAAAATGCTGCCACACATGTATCACCAAACAGCATCAGAGCAGACAATTGGTGGAATAAGCTCCAAGCCTCGTCTTCAAGAGGTCATGAGGTACCACGATGTCTGCTGTGGGCCCAAAAACGTGCAAAGCAAATGTCCTAAACTCAATTTCACGGCACGGACAGCTGCCTGTGGAAGTTTTTTAGCTAAAAAATAAAAAAAATTACGTTATGTCATGTCAAACTGACTCGTTCTGAAAACGTTTCAATAAAATACGCACCACGTTTAACACAACTTCGTGTTTTTTTTTTGTCAGACATAAATGCGTGTAGAGTAAGGTGTCCAGATTACTGACTCTCCGCATCACAGTCGTACTTGCACAAAATTTAGACAAAAAAAAAATCCTTTACAAAACCACCTGCCGAGGTAATGTGTCTGTTCAATCGACAACCAAAATATTTACCTCCATAAAAGCTACTGTTTTATCCAGAAAGCCTTTTGTCTCATTGTCGAACCTGTCGCCGCTGCACTTGCTTGATTTGAAATTTATTGGACACCTTTATTGCAACAAGAAACAAACTAAACTGACTCTTAAACACAATGAATACGATTCATATTTAAATAACACTGACGACGTAATATTATTTCTATCTATGATTTTGTAATTGAAAATCGACTTTACCTATTATATTTAAAGTCGATTTTTCAATTAACAATTATCGTTGGAAGATTCTTTATAATACAGATTATTTAATCACGCTATAATAGACTCTAATTATTTATGTATAAGGTCTACAATTAAATAAACGATGAAACATATCCGTGCTGCAGTAATAATTCGTACTTGTACAATAATTTTTGGACGAGATAGAACAATAGCAATTCGGTAGCTCGCTTATTCTAGGAATGGTTAAGATCAAGCGTAAAATCAAGTTTTGTTGTATGTTTTTATAAGGAATTTATACCAGGTAAGCTAATACTGGAAGTGTTGCCGTTTCTTATAACCAGAAGTTGAACTGTGACAGATATAAAATACACATAGCTAAAACCGACGGCCGTTGCAGCAGAAAAGTCCTCGAGTGGCGACCACGAAACGAAAAACACAGTGTCGGCAGGCCTAACAAGGCCCCTGGTGAGGGACGCGGGAAGCGACTAGATGCGAGTAGCGCCAGATCGGCTGATGTGAAGGTCTTTGGGAGAGGCCTTTCAGTCCAGCAGTGGACGTCTTCCAGCTGAAAATATGATGATAATGAATCATAAAATACTTTTTTTTTAATAATAAATAACACGAATATGTAACAATTAATAAAAGTCCGAGCTTTCGAAGTGAGCCAGTTTAATTAAGGACTAAGGACAAAACAATAGGCGGTACAATGACGGTATAAAAAGTTGTATACACTTCTAACAGTGCCAACATCTAGGAGCGAAGATTGCCGTCAGAGGGACAACTTGCACGTGATCATTCCTAATATTAGTAGTTACTAGTTACAAAGGATTTACTAGAATAAGTTTATATAAGGTTTTATATTCTACTTGGTGTTAAGACCGAATGCAAGCGAATCTGAGCCGGTAACACCTACTTATATCATATTCTAGTTGTATGGTTGAGTGAGCCATTGTAACAGGCACAACGAAGATGATGTCTTAGCGCTAAAAGTTGGTTTCGCAATGGCAGTTAATATTTGAGTTATATTTAAACATATGCACTAATATCTATGTGAGGTGGTGACCAGTTACAATCAGGTGGCACATTCGTCTGTGCGTCTAAATATTATAATATAAAAATAAATAAATAATAAAAGAACGAATCAGTGAAATTTGAAATGAATGAGTAAGCGGGATGACGTCATAATATATCAGCAAAACCTAAAACGATATCGAGATTTTATACTTTTTTGAATACATTCGAATAAACAAAATACAGAAAAAACTATTAGTATAGCTAATAATAAAAGTGATCCATTTTTAAGCAAGTTTTGAAGCGCTAATTGATCAATTTATTTTATTTTGTTGAACCATATCCAAAAGAACTTGTAATTATTAGTATATTTTATGTCAAAATCGCAAAACAAATCAACAGTTCAAATAATAGTAATACATATCTACCTAAAGAGTAGACGCTAAATAATTCAACTATTCAGACAGAGGCTAACGATATAACTAAGGCTAATTTTTAATTGAAATTCAATTAATTTAAATAAAATATTTCAAGATGGCGAAAAGAGCTCATAGGTCATTTGGTTGACAATATTAAGTTAAGCTTTTCTAAGCACATTATCTATAAATCATCTTTCTCGATTCACGAATTAAAAGATTAATGAGCTATAATGCCTCGGCTAACTATTATTTCATAAATTTATATTTTAATTAAAATGTATATGTAATGTTTCTATGACGTTGAGATGTTTTAGTACAGACGTAGTGACTGATATAAAAGTATGAGCATAAATTATTTCGTATACTTTCTTTTCACAATTTTCATATTTAATATGCTACTAGTGACACCTGTTGAGAATTACACGTACTAGCTTATACGCACGTTTTTCGTGTGATAGCTCCATAGTTCGTACTTGTGATGGTAGATGGCGCTATAAATTAATATATAAAAATATATTAAATTATAATTTCTTGATTTAAAATTATTGTAATATTAATATTATTAATAACATTGAAACAAATTCAATAAATGACCTTGATTATACAAAATAAATTCTTGTTATTTTCTCTTATATATCATAGATGGCACTACTAGTTCTTAAATTTTATGTTATGGAAACAAAATATATTTTATCTTTATGGTAATTATTTGATCAATTTTGTTACTTTTGCTTGTATATCGTTCTAAATAAACAGAAAAAGTTTGTTTGGAAAATCGACTTGGAATTTGAACGTAGTTTTTTGTTGTTACCCTCCTAACGCAATTTTTGAATAAAATAACCCAAAATTCTCATTGGGATCTGATGTCAAGCGTAAGAAACATGATAATCATGAAACTGTCCTATCCTCTAGATTTGTTTTAAAATAAAAGAAGACTTTGGAACATAAAAACTACAGCTTTAAAAGCTAAAGTTAGTTATGTTAGTTTTAACTAAATATTCAACCTTTCATTATCCTTTTGAATATATAATATTGAATCCATATTAAATTGTATTTTTTAATTAATTATTGATATTCTATAAATTAAAATTTCAAAATAATTAAGGTCATAATGTTAATAATTCGATTCTCAATTTTCTAATCTTAAATTAAGTTATGTTTAGGCCAATAGATGTCATTACTCTACCCGTTACATACCAATAAGACAGTTCACGTTATTTTCTGTATTTATCTGTCAAACTATCGTAGTAAGAAAATATCTGACTAAAGGCTTGATATACCGTTGAAATTAATATCGTATATAAATGTACTCACTCTGTTTCATATCCATTTCTAACTCTGGTAGTCGTAAGAGACGTATTTAAGAGTTGTTCGCGTTAATAATATTATCATTATCTAGCGTGTTAGTTCAGCAAAATATCATGAATTCATCAGACTATGGGTTACAGTAAATCCATTCCATTGTAATTATAAACCTCCTATCACGGCCTTAAGTAAATGGAATGAAGAGTTTAAAAGACAGTAACAGCGTGTAAATATATAATAAGCTCTTTTTTGCACTCCAGAAGTAGATTTGAATGCCACCCAGCTGCTCTTCACATGGTTGGTAGATACATATGGCAGAATTTGAAGAAGGTTTCTTCTTTATCGCCTTTCTAGAAGTTTTGATACAATGGCCCGGGTTTGAACCCGCAGTTATTTTGCCAACAAACATCATTACTTAGTAATGCTATGTTGCCTTTAAAGTGATTCAGCCAGTTTAATTACAGCTACAATAAACATATCATCTTATTAGATACCATGGTTAGCGGCGCACTTCCGGCAATCACGTATTATCACCACTGACCGTCTTGTGGCCCATTTTCCTGTCTCTCTTCCTGTCAGAGATCTATAAAAAAATCGCTTGTAATACAAAACCTACTTCCTCGATTCTGTACAAATATAATTACAAAAAAGCGGTTATATTCGATAAAATCTGTACCAATTAGTCGTTTTGTATATAGCCCGTGAATAACACGAGTAACGTCCGTTACCGAAATATTTGAAGCCAGATTAAAAACTATTTTTAATTATTCGAACAACGAATCCAAAAGCGTAAATCCGTTTTTAGATTTATCTCATAATTTTTTTTGGCGAAATTATATCCGAATGATACATACTATGACAGTTAGACTGAAAGAAACAGTTAGTTCTTTTTTAAATTGGATTTTATATGTGTGATGTTCTCATTTCCGCCGCGACCAATCTCAAGGGAGACTAGATAACCACGAAGGATATATTATAGGGCACAGATGTGTACGCAAAAACAAGTGCACTCTATTTCCTCATTCTAGTTATCCGATGGTGGATTATGGACCGGAAAGAGTTCAGGCACAGCACCAACGGCTTAACATTACTTGCAAGACACAGAAGTGTACAAAGATCCAACATCCAAACTCTATATTGAGATTTTCTTGAAAGTGATTTGAACCCAGGTTCTGCGGCCCCTTTACCCACTAGACCAACGTGGCAGTTATATAAGTGTGTGTTACCAATGTATGAAGCACAAACCTCAGGCAAACATTACTCATTTATGATTCACTCCTTATTTGCGACAATTACACATGTTACACGGTGATTAAGGGATTTGTCGAATGTATTACTAGTTCTATCATTTGTTTATAAGCTAAATTAATAAGATTAGATTGTATGAAATTATGATAAGTACGCTTCTAGAATGATATTTGACATCTTATTAAAAATGTGAAGACGTCGATATACAAGAAACTAATACCAAAAGATGCAGCACGTTTCGGATAGAACGATTTAGCATATAATACATAGCTGACAATCGCCTGGCGGTTTAACTGTAAGATGAATAGGTTTGGTTTAAATTAGTAAGATTTTTTTATGACGTAGGAGATATAACCACCTGGTAGTAAGTGGTCACATCCATAGACATTGGCCCTATTAATAGTATTACTTGATGTACATGTTATTCCCTTATATCTGTATCCTTACACTGGCTCACTTACCCTTTAAACCAAAACACTAAATTATACTAAATATTGATGTTTATACACATATCTGATGAATGGGTGATACCTGCGCAGACGGCTTTGCACAAAGCCCTACAACCAAGTAAAAGTATTCTATTAACGAATTAATTTTATTATCATGTTGTTCTATATATCTACTGTTCTATTACATAGTATCAACTCATCATCATTAAACACTTTAAATTCTGTAAGTGATTAAACTCATACGACATTTCTTAAAGTGAATATTTTGAGCTTGGCTAGCTTCGAAGCTTCGGAAGTAAATATGAGATATAGTTTAACCGTGATGTTCCGTTAAAAGATTCCGGACAGTCGTGTCCGGCTATACTCAACTGTGAAGGAGTTATTATTATGATGGAGGTGTTATATATGCCGACATATGTGCCCTCTTTTTCCACTCAATCTCATATTCTGATGAGACGGCAATGCTAAAATGTCAGAAAGAGTCCAAGCTTCACAGGCACGGGGAAAAATAAAATAAATAATAAGTAAACTGCAAATCCAAGCTGCAAATGAGAATAAGAATTTATTAACGAAAAATGCTATAACTTATCATTGCTTCGACCTGATATGGGAAAGCAGAACCTTGGAATCCGTAGCTTTTTAAGATTTTCGCCATGAAATAAATAAATAATGAACAGTATTTAATTTAGAATAAATATATAGTTGATCTAATTCTAGTTAAATAATCAATTTATTAAAATTAATATTAAAAGCGTTCGAATTTTCACATTTGTTACAAAGTAATGTAGTTACAACAACGGTTATACTCTGGTTCTATAAAACGCGTCTACAATTACAATGCGTTGTAAAATAATTGGTATTCTTTTATATCTAAACGGAACATCAGTAACGCTCGAATATCAAAGTATAAGATCTCATAAAATTAATTTTGTACGTTAAGTTTAGCAATTTGTAATGTAACCAGAAGTTGGTTTATAAAATACGAAGAAATTAAAAAGTAAGCTGTAAGAGGATCAATAACATTCTAGGCTTCCTTGGCCGGGAATCGAACCAGGTCGTCGCTATGGCGACAGAACCACAACACCACGGTATACATAAATCATGCACCGAAGTACGGAGAGAAGGTACGATGTACCTATAACTGTGCCCTTTGTAACTCAACGTACAGGATATTAATAAGGGAATACTGTTTTATGACAATACACTTATATAAATAATGTAAATGTGTTTATTTTGAATAAATGTCAGGCATATGCTTCCTCGTTTCCGTAGCGGAACAATGTGTAAGTTGAATGACTTTTTGGTTCAAAGGAAAGCTGAAATTTGAATTCAAATCATTTTGACGATTCATTTCCAAGACGAACTCACTAATAGTTTTTTGTAATCAAACGTGTCTGTATATTTATTTTTTAAATCCATTACATTGATGACGATGCTCGCCTGACCGATTTCGGCCACGGCGGCTAATCTGAAAGAAGAACAGCCAACTACGCAGGACATATTAAAGTGCAGAGGTGTCTGTGCAAACACAGGTGCACTCCCTCACTCACAATTCGACACAACCGGAAAGAGATCCGACAACACAGACTCCGGACTTAGCATCTTTCGTTAGAAAAACCCAATATTTTTTATCGGCCCGAAATGGGCTTTGAACCCATATCAACCCCTCGAGATCTGCAGTTTTAGCCACTAGACCAACGAGGCAATCAGTCCATTACACTATTATTATAGCTAAACTCTACAAAATGTCCTTAGTTTTTATACTCGTAGAGCTATAAGCTTACAGTAAATAGTGAAGAAAATTTATCTCATCTTCTTATTGGAAAAGTGCCCTTTTAATATATTTTTATTAGCTTGATCTGTATGAATCTATACAAAAGATCCTTTAATTTTTAATTTTGACTTAACCATCTTCAAGAAAAATGACGAACTTAAAACGTAATAATTACCAAAGGCAATATAATATTTTAATATTTTTTTCCTGACCGGGATAGCCCGGATACCAAGAATATAGAAAATACTGGTATTACAGGTACTAAGGTAAGTGTATTCTTTCGCGTGTTTCTTAAGCCATCATAATATTTTTATATTATTTTAATGAAACAAGTCTAAAAAATTATTATTCATACTGGAAATCCCGTGTAGCTACTCACCACCACAGAAAATCGAGGTAACAAAATTTAGTCTCCTCGGTTCAGTTCTCAAGATGACAAGTTTTAAAAATTAAACGTAATTATTATTTCAAATGGGCTATTTTTGAGAGCACGTGCATTTCTATCAAAGATTGCGAGTTAGCAAAAAAAAAGCAAGGGCTACTAAATAATATTAAATTTATATTAATATTTTATAAAATAGGAAGGCTGACGTTAGTTGTCACTGCCGCATATAGAAGCAACTAACTAATCCTGGTAGGTACTACCCACTCATCAGATATTCTGTCGTCAAGCAGCAAAACTTGGTATTGTTGTGTTCCGGATATAACATCTTAGTTCCCAAGGTTGGTGGCGCATTAGCGAAGTAAAGGATAATAATAAATTTCTAACAGCGCCAATGGATATGGGTGGTGGTGACCACTTATCATCAGGTGACCCATTTGCCGGTTCACCTACATATTATATAAAACACTTACACATACATCACTTACTTGAAGTCGGAACACAAGTACTGTATTGGTGGTTGTAGAAAATGTGATGAGACCAACTCACACAATCTTGCACGAAACCCAATACAATTAGACTGTGATCAATCTTTTCTTATATTAAAGTTTCGCACAGATGCTAATGTAAGCAATAACTTACTTTAATCAAAATTTCGATCCAACGGGGAAATGCAAACAAGATAAGATAAAGTTACAGGACCAAGTTTCTGACTGCAATGTAAATTCATCCTTCTTTGCAAGTCATATATTTAATGCTTATCTATGTATATCCAAAATACAATACTATACATGACTAACAGATTACCGTGACTCCTCCGTTTTAATATATTCTGACTTCTAATTAGCGATATCAGACCTTCATTTTCAATTTTATAACGATAATTTTAGTCGTTTTCATATGACGAAGTAACAGACAGATAATAACATGTATTCTTATTGGATTTTTTATGAGACCAATGTAACAGTTTGATGAAAAACGTGGAGTTATTATTTATCAATTTTCTTGTAGGATATAATCATTTAATTGTATATTTATATAATATGTCTTAGTTTAAAAATATTTAATAATAATAATTAAATGGGTAATTCCACCGTTTGTGATCCACACCGGCCATAAACTTTGGCGCTGCGAGAAATATTAGCCATTCATTACAGGAGGTACCAATCCGCCATCAACCTTGGGTGCTAAGATATTATGAATCTGAACCTGAAAATCTGTTGTTTTCTAGTGAAAAGTTATTTTCTTGTGACCGATATAATTATATTGTTGTCCTTTGACTTCCATAATTATTATAATCGCAAGGGAGACCAGCAGGACTCCGCAGGACATATTATTCTGCACAAACGCACTCTTTATACCCTCACTCTCATTATCCAATCGGACGGAAAATCCGACACGACCGGAAATAATTTAGGCGCAGGACCAAAAGCCTTATCTGAATTACGAGTCATAGCACTGTTACTGAGAATCTTATTATAGAAAAACTCACCCAGCAACCCAGAAATCTAGGACATTGGGATCTGTTGACTTCCAGGCAGGAGACATAACACACATATATAACTACCATGACTGTATTTGTAGATGTTGAAAAGAGTAACTACTGAGTTTCTTACCGGTTCTTCTCGGTAGAATCTACATTCCGAATCGGTGATAGCTTTACTTTATATAGTTTGTTAAATGACGATTCAAAAGTGCTTGTAAAAGCCTACTTGAATAAAGTACATTTTGATTTTGATTTTGCGACCTTGTATCTGCCATTTTTAGACGCACGACCAGCAGTTTTACGTCCTTTCTTTTTATCTAGCCACTAGGCCAACGAGGCAGACGTTTTCAGACTAAAAGCAAAACATACAAGTTCGATATAAAGATTCAACCTCATTTCAGAGTTAGCTCACACCGATATCGTAGATAACTTTTTATACGAACTTTTCTATGCTTTAAAATGAAACTTATTCGTTCGAATCCGAAGCTCGTCGAAGTTTCTCGTCGAAGTGCAAATAAATCGTTTCGAAATAAGTAATATGAGAACATTTCTATGGAATCGTTTAAGTTTTCCTTTCACGATTTACAATTTACATTTTATGTAGTGAATAGCTTGGCGTACCCAAGTTGAATGTATTGATGACGATGATGAAGAAGGAAATCTGCTAAGAGATATCGACCACTGCAGCAATTTTCAAAGGGGACCAGCAAAGTTTGCAAGAGATATTATTGTAAACAAATGCGTGGAAACCCAGCTGTAATCTCCTTTATCTCTCATAATTAGACTGTACACAATGGTCACATGAAATTCAATTATTTTATCGGCAATTACATATTGAATTATAAAACACCAAGGAAATCTTCACATGAATCACAATGCCGCCGTCTATCACCTAATTAATCAGTGATTAAACTTTGTTCTGAACCGACCTGTGACACTTTTCTCCCCAAACAAAGGACACAGAGGGTGTGAGATTTGCGCGAGCCACTTTTACTGGTGACGCTCAATCGAACAAGGTCAACTACCTCTTAAGAGGGATATACGTCGCATCCTGGCGACAGAGGGGCTGCAACGCGATTTGCGAGTGCTGATTATTTTAAAAAACTCATTAAATGTTATAATAGCCATTCGGCGAAAATTATCTTAAGGTTCCTTTAGTGTTGAATTATTTAAAATTCCAATGTATAAAAAAATATTGTGTCAAAAGGCATAGAAAAAAGCTATTAATACCAAATTCAGAGAGTACTTGCATATTTAATTGTTTTGATATTTTTCTGAAGAAGATGAAGTGCTGTTTATGATTAACATATATTTCAAGTTTTTTCGCTAACAATTACCGAGACAAACGAAATCAATGTTACTCAAATAAAGCAATTTCACGTGTATCGCCTTACAGCGTTTAGTTAATAACTAACACTACACTGAAACATAGATATTATTAAAATATATTATTATCTAAAACTTTAACGTCGGATATACTACAAATAGTTTCTTTAACTTTTTTTTGTATACAAAATGATTAATAGATTAATTAATTGTATAGAAAAAAAATAATGACATTAAGGAATTTCAAGATTTCGTCTCAAGTCGGTAGTAAGCTATAATAAGGGTCATATCGCTGTTTAATTTATCATTCTGAGCTCATTACTCCGCAAGTACAGCTATTATTCCGTCAGGACCAAGGATAAAGGTAATTTAACGTCGATTTCTCAAAAATTGCATCGGAAATTGAATGCCAATTATGTTTTAACTGATATTTAATCGTTCGTTTAAATTATAGTAACCTCACGGCCGTTGACCCCACGGACCTTTGTTAATTCTGACAAGGTTCAATTATAAATGTGGATAAGATTCCCGCAGAGGACTCCGAAATGTCATTTCATTATAAATAATTGAACTCCTTGCAAAGTTCACATCCGACGTAAAAAATCTGTTCTCCTCACAAAAGGTGAACGCTTCATTATTTATGAATATTCATTTTTTTGCAAATTTGCAGATATTTTTTCTGACATAAAGTAATCTGAGTAACTCTTTGGTTTGTGATGATGTCGTATCAATGTCGGTAACATCATCCTCAGCGGCCCCAAACCACCGAGTGGGAGATATTGAGTATTGTGCTCAAGTGTGTGCAACGACACAGATGCATCCACTTTCATAGTTGAAACAGATGAAAATCACAATCGTGAGGACATTTCGACGTATGGATGGTTTCGATTGAGACGGAACTTGAAATATTTGAGCTGTAGAGGTTTTGATTCTCTCTGACTGATTAAGACAGGTGAAATAAATAAAAATTCTGCTTACAGATAGTCCGAGAATACTTGTTACATTATAGGTGAATACTGCCTAAGATTTTGACTTATTGGATGATATTGTCATATTGAGCTCCGTAATATTGTTTTGATTATATTATTACCGTAAAAAAAGCTGGTCATTGGTCAGTTCTTCTCACTTACCAACTTACGTAATAATCGAATCTGAACTGTTACAATACAGATACGCGCCCGGTGAAGGACCGCCCTAATAGCTTCAAACGGCTAATAGTATAGTATCCAGTTGATAAGAAACAACTCGTTATTAATACGTCCCTCCCAAAGCTAAAAATTCGAGTAATAGTATAATTTTTGTGTATATTATATATAGTATATTTCATTGGCTATAGACTAGCAAGTCTCCCTATCGTTCTTATATAATGTAAAACTTTAACGGGAGTGCGAAGTCAGTACCAGTCGTTAGTGTAACAAAATTGAACGTAAATTCGAAAATATCTTTTGAAACTGGATGTTTCGAACTCGTATTCATCGAATTTGATTTTCGAGGACGGGTTTTTAAAATTGCAAACGAGTTTTATTTTGGTACTAAACTTTGTTTTTTGATTATCGACGCTTTATACTTCAGGTTTTTTATTTTATATTCGTATAGTATTTTTATTTTTATAGACAACTGTCTAGATAGTCTAACGGCTAGCTTGTAAAGGATCATGACATCACACGTTTTAAATCCCTGGTTTAGTTCATATAAGCGACTGAGTTTTTCTATCAAGACAATGTTGTAGTATCCCAAAGTTAATCTCATGTCGTAGGAAGTACGTAATCTCGGAGCTTTCTCTGATTTCGAAATTTAAGCTCCATCGGAGTATGAGAAGCAATAGAGGTGTGCATTTGTGATAAAAAAAGATGAGGTCGTTTTTTGTACTTATATGACTCTTTATTCTATTAAAGTAGGTTAGTAGGTGGTGTTGCTCATGTTTAAAAAAAAAAAAACATATTTTGCAGACTTCGTTACAAGTTGTTTTAAATAGTATAAAATTTTAAAGCGGTCACGCAGGCGCGCGTGCGCTGCACTCACCCGAAACAAGTGACAGATGTCATTTCGGTTACAAACATTAAAGCATATCATTGTCAGAATTAACCTGCTAGTTAATGTACTCGAAATTACTCTTGTGCCAACGTGATGATAGGCAAGTGATATAACTTCTTAATTCTATATTAAATCTAAGATAAAAAAATCCAATAAAAAAATTAAACCATTTTAAACACGTTGGTTGTCTTGCCCATTAAAAATTAAAAATTAATGAATTTTTGAAATTTTGAATGAAAAACGCTTACGTGTTCTAAGGTCTGATTTAGCAACGTTTCCATATGTAACGTCTCTAATGCGGGAATGTTTAATAACTTTCACAATATCTACTGGGTCACGCGTTAGTTTTTTAATGTAAACATTTTCACAATTACAGTATATTTTTGTTAATATTCGTTATTGATCAAGTTCCCTAGAATTTGTACCAGAAAATATAAATCTTAATCACATTAAAATAAAAAATAAATCCTAAAACACATATTGTTTTTTTATAAGAAAATGTTAAAAGTATACAATAATGAAATACTCAAGTATAACGGATTGAATTATAGTTATAATTATTTACAAACCCGTGCACCGTATCAAAGACTTCACGCAGATTTTGCACAGATTATTTCAGACAAAGTAAACTTAGCACGATACAATGTGTGTTTTTAATAATTTATAATAAAAATTTTTAATAATCGAAACGATGCACTCAAATTCGACTTACTGGATCTAAGTTAAGTATTCGTTAAACTACCAAGATATTCACGGGTTTTTATTTAAAAAAAAAATGAAAAACTATGAATCCTAAAAATCATAAAATAAATTTTGGCTTATATTATTAAATTTTATTAACATTAACATCCTGTAAATTTCCCACTACTGGGCTAAGGCCACCACTCGCTTTTGAGGAGAAGGTTTAGAGCATATTTCACCACGCTGCTGCAATGCGGATTGGTGAAATACACATGTGGCGGAATTTCGTTGAAATTAGACACATGCAGGTTTCCTCACGATGTTTTCCTTCACCGCCTAGCACGAGATGAATTATCAATACAAATAAAGCACATGAAAATTCAGTGGTCCTTGCCTGGGTTTGAACCCGCAATCATCGGTTAAGATGCACGCGTTCTAACCACTGGGCCATCTCGGCTCAACTTTACAATTGATTTTAAATCAATTTAATAGTAAGTTTTCAAGTCACCAGAATACGTGGCGTGCATTTTTACCTGTGTTTATACAATATATATCTATATTTTTTCCATGTTTGGGCCTTTGTTACCTAATAAATAAAGCTATTAATATTATTACAAATGCTTTAAATTTCTGAAAACAGAATTATTATATTGGTTAGTTCAGTTTAGAACATATTTTTTTTCTAAAATGTAAATTGATTTCTGATGAGATGTGGTCGCAGTTAAGAAGCAAATCTAAAAAAGGTGTAGTGTGTTGCAACCTATAAATACCCGCATTTAGGCAAAGGTAAAAAAAAGGTATACATAAATATTACTAACTAGATGACGCTCGCAGTTTCGCTATCGTTTTAAAGGTTGGTTATCTGGTTTTAGGTATAAAAGTATCCTGTTTCCTTCCTGGACTATACCAAATTTTATCAAATTCAGGTTGAGTAGTTTGGCGAAAGAGCAACAAACAGACAGACAGAGGTACTTTCGCATTTATAATATTAGTACTGTGTCATCAGATGTTGCTTCAGTATGGGTTAATGAGCAGCATTTATTCATACTTTACTGACACATGGAATCTCTTACGATGAAGGGAAAACCTTCGCCTTTGAGCCCGAGTTGATATAAACACACATTAAGCCAGTGAAAATTAAGTAATATTTGCTCTGATTAGATCCAACGATTCTAGTTTAAGATCAAGATTTTCTGTTCAGTGTATGTGACTTAAAATAATACTTATTATATGTGAATTACAAGTGATAAAGCTTCCTAGAATAAAAAATTCAACAGCGCCTAAATCTGAAACCTATGATTGTCATTAACGTTTATTAATCTAATTAAGTTTAATTAAAACAGATCGTAATTCGTAAATGACTGATCGTTGTAAAATGAATCAACTATTAATTAAATCCCTAATCTTTTGTTTGAATTCAAGCAGAGGCTACGGGTGCCAATGAACTGCTGAAGGCCGAAAAAAATAATGTTACGAATTTCAACTTGACATCATTATATTAACACTTCGTAAACGGAAACCATTATCGATCAGAAAATGGAATTAATTGAAATTCTTTCGTTTTCCGCAGTAAATGTATCATCATTATGAGAAAAAGAATGTTCCTGCTCGACACATTTAGTACTTGGTAATATCATTTTTAATTACATTTAAGGAAAGCCCTGAATTAAAAATAAACCATGTTTTATAGCTGCCTGAGCTGTCGGTACATTAATGTATACTCCTATTAATAACTTAGTAATATTGTAATAACATCCATCGCGGTCCATCTCAGCCTCTGTGTCAGAATCTGCTGTTTGTCCTAAGCATAGTTGACAACATTGCCGTACTTGTATGTAGATGTTTATCATTTTGTTTCGTTGTATTCGTGGTTTAAGTTTTTTTTTAGTACAGATTATGCTAAATCTTATTTTTTTCATCTGCAAATACCTCTGCCGTAAATAATCATGTTCTTAATCTTATTGAATATTTACAATACCTAATCATTTGCTTGACTGTCAGAGTTCATGTTCAAATAAATTAAACATTAGCTTGTGTTGGTTGGGCTTAAATTTTATTTTATTTGTACATTCAATATGATCAGACTTTTTAAGATGTAGTATGGTCCCAGTTGTCAAAAATGGAACATGTTTAAATAAGCAAGCAGATGGAAAAATATGCCACCTGATGGTAGATGGTCACACTTCACATAGACGTTAGTGTTGCAAGAAATATTCACAATAGCGTCGCGAATCTTGGGAACTAAGACTTTTGTCCAATGTGCTAGTCGGTAAACTTTTCTAGCAGTGTTTTACCCCTACGTTTTATCTCGTAACAAAATGGAAGCATTAAAATTGGTGCCCAATCACTGGAGACAAAATATAGTAATATAAAAAAAAAAAAAAATCCGAAATGTGAAGTTCCGTTTAGAATTTGTCCATTAAAACAAGTGTTACAGGTCCTCGAACTACGTTTTGAAACATAGTTTACCATGCATTATATACTTTGCGTTTCTATTTTATCTCTCTAAGTGATAACGTATATATACGGTAACATAATGTCACGCTAATCGAATACTCAGGTAATTGACAAGTTATATCATGTTTGGGTTTGCAGTTAGCGAGTCGTGTGTTCGTGTTCTTTGCACGGCGTAGATGTATTTGATGATAGGATAGGTATCTTAAAGCAATCGTGATCTTTATGATTTGATTAATAGACTGTATATAAACATTTTTTCCTCATTGATTATGAGGTCCTGGACTTAACTCTGTGGTAGAAAGGTTAAAATTTTATTGGATTTTTCCGAGGAGATTTACTCAGAAGTTGATATTGCTGACAATGTCATGCCTAGAAAACATGTAAAGCCGTTGGTCATTGGCACCTAGATAAGGTGGATCTTCTTGTGGATTTGTACACTGTAACATATCTTGCAAGGTTTGCTCAGTCTCAGTTGTGAAACACCTTCGTGGTCGAAATCGGCCAGAAGGTTATTATCATCATAAAAATATCTTTCATTAATAGAAATTAGTAGACTAGTTTTAAAGGCCGGCAAAGCATCTGCAAGCGCCCCGGTAGATGTCCATGGGCAGTGGTAGTCACTTTCCATTAGGTGAGCCTCCTGCTCGTTTGCCACCTATCACATAAAAAAAGGTATTCGTAAATAATTGATTAATGTAGAATTCGTATAAAAGTGTAAGTAATCAGTTCCTCGTCGGTTATTTCGGTAGAATAATTGGTACTTACTTATTAACTTCACCAGTTCTGTCCCTGATTGCAATAATATGTTTGTAGTGACTTGTTTTGAGCATTTTCCTAGAAGGATTAGATTCATACATTTAATTGCGCAAAATTTTTTTATTTTATTTTTTTATTTTTACTTTATTAGGGAAACAGAGTTAAGAGAGACGGTTTTGACACAAAACCGTCTCTCTTAACTCTGGTCTTATCCCTAGATTGTTTTTTAATAAGCCGAAGGCTCGAAGAGGGTGCTGCCGATCCCGTGGCGTCGAAGGCCAATTAGTTTCGAAATTGTTGATAAACAATTTAATATTAAGCATAGAATTACAATATTTATTTTTGCCAATATTTCAGGAAGAAAACGGAAACAACTTCAATATCAGTGGTGGTATTACCATCGGATGGTTTATTTAAGAAAACAAACGCCACTCATTTAACTAAAATTTTCATCAATAGTCGAGAGAGACATATCAAACTTGTCCAAACTTCTGTCTTCCTATACTCATACTATTCGAACTAAACCTGTTCCGTCTGAATATTAATGCGTCAAATGCATTAGGTATTCTGAATATGGTGTCGGTTGTTGTCTGATAAGGCGTAGACATTAGACAATACAGTCGTAACGAAAAAAAGTGAGTCGTACAGTCATTTACGATTGAATTATTAATATGTTTATTCAATAATATTTATGTATGTAAATGCTTTATTTTTATTCGGCTAATATTTTGTTGATGTCATTTATGATGTGGTAGGACTTTGTGCATGGGTAGGTATCATACACTCACCCATATTCTACCGCCAAACAGGAGTACTCAGTGTTGGTGTGATCCGGTTTGAAGGGTGAGTGAGCCAGTGTAACTAGAGGCACAAGGGACATAATACCTCAGTGCCCAAGGTTGGTGGCGCATTGGTGATAATATGAATGCATTTCATTATTCATCTACATACTTATTTTCTTATGATCTATATTATTTAAGTCATTGTAATTCTCATTAGCAATGACAAGGTACCACTGAAATTCAGTGACACATATTGAGTGGTTTAACTATTTTACGCATAATTTATTAATACGAAAATCACTTGTATAGTGTCTGTACATTATTTAATCAAATACTATTAATAAATAAATATTCATTAAATTTTTATATCATATTCTATGTATCCGGCTGTTGAGGATTAATAAATAATCTTTTCATAGTGACGTGCTGCGGTTTTGCAAGAGTGCTATTTATCGATCAAGAAAATTATATGATATAAGTATTATTTATCTCATTTATGTATAATGATGTTTCTATCAGTGAAACATACATATTTTACCTCTTTATAATATTAATATACCTACATGTAAAATATATATGTCGGAGGAGCAGGATGCCGAACAGTTGGGTTCGGGGATTGATCCGACATTTGGAAGACTATGTGAGCGTGCAATGGAGATATTCACAAAATAAGACGTATTTAATATCGTCTAATCACTGTATTAATTGATTCAATAATCGTACACCAGAATAATATCAAAAGATTACAATGATTCATCTCGATTAAAAGCAAATGGGTTTGCAAAGAACCATCGCATTTCAATCCTTATCAAAACATAACGACTCGCGTTGCCATGACACTTACAACTCCATTTGGGGTCACCCCCTCTTAAAAGTAAATCAGCCAACAAACATTATTGCCAACTATTCATTAATTATCCAAATCAACAATCAAAGTAATCTCGCCCCTTTATATATTATAGTTATAAAAATCGTATCTACTTGGAGCTGTTACAACAGGTTTAAATGATATTTACAACTGTACATTAGTTGAAAACTAAATCCTAAATCTTATATTCAGATTTACCAAATTATTAAACAACCGATTTAATAATCGTTAAATTATGATAGGAAATACCTGACGAAAGATATAACTTGTATAACCTGATGCTGATAAGGAAAATTAAACAAAATTCATTTTTTAATATTTATTATGTTTTAATATTTTCTGCACTACAGACGAATGAATGACCCGAGTAATAAATGGGAAGTGTATAACAATGGAATGTGTAAGTACCTAATGATCTTTTAAATATACAAAACAACTACATACATTGTAAATTTTATCTTAATTTAACGACATGCTACAAATGCGTATTTGAAGAAAAAGACATAATGGTCATCCAAGATAAATATAAAGACATATTAATACATAAAACTCCGATATTTTAATATCCTTAAAATAAAGTTTTATATTCTATATTACAATATATACAAATATCTAAATCAATAACATATCAACTAGATAACTAGATAAAGTACATTCAGTACCCTGTTATTTACAAATACAAAGTAGTGTAAGCTAAGTCTTAGTATAAAATTAGTATAACCGTGCATTAATGTTGCTATAAGTGATGAAGGGTTCATCCGCGACGCTTAGACCATGATCGTGTTACCGATAATACTCTCTTTGCCATCAAGAAGCTCAGAATAGCCAGATTCATCGCTGCAGGCGCTGTCGTTGTCGCCGGTGTTTTTAAAAACCTCTGTCTCCGTGCTCGAGTTCAAACTATCAACGTCAGTCAAATTGTCGATGAGAGCATCAAATTTGCCCTCGAAGCTATCGAGTATGCCGGAGTCAGCTCTCAGGGGCGGATAGGTAGATCGTCGACGGAAAGCGTTCTTCTCACCAATCGGCACATGACTTACTTCATCTGAAGTAACCGTGCTCGTTGAATCACTACCATCGTTAATAGCATGAATGGAGTTCGTGTAGCTCATGTGGTTTCTCATCGATGCACTTTCGAAATTGCGTATTCTCTCAAATACCGGTACTCTTTCTTCGTCACTATCAGTTTCTTTGTGCTCTTCCTGTGAGAAATGTGAAGGAAGCGATGACGGCTCCGCGTCAGATGAGGTGACCGTGCTCGCCGTCTCGCACCCTGAAGAAACCGACCCATCGTCGCTATCAGTGACGAGGTAGTTACTTTGAGCTACAATTAAATTCTTCCTCCCCTGAAACATAGCAGCATCGTTTAATTCGATCGTCTCTTCAATCGACTCCAGTGTTATTAATCTCGATTCCTCTTTTTCGTTATTATCTTGACTAGTTTCACTATGAGATTCCGACTCCTTATTTAATTTACTTTCATGAACAAGTAAGCCAATTAATTTATCGGTCGATTCTTCCTTGCTTTCTTCGGAGTCTAATCGCATTCTATCCATTACGCCTTCGGGGCATGACAGCTTACGTGGAGATTTCATCTCTTGTCGTCGTCTATCTAAAGACTGTGACGTGGTAAGACCCATTGTGAATTGACATTCCTTCTTTGAATTCATTTCTGCTTCTTCTTCATCTTCCTCAGAACAGAGTTCTTCGATGGCACCAAGCTTAGGAGCAGACTTTGATCTTTCAAGAGGAGGTCTGTAGTTCATGGCGCCTACACTGAGTAGTATCTTCCTACGTGGCATACTTGGATTATCGTAGACACTGTTAGCGAGACTCAGCCTTGCGTTCTGTTTTGAGATTCTATCCTTTTTAAACTCGACTAAGGCCTGTTTGAGTTTTATTTGAAGTTCCTCGGTTATTTTCTTTGATACGGTTTCTTTGGTGCAAAGAACAGCGTGACAACGGAGTTCATGTTTTAGTTTCTTCCCCTCGTGGCGGTACACCCAGCAGAATAATTTAGGGTAGTGTGGCGGACTAGCGCAGTATGTGATACGGTGGGACCAGTATTCGGTGAGCCCGTGTTCTTTGGTGAAACCTTTGAGGCCGGAGTTTGTGACGGATAGTTTCATCACGACGTCGGGCTTCGTGGACTGTTGGTAATTTCGCCATAATGTAGCAAGTGGCTTCTCAATGCAACTCTCACCTGCAAGCAAGAAAAGGAAAAATTTTAATATAAGACATATTACATTTGCCACTCGTCCTAACATTAGTATTGCAATTAAGTATTAATGTTTAAATTTGTTTATGAAATATTTAGGCCAAGTATCCGCGTGGGTGATGCCAACGCCTACATGATATATATCATCAGTCACTATCAAACTGATCTTAAATCAATCTACACAATTGTGTTTGTGTTATGTTCGAGGCTCGAGGCAAACATCTCGTGACATTAACCGATTGGTATCATGTTGTGGGGCGGCTGGTTGGCCGACACCCTTTGATTTCAAAACGTGCACAAATATTTGACTATATTATGATGTATGAACATTATAGAGCATGTATGTCTATTTTTTCAACTACCTATGTATGTGTAAGTGTAAAGCTGTGTGAGATCAGTGAAAAGAAAGCCTTAACCGTGGACTTCATTAACTAATATGTTTGTAAATATTGTCAGGAAAAACTGATTACAATAAACTTCCAGAAACTTCTATATACTTATTTTATCTTTTATTTTATGACCTTAGCTGCTAAATAAGTGCAACCGGGAAATGTCTTTTTTGCGCATGAGTTAGCCTATAAGAATAAAAAGTATTTAAATGTCGCACTGCTACAGTAAGGCCTCCGCTCAATTTGAGGAAAAGGTTTGGACTTTATTCAATCGCACTGCTGCAATGCGGGTGCAACATGGTTGAAACGCCTGTGACAGATTAAGACCCAGCAGAGCCTGGTTTCATCCCGATGTTATGCATCACGATCGAGCATGAGATTAATAATAAACACAAACCTATAACAATGATTTATAATTTTAAGCTTTTGATGTACTTCAGTATTAGTAGCAATGAATGTTTGCTAACAATAATAAATTAACTTTGTATATTTTTCCTAACATGAGAAGTAGACCTTGCTCATACATCGATCATTAAAGAGCGAGTAGCGTACTTACTATGATTAAGATAACAAAGGGAACCTAAAAACAACACGGCTAACAAACAAAACACATGACGTACTACGCATTAATTTATATAGTCTTCCATTTTGTTAAATGTTCATTAACAGTCTATTATTACTTCAGTAAACATGCCGTGTTTATTTAAAAGCTTTATAAACAATAAACAAAGTTATTTTTCGAATCTCGGTCTCTGTTTTTTTACAACCAAAACGTTTATTTAAATGCCTTTGATTATGGAACTAATATGTTTTCGTGTAATGACCTTAAATCGAGCTGTCGTTTTGAGGTCGTTGCTACGAAACTCATTCCTGACTAACGTACCGTGTCAGAGGGTGCGATTTAAATCCGTATAATAAATCATTAGGTACCTCATCTCACGTAAACCTTTTTTTAAATATGAGATTTAGCATTTTAAATATATGCTATAAATTTTGGAGACCTTACTAAGTTAATATACAACAATTTATACCAGAAGACTTAGCGCGTTTTGAAGAAGATTTTAGAATAAAATGTTGTTATACATTATGTAGCTGCATTTCGTAGTTTCACACGCTTTAAATTAAAAAAAAACCATTGACATGAAAAATGTGAATTTCTTTTCATATATAAAATATTACACGAGAAAAAATTAAAACGATTACTAGAAAAAATAATAAGACTATAAACAAAAAGAAGCATAAAAATTGTCCTTCCGAAAGACCTGGTATATGCACAAATAAGGAAGGCTTTGCTGAATCATATGTACTCGTAGAGTGCGCTATCTGGCATGAGAAAAATATGGATATGTCTCTCCAACATAGTCTTACGTTGTTCGTAAAGCTATAGCCTATTTCGATAGGAGAAAAAGACAAACATCCAACTTTGACATTGAATTGACGTAATATCATTGATGAGAATTTGTATTATCTGTGCACTTATGGAACTATGGATTTGTGAAAAAATAGCGTTTTAATTATATTACGTAATAGTGTTGTATTATAAATAAAGATGTATCATTCAAAGCATAATATAGCAAAGTTTTAGCATATAACATTGAATGTTTTATCTTTTATACTACTTCCATTGGCTACAGGCTATAGTATGTTAGTGGTGACTGGTCACACAAATATAATTAGTTTAAGACTGCTAGTGATTTGGTTAATCAATTCGTTCACGATAAATACACGGAAAAAAACAGTCATTTCCGTCACACACATGGCCTTATTATGTATTGCATAAAGAAATTACGGGCATACACATGTATGCTAGGGTGTCCATACCATAGCAATTATTGTAATATTTTATTATACTTTATTTTAAATACGAGAATCGTCAAGAATTATCCTTTTTCAGAATTAAATTTAAGAATTATTTTTTATATAAAAAATGCAATTTTAATCACATAATTTTATCAATTTATTTTCTGTTTTTTAATTTAGATCTAGATTATAGATTTAGTAGTTACCTTGTTAGAAAATTTTATTTTGAAATTGTTTTTATATGTGGCACGTTCATTTATTTTGGATACATACAATGCAATGCTAATAACACCGCCTGCAACTAAAATACGTAACAAATAAGAAACTTTTGTTAATTTTACTCAGACGTCACAAATAGATCGTTGCACTTAAATGTAACCTTGAAGTTTCCTCTCACCGCAACCAGAGGTTACACTTTAAAACTTATTTTGTTCACCCGTGACGTTTACGTCACGAACGATAAAGTACAAGTACAATACATACGTACAAGAAAATATTTCGGTATTCTTACTAAATAACCAAGTCTATTTTAGTGTAAGTAAGTATGGTCACCCTTTTGACGTTTATGAAGTACGTTACATCACGTGATGACGCTTGTGTAATCGTTTTCTCTCAATTTATATCTTACATACCTGAAAAGAACTTGTATAATAGTTATAGATATTTATCACAGTTTATGTTTTGCCCTTTTTTGGGATCGGAGCATCGAAACTCCGCGACGGGTAAAGCCGCAAGTCCAGCTAGTAATTAATATATAACATGACTTTATCTACGGGTAATGTCATTGTCTACATTATAAGTTGTACCTTTTTTTGCAAAGAGGCTAATTACTATTTATTTACATAATGTACCTATGGTTGACAAAAGCGTTACATTTTTACATTAACGTAGATATAGAGAAGGTTTGGAGCGTATACCACGCTGCTCCAATGCGGGTTGGTGGAATACACATGTGGCAGAATTTCGTTGAGCACTAGATGAATTATAAACACAAATTAAGCACATGAAAATTCAGTGGTGCTTGCCAGGGTTTGAACCCGAAATCATCGGTTAAGATGTACGCGTTCTAACCACTGGGCCATCTCGGCTCTTAAAACGTGACAAAAGTGTGCAAAAACGTAATTACGGTCATAGAATATAAACATTAAGAAGTTCGTGAATACGGAACTAAAACAAAGGTCACCTTGACATATTTGATTAACATTGCATCATATTAATTAAAATGTCAATTGACACTTAATTGATGTTGCTAAGACTATGTTCTCTAAATTTATCTATTATATATCTATATTTAGAAGCGAATGGTATGGAGTATGCACCTGGTATATGATCCACTTTAACCATAGAGTACGTAGATTTCGAGTATGTCGCTCATACACCATTGACTAATATTTGGTGATCAGTGCGTGGTACTCACCCGGGAGCACAAAACACTACCTTTAATCAAAAAATATTCCATTTGAAGTTAGTGCAACCGTTAGTTATAATTCTTTGACTTCACTCATAACTCACCCTGCACTTAATGGAATGAATTATGGAATATACGTACATAGGGTTTTTATCATGTTTCATCCACAAATCTATTCCATTCAGAGGTTTTCACGTCAGGCACGTTTCCATAAATATTTTTGACCCAATTTCAAATATATTTTTCCATGTTCGGCGTTAAGCCACGATAAAGCCGTGATAAAAATACAAATTATACGTAATAAATTTGGAAGACTATATAAGTGTCCCGGATTGTATAGAAATCAAAAAACAGTTGTTCAAGCGATATATATTTTAGGTATTAACTTGGGTGGCAACTTCTCTAAATACGTACAAAACTGGTTTGACATTAACCTTACCTTTCCAGTTTTTGGGAACAGATACGAGGAAAGTGTTCCCTTATTCGCAAAACTTTATTCAACATTTCTAAATCACGCTTACGTATAAGTTTCGATTCTTTTCGAGTATAACGAACGTAGTACGAAGGAGTCGGCTATATATTAGGTAATTACTAGAACAACAATGGTCAGACGTTTGCGCTTTCACTTTCATTGCTAAGTGTATTTTGACGCAGTTCAACGACCTCTTGACCACGGCTCTCAGATTACAAAGTTTACTAATAAAACTTGTTCTCGATTTTGTTTTTAATTTAAAATATCCATGCCTGGAAAAAATAATCTTCACAACATTTTGCGACTTCAATCTTTATATTTCACTTGGTGACAGTGACAGTGACAGTGACAGAGACAGTGACTTGGTGACTTTGGGCAAGCTCGTCTGGATACTTAGTGTTATTATATTTCGGTTTGAAGAGTAAGCGAGCCAGTTTAACTACAAGTACAAGTGTCACTAAATCATAGATCCAAAGTTGTCGGCGCTTTGGCGATATATGCCTACGCATATGGACAGTCATGATCACTGTTCATTACATTTTCAATTGAATATTAACATTTAAAAAAAAATGAATTTGTATTAGTCTCTGGAGGGTTTATTAATGAATAGATTATCTATCTAGTTTGTATTATAATCCAGAAAAAAATATTTTGTCGTAATAATAGACGATAAAATATGTGTTTATCATCAGCTATATTGATCACAGAAACATCAAAATCATTCAACACATATTAGCTAATATACTGAATCAAATATTCTTATCTGTGTCAGTGACTTCAGTCCAGTGTATGAATAAGCTTGATAGATAGATAGGTAATAACAAAAAAGACCCAGGAAGTAATTCGCTGCACTACTTTGAAATCATTAAGGCTTATGGTAATTTCTGGTGTCCAACAAGTTGATAATTGGGTCGGGCTTAGAGCTGACAGTCCTTGCAAAATATAGCCCAACATAGCTCGATATATTGAGATTAGTGAATGATGATTTTGAAGCAGTTTATATTTATGAATTAGCTCTCATAAAATTCTCACAAATTGATTGTTAAAAATAGATAAATATTTACTATTGTATATTAATAAAAAAAAAAACCTAAAGTATTAAAATTATAAAGCTTTCTTATAAATAAAATATAATTTAATAGAGTATAATGATACATTTGTAATGTTATATTTTTGTTGCTGTTTTATAACAATTAAGAATAATGGTAAGACGTAACAGAGACAATCTCTACTTTTTATTTCTAGATATATTTGTCCTAGAAGGCGCATCTCCGCGTTAAATTAATTGTTTTTTATTAACTGTATTTTTTTTCCGTCATTACTTGTTACTCTCGATATTTAAACGTGTAGCAGCACGAGTTCTTGATTGAATATATCTATATTCACATTTATTAATATGTATTATGAAGTATCTAATTTAATATTAAAACATATCATGTAAAACGTTGATTGAAAGCTTTTATAAGTCTTTAATAAAGTATTTAGATGCAGATTTTTTGATTTCTATGGATTAATATCCTAATTAAATTAATATTGATTCAACTTTAACGAAGTCTGATCAGTCTCGTAATTCTCTATGTCGCGCTATGTCATGCGATATATTTATGAACGATCAGCTTAAAGCAAAGGGCTGCTGGACCGGCTCGTACGCACGAGTGTAAGTGGGTGAAGCGCTTTCACCGTACCGATCTATACATACACACATTCACGCAAAAATAATTCATAATCAACTATAGTAAAAATATTATTGTAAAAATTACTTCAATTAGTGTTTTCTTTTGTTGTATTTTTATTTATTAGGAATTAAAAAATCTATATAAGATTCTGTGACGCAATGAAACGTCATTTTTAAATAATTTATTGTGTTTTTTTTTTCTTAGCTATTTTATCAAAGGCAATACAGGCAGTGCTATGAATCTATATTTGTGTGTTTTGTACGAGTGTACCGCTTGACATTATAAGAAATCAGCTTGAGTTCTCGTTGCTTAAAAGGAGGAGTTTTATAACAAGTTATTTAATCAGGTCAAGAACATCAGCAATTGTATGTATAGATTGAAAAATTGTTACAACAAAAGAGGCGTGCGGTATGGATACAGAATAATAATGCTAAGGTTCACAACGTTCATTGTTCTTTTAAAACGTACTTAATTTTCTTAAACAGAAACAGTTATTAGGAGAAAAAATGTAAACTTAATATGGAGCAGACTTCATTTTATTTGTTTATTTTCATTTGTATTCATTGCTTGGTCCTGGGGGACTTTGTACGTGTTTACGTATCCTTATTTAATTATCCTTTCTAAGTAGGAATCCTTATATTTCCTAACATAAGAAGTATTGTATAAATGAACTCGTGATATTTTTAATTCAATTTGGAATGCAAAGCTATCCCAGACACTCATTTATTGTTTATATTGGATCAAAGTATATATTTATTTTATAGCTAGAGAGGCTGGCAATTGGACTACCTGATGGTAAGGACAAGCGCCTACAAACAAGTAGGTACTGTAAGAAATATTAACCCTTCCTTTACATGGTCATTAGCTACTAACCTTGTATTTTTTTTAATGTTATAGGTGGCAAGCGAGCAGGAGACTCAGCTGATGGAAAGTGTTTACCACCACCCATATACATCTGCAAAACCAGGGGGCTTGCAGGTGCCTTTAAGAAATGAGTACGCTCTTTTCTTGAAGGTTCCCAAGTCGTATCGGTTCGGAAAAACCACCAGCGAAAGAGGCTTCCACAGAGGTTGTACGAGGCAGAAAATGACTTAAAAATCGCGCTGTTGTGGATAGCCATCAAGGTAAATACTACTAGACTAGGTGACTAGTACTAGGGTACTAGACTTTTCAAACGAAACATAACAAAACTAAGTATTGCTGTTTAACGGTAGAATAGGTTATAAGTGGGTAACCTACCTAAAACAGGCATAAAGACGTACCGCCAAGCACATTATTCAAGTATTCGATTAAGTAGCGAAGATTCGCCCAACTATATCTCATGTGCATCTTAGTTACTTTGATCAAAACAATAATTCAGCAAATATTGTACTAACGCCCACGCTTCACACGGGTGTAATTTTTGTATAAAGAAAATTGTATGATATAAATATAATGTATTCCCTTTAAAACTAAGGAATAATGTAGTCTTCTACCAGTGAAAATAATTTTAGAATTGGATCTTTAGTTCCGGAGGACCCTTACGTACAAACAAACAAATTTGACTTCTTCATAATATTAGTATATATATTCAATAGGACATGACCTCACTGCGGTTAGCGAATATTATTTATAATCACATAGCAGATATTTGTCAATAGCTTATGTAACAATATGTATATAATGTAAGTACATAAGTATATTTACATATTCCTTACAAATTAAGTAAAATTTACACTTGCATAATAATTGATGTTTAATAATAATAACATATTATTCAAATTTACATGTTCATATATATCCAGTAAATAGCACGCTTCACTGCGTCATATTTAATTTATATACAAAAATTAGAGAGATAGTGTTAATTATATAACAAACACATTAAATATAATATGTAAATGGTAACACATACTTTAATTCTGAATTATTACAAAACATTTCAACGAAAAAGCTTACAAGTTATGCTAATGTAATAAATAATTTACCTCATCTGAACGTTTCTACAAATTATTTTGATGGTTTGTTGTTGTTCACAATAATGTTCGTAAACATTGTTGTGAACAACAACAACAACAAAAAGATATATATTTATTAATAGTTTTTTTTCGAGAGTAACAAGTAATGACGGAAAAAAAATACCGTTAGTAAAAAAAAAAAAAATTTAACGTGGAGGGGTGCGCATTCTTGGACAAATATATATAGAAATAAAAAGTAGATATTGTCTCTGTTACTTCTTCACATTATTCTTAATTGTTATGAAACAGCAACAAAAATATAACATTACAAATGTATCATTATATTCTATTAAATTATATTTTATATGCGTAATTAATTACTATCTAGAGGAGTACCAGCTAGTATCAGTACCAGCCAGTAGATTAGTGACCGCCAGTACGGTTTCCGTCGAGGTCGCTCAGCCGGTGATCTTCTAGTTTACCTTACTCATAAATGGGCGGAAGCAGTTAAGAGCAAGGGGGAGGCATTAGCAGCCAGTCTGGACATAGCGAAGGCCTTCGATCGCGTATGGCACAAAGCGCTTCTTTCGAAGCTTCCTTCCTATGGGCTTCCCGGGAAATTATGCAGTTGGATTACCAGCTTTTTGGCAGATCGGAGCATCAAGGTCGTTGTCGACGGTGCATGCTCCGACCAAAAATTCGTCAACGCTGGTGTTCCACAAGGCTGCGTTCTGTCACCCACTCTGTTTCTTCTGCATATCAATGACTTGTTGCAAATCAGGAACATTCACTGCTATGCAGACGACAGTACCGTTGACACCTCATACACCGGCCGTGCTAATATTTCTCGGGAAAACGTCGAAGAAAACCGGAACAAACTTGTGTCTGAAATCGAGTCTTCGTTAAACGAAGTCTCGAACTGGGGCCGGCTAAACCTAGTCCATTTCAACCCCAAAAAGACGCAAGTTTGCGCGTTAACCGCTAAAAAAACACCATTCGTCGTATCTCCACGATTCGAGAACATTCCGTTAGCCGCCACAGCTAGTATCGGAATACTTGGCGTTGATGTTTCGAGCCTCGTTCAGTTCCGCGGTCAACTGGAAGGCAAAGCCAAATTGGCATCAAAAAAGCTTGGTGTGCTCAGCAAGGCAAGACAGTATTTCACGTCGGCCCATCGCCTAAGACTATACAAGGCGCAAATTCGGCCTCACATGGAGTACTGCTCTCACCTCTGGGCGGGTGCTCCCCAGTACCAGCTCCTTCCATTTGACCGTATCCAACGTAGAGCAGCTCGAATTATCGACGATCAAGCCCTTTCTGATCTGCTCGATCCTTTGGCGTTGCGTAGAGATGTTGGATCACTCTGCATCTTCTACCGAATTTTCCACGGGGAGTGTTCCGAGGAATTGTTTGGATTAATCCCGGCAGCTGAATTCCATCTTCGGACATCTCGACAAAATTCTAAATTTCACCCACACCACTTAGATGTCCGTAAATCCACAACAGCGCGATTTTTAAGGCATTTTCTGCCTCGCACAACCACTCTGTGGAACCAGCTTTCGCCGGCGGTTTTTCCGAACCGATACGACTTGGGAACCTTCAAGAAAAGAGCGTACTTATTTCTTAAAGGCCGGCAACGCACCTGTAACCCCCCTGGTGTTGCAGATGTCCATGGGCGGTGGTAGTCGCTTTCCATCAGGTGAGCCTCCTGCTCGTTTGCCCCCTATACCATAAAAAAAAAAAAAAACTATACATTAATTTATTCCAGAGTAATTAAATTTATTTATATATAATGTTTATCTATGCTAAGTGGTCTTCTTATTTTACTTCTGTCTCTTTCGTCTCCCTTACAGTTGCCTGGAAGAGGTCGCTGTTTTAGCGATAACTGCGTCTTCTTCCATGTAACTTATGCATGTGTTAATTGGTGTACAATAAAGAGTAATTTGATTTGATTTCGTGTTAAATGTTATACGAATTATTTATGTTAATAAACTGGCACACAAAACCACTAAACATTTCGATTGGAACATAACGATACAATAACTAATGAGCCATAACACCAATAGGGTTCCGTACATTCGTATTTATTTTTGGTAAATATTAGCAAGTTATACACGAAAGACTATAATATAGTACGTTCGATCATTTGAATTGCAAGATAGAGTGTCGCACTACAAAAGAACTAAAACAAACGAGCCAACTTTATTGCGTTGGTATGCGTGACATTACGCTTCCAGTGAGTACATTAGCGTCCGTGTGTTCAGTGGCCAACACTAACTCGAAAAACTAGCGCACAACGCATAAATAATCAAAGTATAATATTTATTCAGACAAATATAAAGTTCTCTTTTTTTATGAGATTATAAAAATAAATTAAAACTGTTTTTTTATTATTTTATTTATATGTATGTATGTATTCCATAACGGTCATGTCGTTTTGCTATTGTTGTTGTTGTTGTTTTTATATATCGACTTCCAATTGCGATCGATAAAATATTTAAATAAATATATTTAAAAACACATTAATAAATGATTGTGAATAAATACGTACAATATACATCAAAATTTATTTAATTTTTTCAACGTGTTTTTAATAAAATGTGAATAAACGTCAAATTTTAAACGACTCCACATAATTTTTTTTTCGCAGTTTTGTTCGATTGTGTAGAAATTTTTTCGTCGCCTACTACGTATATTATGTTAATAAACTCGTATACATTACTTAATTTTTACGAGCATATAATTATATACATATATATTTATTTATATATATATATATATATTATATTCAATTTTTAATTTTTCACTTTCGTTTTCTGTAGTCCGTTTTCAGTTAGGTCTTATACAATATCTGTAGAACTGACATGTTTCATCAGAGAGATACATTGAATGATTGAGCGTTGGGAAATCTTGACAATTTATTGAATTTCTAAATCTAGCAACGTCTGTGGCAAATTATTATTTTTATTATGACATGTTCGAAATGAACTGTATATACATATACAAAACAGCGTATCAGAATAAGTTAATTGACAAGCTTGACCACGCTAATTGCGTTGCGAATTGGTAAATAAACAGAAGTGTACACGAGATGAATTATAAACCCAAATAAAACACATGAAAATACAATGGGGTTTGCCAGGGTTTGCATTTCAGGTACTCTAAACTCTGGGCCATTGCGGCTCACTTTCATCTGTTTAAATTCAATTATATTACTTCTGAACCACGTGATAGCCTATTGATAAACTGTAAGTCGCGAGATTAAATCTGACGTCAGCGACTTTAACTTTGTTGAATTGTGTTCATACTTAAGTGTAAAGTTACATCCAGTCGTGAAAACCTGCATGTAGGAATATTAAATAGCAATTTGAAAATTTAACGTATTTTCACTAATCTTTTATTAAGTGAATTGTTTTACTATTTAAACAATAACAAATAGCCCCGGAATTCCCAGAATTCATAGAGCAGTCACAAGCTATCCATTAAATCAAAGCAAAAACAATTTGTTATCCGTTTGATGTATGCACAAAACTCCTAAAAACATTTAGGTCCTATATATTTTTATTTAAAACACTGCACACCAGCAATAGACCCAGGGATGTTCCGTTACGTTAGGCATTGTTAAAGTCGCTCTCGTGTGCAAAACATGATCGTTATATTAATGCACAACGTACGTACATTACGCGTTCACGGTTAGTTGAGCCAATATTATAATTTGACATTGTTCAGTAAAACCAATTGAATATTATATATTTATATATATATTCAGAATGCTTTTGTCATTACATTTATTTAGATAATTAAATGGCTAATTAAGGCTAGTTGCCGGTGACATACATATCGAATTGGAAAACGAATTGTAAAACAATTACTTTTATTACAATAATAATTGCTATATCAAGTTGTTACTTCTTAATTGAATGTTAATTATAAAAAAAACTAATTATTACAAATAACAATACAGCCTCATTCCAACGGTTAGTGGCGCATTGCTCTAGGAGCGGTGATGACCGTTTTCTTTGTCACGCATCAAATGAACTTGAGTGTGTTCACCTAGTACAAGATAATAAGCGTGTGCTAATTTAAAGTTGCATTTGAACTGGAATCTAAAGTGCACTTTGTGTTTAAATACACGTCATATGACAAGGAAAATTAGTGTTTCCTTGTATATTTTATTACACAAATATACGTAATATATATTGGATGAATAAAACGCTTCCTTATGATATCAACTTTCAAAATAAAATACCTAATTAAACAAATATTTATAATTATTTCCTTCTTGTCTTTACCCGATAAAAGACCTTCAAAATATAATTCCCAGCATACTTTTCATAATATCCTTTTAAGCCAACAGATCATGTTTAAAAAAATGTACAGAAAGGGTTGACACATCTATGTATAATATATAAATATATAATAAAATTCTAGTGTCTGTTTGTAACATTAAAATTACCGCGATTTACTAAATGCATATGTATGTATACACGGGACATATACCTAAATAAGATTTATTACAATTTTTGTTTGTCTGTCTGTCTGTTTATTCCGGCTAATCTCTGGAAGGGCTGGACCGATTTTGACGGGACTTTCACTAGCAGATAGCTGATGTAATAAGGAGTAACTTAGGATTTTTAGAATTTATGTAAAATATTAATAGTCTCGTTTTTTTATTAAATTCAATCGCGCACGAAGTCGAAGGCACAGCTAGTTTGTTATATAATTCTTTAAATAACAACGTACTTTCAACAATCAAGAGCTGACTTAGTTCTGTATACTTATATTATTTAAACGAGTATATATTTACTCGTCATATTCTAGATCAAACAGCAATGCTTAGTATTGTTGTGGTTGAGTTTGAAGGGCGTGTAGGTCAGTGTTAATAAAGGCTCAAGGGATATTACGTATTAAAGTTGTGGCGCTGTAAGGTAGGTATGCTTAATATTTCTTAAAATACCGATGTCTATGGGCGGTGGTAACCACTTACTATCAGTTGACTCATTTGCCCGACCACTTATATTGTAAAAAATATACATATGTATATATTTCTTTATTAATAACAAACATCCTTATGACCATTAATTAAGCATTATATACAATTAATATGTCAACAATTACTTCTGTTATGGATACAATTACATACAGTTTAACGGAAAAAGTGCAAATATTTTTTCATAAATAAGTGCTCAGTTAAATAAAAAAGACAGATAAACAGATACGCACGTGCAATTACGAATGCTTCTGTGCGTGGATGTATGCTTATAAGGATGTGGGAATAACAAGTGATATTTTATAGTCGATTGCTATTTATTTTACTCTAATACACTCTTTACGTATAAACTTAAAGAATTTCAATGCATGCCGTATCCTGTGGATTATGACATGAAGTCGTCATGCCCATTGAATTGGCATACATCAACTGGCTCACTGACCATTCTAATAGGAAAATAGTAGTCGTCCAAGATAGTATATATATTTTTTATGTTATTGATAGACGGTATATTGGCCATCTGGTGTTAAGTGGTCACTAATGACCGTAGACAATAGTACTGTAAGAAAAAATAATCTTTTATCAGAACATCAATGCGCACCTCCACTTATGTTACACTTTCTCAGCCTTCAAATTGGAGCAATACCCAGGATTGCTGTTTGGCGGTAGATATGTGAAGAATGGAACCTACCAAGCTTGAACAGAGCCCTACTACCAAGTAAATAATATTTATTCAAAGAGGCGGTAATTAATGCTAAGAGAGCGATCTCTGTCAGTGGACTTTATGCGGAAGCGGAAAGAAAAAAAGCATACATTATTATTTGGCGGTCTAATTAGTAGATGCTTACTTCACAGTTTCATATGAACTTGTTCGAGAGCGGTCGACGACACTTATGCGACAAAACACCCAAACAAATATACTTCCGTCTCGCTCTCTCGCTCGGTTGATAAATTATTTTTAAAAAAATCAGGTAAAAGTTTGTTATCGTCAACTGTTTGCTTACGCAAGCGACCGCGTCTTACACAATCGTGTAAAGCATATTATTCTGGTAGCGTCCATTGTTCTTTTTTGCGGAATTTCTTCGCATTGTTTTCAGTTTCCAAATTATTTTCATAAATGTAAATTACTATTTACTATTTAATTAAATACTAGGACAATGTTTATTATGTTTACTTGTACCCATTACCATACTTAATATATTGTTTTCTGATTTGAAAGCTGAGTAACCAGTGTAGCTACAAGGGGCATAACATCTTAAGTGCCACGTTTACTTTAGCATTAGCAAAGTCAGATGGTTTCTATGATATTTCTTAGTGGTAAGGTTGCAGAGAGCCTGCCAATTTACTTAAAAAAAACACATATAACATTTTAGTCTAAATGCTATCAAAGAATAATTGCCAACTAAAACATTTTCAATCCAATATGAAACCACTAATTACATATATTCTAAAGTCTAAAAATAAATCAAGGCACTTCTTTTAATGTTTTTAGGTCAGATAGAGAGCTATTGTTCTAATAAAGCTGCTCTTTTCATAGTTGCAGATAATAGTGATAGGAAACGGGGCTTGAGTGTATTTCAGTCTTCACAAACATGACCTACTTTAAACAAAACTAGAATTCAAATCAATCTCATGAACGTTATATCGATTTGAAAAGTAAGGTTATAAAATCTGTTAAAGAAAGTATGTTTACTACATTTATTATCTCTTTTAAAACGTTATTTTATAGATAACAGCACACCTTTGGAATGCAACGATCACCAGTCCGTTTCATTATTGGTAACAAAATCCTCAGATGAATCATTTTCATCATCAATCATCTGAGGTTTTTCGTTCCAAACAATTGCAATTTTTGGACAATCAACATGCAACTATAGAGCTTTTATATTGAATATAAATCCATCATAATCCATTAAATAAAGGAATGTGATGATGAGAATGAAAATAACCCGATCGGAAGTCCGTTAAAGTAATTGTAAATAACAAATAAACTCCATAGTTTTTTGTCGCTTAGCGGTACTCATTGACAATATGTATTTTATTGAATTAAATTTTGAATTATAATATTAAAATATATATATTGGATTGTGAATAAAAAAAGTAATCCAACACCAAAAACATTACGCCTACTGCTTGATATTTACATGATAAGTGGTCTATAAACTAAAAACTACCCACGGCATTCAATGTAAAGAAAAAAAAAATCTGAAACAAATGATATCTTTTATTCGTATTTAAGTTATTATAAAGAACTCACACGTGAAAGTATACAGTTCCAATAGACGTTTATTTGATCTTTAGTTTTGTAAATATTTTTACAATATCGAGGTACAGATGTGTATGTATTAAAAAAAATAGTTGTCCAGAACTCTCATAACAATATGTGGTGAATATAATACGTGATACATGTGTGTTTCTCCTTTTTCTGTCTCATTTTCGAAGAGTACGTACAACAGCACTTTCTTAAACTCATCGGTCGTGCTGGATCTCATATCATCTTATAAGAGAGTGTACCTTCCAATTAAGGTCTCTGTTGAAAATGACATCCTTAGATGATTTAGGAGAATATAATCATTTTCTGTCATCGCCATCAGTTTAACAGTTTTAATTTTAGGTTATATTAGTATAGTACTAAGTTCCATTTCTCTGTGTTATATAGCTATCACTATGTTTTTTTCTGTTTCTCTTGAGTGTTGTGTAGTTATCATTTAAAAACTCATTTGTAAGTAATACTCATGTTTTAATAGGTACGCTTAATCATTGTGGTATGTTATATGTAACTTATTAAGTTTTAATTAAAATAAAATATAATTTAATTATATGGTCTTAAATTATAGTTTATATATAAATATTTACACTTATAAGAAGATTTGCTTTCAGGGTAAATGTTGCGATAGTGTCCACACACGTCAATACATTAAAGGGAATGAACGATGATGGATTTTTGTATATAGAGTTAAATCCGTTTACACGATATCCATTACAGCCAGTCAGAAGGCGAGGCTATGTAAGGTTTGTTGCCTTTACTTAGTTTTAGTAAACTTCTTCAGGCCTAATGAGAGTCAAATTTCAAGGTCAACTTCGTTTGCACAATTCTATACGGAACGTTTCTGTATGAAACGTTTCTACACTTTTGCTCCTTATTGTAATGTTAACCATTTTATTAAAATTCGCCAACGCAAAAAAGACTAAAGTATATATAGAACCTGGAGGATTTTTATTACAGAGCATTTTGTAGACTTATATATATCATATTTGATACTTAAACGACTATACAGAATTAAAAATTGACAACAAAGTCGCATTTGCTGCGGAACACAAGGGATATATAGGTACTTGAATAGTTATAAATAAAAAGAGGAACTAGATTTAGTACGAGATGAGAGACGCTAGCCAAAAGCAGATGTTACTTTTATAGCTAAACATTTGTTTAAGCTTATAATCTGTTTGTGAACAAAACCATCACCTAATTCACAAAAACATTAAAGCACTCAGGAATTTCATATGGTAATGGGTACGATGACCTTTATGTCATCTATATGTCGCGTTAGAACAAATTTGTGTTCTAAAATTGATATAAGTAGAATTTAAAGCGTTTTCAACCCTATATTGATACGATTAAGTGTCATTTTAATTCTAATGTGTAAGTTTTTATAGTATAGGTCGCGTTCAAGTGTTATCCGTGACTGGACTTCGACATAAAACAAAATTATGCAAGCATTTTTATTGTGTATAAGATTTAACACTGTCATTTAGTAAAAAATATAATCATACCAATATTAAAAGAATAAGAAGATTTTATAATTTCTAAAGAAATCCAAACATCATTAAGATTTTAAATAAACTATTATATATAACAAATTACCTTATTACACAAATATCTAATATAATTTATGTTGTAAGTATTTCTTTTCCCCAGATTCCATCTTCTTTTTGGCTAGCTATTCTACACCAATGACTCAATGACTTTCCAACTCTGACTGACAATGAGTTCTTAACATAAATAAATATTAATTACTGAACACGGGATTTGAACCTAGGATCTCGGAACCGACAACCGATGTCTAGGCACTTAAACTAATTTATGTAAATAAATTACATAAGTCTAAATCCTTAGTATATTTACGGACTGCCGAATGCAAAAAGGGATAACGAATCCTTAATCTACTTATAATTGACATAAGAAATTATAATTACCATATTTACATCTTTAGTTTCCTACTGGGTATTAATATAAATTGTAATAATATGTGCCGCAAAACCACAAGCGTGGTTCACTTGATTTATAGAAAATCTAATTTTCCTGTTGGAGACTTGATCCCCGTTTGCGTAGGTACAACTCGTATCCTATTCTATTGCCAAACTGTAATGCTTCGTTTTGATTTAAATATTGAGTTAGTTAGTGTTAATACAGGCATAAGGAATATTTCAAGAATGGAAGCTACTTTTACGTAATGGTAGGGCTTTGTGCATGCCCGTCTGTATAAGTACCACACACTCGTATTCTACCGCCAATCAACAATACTTAGTATTTTTGTGTTACAGTTTGAAGTGTGACTGAGCCGTTGTAACTACAGGGACAAGGGAACATACCATCTTTGTTCCCGAGGTTGGTGGTGTATTGGTGATGTTAGGAACAGTTAACATTTCTTACACTGCAAATGTGTATGGGTGGTGATCACTCACCACCAGGTGGCTCATTTGTCCGTCCGCCTACAATAACATAAAAAATTGCATTGGTAACGTAAGAAATGTTGTTAATTCGTTGAATCTTCTTTTATATTGTTACAGTCACAAGGTTACCATAGCATCCACACACGTAACTCTTTAATAGAGCATTCAAATAAAAATCAAAGCTTAATTTAACGACAATCAATGTCGCTATAAAATCTCTGTAATTGAACATCTTGCGCGGGCGTCTCGTGTCAACGACACGCATCGTGAATTGATCTCGTCAGAGTCTAACAACTTTATTACTGCCCTTTGTTCCCGCAACGATTCTTTATTTGATTAAATGAAACTCAGTAAGAAAGTATTATTTTTATACGCATGGTTAAATTGTGAAATGTCACCAAAGTTTGCAGGTTCATATAAAGGGTAGTCAAACTTAGATTTCATGTTTTCGTCGTGGGTTGTTTATAGAATAGGTAGGCGGATAGGAAAAAGAGGTACCTGATTTTTAGTGATAACCACCGTCGTTAGTTATTGTGATTATAATTGTTAGCAATATTAACGGTCACTTACATCACCAATCTTTCCACTTCCACCAACCTTAGGAACTAAGAGTTTATGTCCCTCGTAGTCATACTGGCTTTTGTCTAAATTAAAGCCGGAACAGCAATACTAAGTACCTACTGCTGTTTTGCGATACAAAATTTTAAGGATGGGTGATACCTACCCACGTAACCTCTACTTATTACCAAGGATTACAATGAATCGATCGCGAGCTCGGCGGTGAAAAAAATTCTGAGTAAACCTACGTTTATCGACTAAAATTATGTCACGCTATGTGTACCAACTCTATAGACTTTTGACCCAACAGTTACTTCTCTTTAGTAAAGAACGTATAAACGTACAGCTTGAATGAAGATAGTACGCGAACTCATTAGACAATTAACATATTATATACCCGTGGTAATAATAAAACCACACAACATCGTCCATAAAACAGAGTCATTTGATACAAAATTAGTTATAATTAAATAAATCAACTTCCAATAACAACACTCACCGAATTCCGATACATTGGAACGCCATTTAAACTAGAATACCGCAGTTGGAATTTATACACGTGAATGGACAATGGTGCTTATGGACAATAGGCACTGCTCCATACCGAACGACGCATACCGACTCGACAGGTGAACCTAATATGGCATACAAGCTCGCAGATCCTAAGTTTTAAGATACAATTATATATTTTATGGGAATAATCATTGAGTTTAATTTGATTTGATTTACGAATATGATTTATTTTATTCGTAGTGCTAATATTTTTTTTTGTAATGCTATGGTCACACCTGCGCTGCATGAAGTGCTGTAAGATACGCTTTATAACAACAGTGTGACCGACCGCTTATTCCAGTAACGTGAATTAGCTATTATTAATTGGATAGATTTAAAATATATTTTCATTTTGTAAATGTATATTTATCTCTTACACGTACATACGTAGATATGAAATGTTTTTATAACACATATGAAGCTGGAAGAGTCACATATGAATATGTGTCCGTGTTTGTGTGTTACACCTGGAAGTATAATTGTATTTTTTACTTGATTTTCGTAAAATTAAGTATATATATACCTTCTAAAAACTTAGTACATGAATGCAAGTCATGTACGCATGTTATATATATATGGGTTTTCTGTTGTTCAGTTTGGGTTGTTTTGAGGATTATTATTTTTTTGTGTTTAATCCTAAGATTTCTGTATTTTTGTTTGTGGTGTACAATAAAGTGTATTAACAACATAATATGCAAATAGAATAACATTACGTTGTATGTGATTTGTGTTTAATGTTATCATAATATTCATATATCAATATATTGTGCTAATTGGAAGGGTACTTTGTATAACAAGACAGGACAACGGCTAACGAATACTTACAAAGTAGTCGCTTGCTTAAGTAACCCAAGGACAACAATATTTACCTGAAAACAAAAAAAAAACATAAATTAGAAATTGCATCCAAGTGGAATTATGCACATGAACGTCTGAAGCGGACGAGCGAATTACGCAACGATGTACGTCGCAATTAAATTATAAAGTTGCGAAACAATTTGTACGATAATCGAACAATTCGAATTGGCTTGAACTTGAATTATTATTTTGATTTACTTATGTATGTTTACGTTTGTTATTTAACGTGTGTTCGGGCATGTAACTTTATTGTTTGGGAATCGAGACACGTCTCGAAATCGTTCGTATTGCTCATTGTTAAGTTTTTATTTGAAACGTATGTTCAGGAAAGTCCAATGATCGAAGAATAATTCAATGTATTTGTTTCGTAGCTTACACTCACGGTATATTACTTTTTTGGGACGTAGTCGCAAGCATAAATACGAAGTATTTCTCTAATTATTTACAGCATTAGCGCTCGTTTTAATAAGTAATGCATTACAGAAATACCTCCACTTCTTCGAATTTTATAATATTTAATGATCACTAGAAGTATGAAAAGTAATATAAGAAGTATGAAAAGTAAGAATTATTAATGAGTGCGTACCAACGCAGAGGGCAGCCCTACCAGGTGAATTTTAAGTGTTATTAAATTCTATTTAGCAATTTATTCAAACGGTCCTCTTAAATATCATATGTTGGAGCTAAATTAGAAAACTAGGGGTAATGTAATGTACAGCATAGGATCGCACAGCTAGTTCGCTTCTTTGCAACCTTGTGAATTTTTTAATAGAATACAATAAGTCTGTGACATTAAAATTTTACATAAGTCATTAGAAAACCAAAATGGCTCAGTAGATGTTTGTAGATCTTAACCAAAATTCAAAAGTTCAAAGTCGGGTAGGCACTATTGTTTTTTTTTAATCTGTGGAACACCTCGAGAAAACTTTCATGTGTTGGATAAAAACGAAATACAGCCAGGCCGAATCGGAGTAAGTCAAACCTTCATAAGACAGGCTTTTGCACAGCAAATATATTTGTAAGTTAACTTTACACTTTAAGTAGAAAATATTTTACGGTAAAGGTATTGTAATAAAATCTAAAAATACCGTAAACTCTAAACAAATAAACATAACAACAGTATATGTAAGATATTACCATCCTCTACCATCTTTGACGATACGATTGCTTTTATCGTTCGAATAGCAGAATACTGCCTACATTCATAAAATAGCTGTATATTTTTTATATATTTTAAAAGCTCGCTTCTCACGAACGTTCAAACTTCTTACCGTACAGGTCCGATGGGGGTGATTTGGGTGCATTGGCTTTGGGCGTAATTTGGGTTGTGATCGAACCCGTGGCGGGTAATCGACCGCATCAAAGGTGTTTGAACAGAGCAAGGAACTTTTGTAAACTGGTTTTTCACACATAAAATCGCGTATAAATTGTTAGATTTTGATTCGCCTTCCACATTTGGCCAATAATTGGCTTTTGTTTGATCAAATGTTCGTTATCGATAAAAACGTTTAATTTGTTTCTCGTGTATAAACCGTATGAGTAGAACTGGCGAGTGGCGTATGTTTTATCGTGACACTAAAACATTTACAACCCAATAACAGTTCCAACGCCTGGATTGGTTTTATGAAGATTCTCTTAACGAGTTATAAACGTCGCGACTAAGTAAACATATTTAAGTTAGGGATTTTATTGGCAATGCTCTCGTTAGTAGACTTATACGAGCCCGTACGAGTACATGGCGAATGTAATTGTCATAAACACAAATAGATAAAATGGGATTTTATTTATAAGTTTTATTGTTACTCTTTCCCATCCCAACTACTAAACTGAATTTGATGTAATTTAATAGACAAGGAACGACATCGGCTCTTTTATGCCCAATATCAAACGAACAATTCCTAAAATGCGTTTTAAGTCACAGGCGATACCTAGATTTAGATGTTTCTTCTTCATTCAGGCTAGTGTTAGAAGTAAGGACTAATACAGTCAAAGGGACTAGAATCGATCTAGAGAGCCTATATAAAGTAGAGCTAGTGACGTGAGAAGGTAAAATTTTCACAAGTAATATACTATAACATAAATATATATTCATTTGAATGTTGAGAATCCGAGAAAGTACGGAAAAGACGAATAACAATACTTACAAAGTAATATCCAAAATAATTTTCAATCTCTTCCACATTACAAAACGAAGTTACCGGTATCTATTGTTTTCAGATATTTAGATATCCAGTAGGTGCAGATATTTATTTATAATTTATTTTTCAACGCGGTGATGATTGGTTTCTATTTTTAATCTGTTATTATTCAAATTATATAAATCATAATTTTATCGTCGTACAAGTCATCATTTAACATATCCTTGAAATAATTTCATAACTAAAATCTATTTTAATTATATTTTTATAAATCATATGTTTTTTTATAGAATATTTTATTTAAAAACTAATATTATAATTTATATTTTATGAATATTCATAAAAATATCGAATCGAATATAGTTTCAATTTAAATAATAAGTATAAAATAAAATACAACACACGCAAAAGTGAACTGATTCTTAGCACACTTTTGCCGGACTACCAGGTCAATAACCCGACACGGTGCCTTTCAAAATCTTCGTGATATCTCATATTTGGCAACTCGATGCAATGTCGATCGATAGTAAGCCGAGACTCATATAAATTAACTGTCCCACACTTCATAGAATATTAAAATCTTTCTACTCGTTATCTGCGACTTCATTAACTCGATTCGAGCTTAGGAGTAGTTCATGTATTGACACGTATAGAAGATTTATACATATATGTCAAGATTAAGCGGTCAGACAAATGGGCCACCTGAAGGTAAGTAATCACCACTGCCCTTAGACATTACCACTGTAAGAAATATGGACCACTTCTTAAATCATCAATGCGCCACCAGCCTTGGGAGTTAAGGAGCTATTTCCATTGTGCTTGTAGTTACACCGGTTCACTCACCGTTCAAAGCATAGCACAACAATACTAAGTATTGGCGTTTCGGGGAATAATATTTGAAGAGTGGGAGGTATCTACCAAGACTGGCACAAAGCCAGCACAAAGCCAGTAATTTGATACAAATAAATATTGTGGCTTTTATATCATTTATATTACACTCGTTATCCTTCAATTACTTAAAATCTACTCTCTAAAAATGCGAAAGTACGTACTTGTTTTTTGGTTTCCAAATACATATAAATTATTTCGTGGCTGTATGTACTTTTACCAGTAGTAGGGCTATGTGCCAGGTGTGCTACGACCCTATTATTCTAGAACCAAACGGCAATACGTTTTATTGTTGTGTTCCGGTTTAAAAGAGGAGCGAGCGTAATTACAGGCACTAGGGACATTAACTCATACCTAATGATTGGCGGCGCATTGTCGGTGTAATAAAAGGTTAACAGTTTTTAAAGTGGCACAGCTCACTTACCATAGTGGTTCAAGATCTTATCTATTTTCTGAAACATATAGTGCCGCAGAAAAAAGCACTTAACCAATATAGAACCAAGAATTGTTATATGCCGTCGTCTTAACGACTCTATCATCTATCCAATAGATTGGATCTATTCGCAACATTGAGTATAATTATACTTTATTTTATCCAATGCAAAAAACAGTCGAAAATCGTAATTATAATTTTGCTATCCAGTTAAACTCGTTTATTAAATAAAAGCAATTATGCCAAAAGATATTGTGGTAATAAATAAAAAAAAAACAATTAGTCGTAATGATCCTATTAAGTTCTTAAAATAATCGAATCGAATGAGAGACTTGATTTTGAGCGATCTGGTAACATTTCCGGCTAAGGTTCGCGTATAATGTTTACGCCTATATCATTAAAGATATACAGATCTTATATTTCGAAATACTTAATGAAAAAATCGTCCATACGAAACATTTTTTGCTGCTTACACATATGGCAGAATTTTATCTGATGTTTGTTACTTTCTGATAGGTGTTTTTATAAAAAAAATTTACTAGAAAAAAGACAAATTAATGTAATCTAACCACTAAGCTATATCGACTTTTAATAATCCCAAAAAAATATGATATTTCTCGCGAGGAATTCATTCTAAATTTTAACCAATCATCAGTCCTGCACGATAGTCAAATACTCAGTAAGAATTTTTTTCCGAAAAGTTTATTGGTCATATCAGTAATAATGTTAGTTTTAATTAGTCATTTGCAAAACACACGTCACTTTTGTAAACGGCCCCATTACAGTTTTGTTTCCACATGTAACAACAAAGAATATAATAGACACTCGTATAGAGAACAAACATTTACCCGAAGTACAATTACTCATAAGGTTACAGTCATTGGACAACGTACGTTGAATAGTCTAATTAAATTGTGTACTATTTAGTAGTTCGAGAAGATCGTTTCAACTGTACAATAGAATTTAAATTAAAAGTTGTCGATCTATCGGTAACTGTTGCATAAATCAATTAATTATGTTGATAAGTAATTGTTGCATACTTAATTAAACCGCAAGCACTCGCGCTACTATACAGTAATTAGAACCCATTTACACAATTTGTTTTTTTCAAAACTTGTATTGTAAGAATGAAGATGTATCGAGTAACTTAAACTAAACATCTCCGTAACGGCCAGTTTGACTTATTGAGAAAGTGAACCGGGTCAGTGGCGACGCTGCCTTATTGGGCGTTTTGCTCATTGCCTAATAGTTATGTAACTCGGATTGAATAACAATCTATAGACGAATGTAAAAACGAAAAAACTTGTTTTATAAAATGACTTACGAGGTTTTTATTAAGGTAATTAGAACATCCATATTAGTTACATTGTAATCCTTAGGAAATATTTTATGATTAAGCACCGTTTAAATTTTGAAATATGGATCGAAAATAGATGTTTCACATCAAAAACCTTTTAAATGTTAGATTTTGGAGCACAGACAATGAATGTCTTTGAGAGTTAAGTACTAATTCAGATAAGGCACATACCGTACGATGTGAGACTAGAATTTAATTTCATTAATGGCATCCGTCACTTTCAATGCAAAATATTGCAGCTATCAATCGCAATACTCTCCCGCCAGACTTATTAAACTCGTTACTTATGTATCAAAGTATTTTGCTTCAATAAAAGCTTAAAAAAAGAACGAGACGTTCCCTCGTCCAAAGGTCCATTCGAGATAACCTACGGATGCATCAATTGGACCTCATCATACAATGTATCCTTCGTGTCTCGAAAGGCATGAATCATAATCATTTATGCACTTGCGTTAATTACACTAAATTGTCCAACCAAGGTTGAGTTCAGGGGGTCAATGAGAATTAACATTGCAAAAGATTTTCAGAGCATTTCGGTACTATACTACACGTTTGATGAGCAGATTGTGAAGCTGAGTGGTTGCTAAATGGTAATTAAGGCTAAGGGATAATAAAATTAGATTCGTATGTAATTGTGGTATGTGGTAATGATATCAATAAATAGCGATTGTATTAATAATTGTAGATAAAGATGTATCTTATACATGACATTGTCTGCGTTTGTTCGTCTCGTTTTCTATACATTATATTCATCTGATTCATTTCAAACTTTGTATAGTGGCTGACGACAGTTGTGAGAAGGTTTCGGGTATGATCAACGTACAAGTACAGTACAAAAGGTATCTGATAATATTTACGTCAAATTGATAGAGCAAAGCATGCAGGGCATTCAATTTTAAGATTACTGTGTGAAGGGAGAGTAAGGTTATGAGATATCTCTATTCTACATTTCATTCAAGACCAGCCGTTTTGTATCTTTGAGTAACAGACATCCAAACATACAAATATTGTCTTTTGTAATATTAGCAGAATGAGATTTAAGTAATTTCTAAACTTCGCCACAGTCCGATATGAGATTTTAGTATGGTTCTCATGTACAAAATTAGTTTCACAGTCGACCTTCGGATCTCAATTCCGGTAGCGATCATTCGCACTCGAGTCACGAGCGCGGAATCTCCGTATCTGCAAGCCAAATTTGTACTTTCCTCGCCAACTGCACGAAAATAACAATGATATGGTCGAAAGTTTCGAGGAGAAATGTGAAGCGGAAGTCTCTGTCAGTGATTACTTATATTACCTTTAAAATCTTCCAATAAACGTCAACGTCACTTTTAATAGAGGATAATGATGATAAAATCAAATTCAAGGACAAATCCTATATGCAAACTTTCCGATGTTGTCAAAACATGCGATGGTATTATTGGAAGTATTCTTATATCATATTATATCGTTATTTTGATTTTTGACGCGTGTAATTTGTAAATGTTTTAATAAATAATTATAGTCAAAGTCGCATATCACTTCTTGACATTTCACGTTTTTAGCGATGAATTTCGAATTTATTCTTACAGAATAAGTCTGCTGGAAGTAAAGTTATATAAGTCTTTTGAATGTTAGGTACAATAAGTAAATTTTACGAGATCAAATCATATAAAAAAGTGAAACATTTGGGGCTGATGAATCGGTACCAGGCTTTTAATCTTAGAGCTAATGAGAATAATCTAGAAGATACATTAAAAGCTGCCATTATTTCAAATATGCGGGCGTGCGTGAGCAATACCTTACTCATTATTTTAAATTCATGTGCTGAAAAGGTCACGGTTTGTGACAGAGTTGGTGTTAACCAATAAACAAATTCTCGACTAGACTTTTATATACTTACAAAAGGCACGGAAGGTGAGGCGCCATTGACTTCCGGACCGGCGCGTGATTGTCAACCACGATTTACTAGCGACGATGACGGACAATAACACGTTATAGTTAAATAGCTAGAATAGTTAATACGTTAGAAGTACAATGTAGATAGGAACTATTCCAATAGCCTTTGAGCGCAGAGCGCACGTGACACGTATGATGCCATTGTTATGAGACTTCAAATTCTGCGTTTACTCCAGCGTTTTGTAATTGCGAGTTATAGAATACATATGCTATTAAGTTATCATTTATTGCTTCTGTGGTGTCGAATATATATATATACGTATCTACGGTACCTTATTGTTCGAAATTCGAAGCATATTCTGGACAAATTCGAAGACTTTATATTTCATAATTATAATAACTTTACTTAAAACTTATCTGTATTTTTTAAAAGCTTAAAGATTAGAATAAAGTTACTTCAAATGTATGATACTCATCAGCAAATGGTGTATAGTATAAACAATATACATATATAACACAAGTATATCTACATATTTGATCTACTTGAATAGTCGGAACTTGGCATTTGACATTATTTGTTAGCCCACTGTATGGAGCTAACGCAAATTCTCGTGAATTTTAAACTCAAAGCAAATACTTACGTGGAATAGTTTTTTCATTAAAATTAAACATTTATTCCTTCTACAACGTACGCGCATTATGTAGTACAAACTCCTCATATTTTAATTATACGTAGATTTTATACTCAGAAATATATATCAAACTATTTCCTAACTAAGTGCCCACATCCTCTTACAAAACGAGCTCCGCGCTTGAAGTATTACAGACTTCAATATTAAATGACTACAAGTGAAACTCGTGTGTTGATATCAGTATCTTGTTTTCCTCATAAAATTATATGTACATTTGTTCAAATATTCACTTCATCACGAAACATTTGCATACGCTTATAAAATTACATTTATAAATGACTTCACATTTGGCAATATCCATTAATTTTCGTTGTTTTTTTTTAATTACCAAAGAAAATATAAAAATGGATTAACTGATGGTAAGTGGTGATGTTCACCTTTAGACATTTGAACTGCAAGACATATCAGCCACTATATACACTGCAAGTGTGCTATGTATGCTTGAAAGGGTTTATATTTATATTTAAATTTGTAAATACAGCCTACGATCTATTTCATACGAAGTTGAAAAATTTGTAAACTAATTTATTATTTCGAGTACCAGTGGTCTATCTTTGCACAGGCTAGCTGCTTTCTTTCGGTTCGAATGCATAGTGGGTCAGTTTTACTAACAAGCGCAAAAGTTTTTATATTTTACAATGACTCATTAATATCTTTCGAAAAACAAATCGGAGATAACAATTAACTTATATAATAAATCAGGTAATCTTTATTCTAACGTAACGCGCTACGTCGCGTGATTTTTATAGCATTCACATAGCAACGTTACAGTTATTTTTAAGATTTCGTCTAGAACTAGTTATTGAGAAACTGTCTGTATTTCTAACGAAGCGTCGATGATCTCATTGCTACGTTATTTTGAAAGACAACAATTCAAAATAGTAGTTAACCGCTTATCGTGTGTGTGTGTTTTTTATATTAAATAATGTAGTGACATATGTCAATACCATTGTTGAGTGTCTGGTATTTACTCACCTGCCAATTAATCTACTGGCAATAAGCGATGCGTTAATGTAAGTTAAAAACGTCTTAAGTCGTATATCAAATAAGTCCAATAATAAACATTTAACATTTGTGTGTAGGGTTTTGTGCAAGCTTGCCTGGGAAGGTACCACCCACTCGTCATATATTCTACTGCCAAATGGCGTTACTTAGAAATATTGTTACCGATTGGAAGAGTGAGCGAGTCAGTATAGTTATAAACACAAGGGACCCTTTGTTGCCATGATAGGTGGTGCATTGGCGATATAAGTAACGGCTGTGGTGACCACTTACTTGACCAAATGTCTAAATAAAGTATTGTTATTGGCAAAACTCTCATAAATAAACAACTGAACGAATCAAATGTATATTTCTGTAATCAAATATATAAATTAATGACGACGAGGACAAAATGGCGTAATAAATATGGTGATAGTACAGGATCGCCAAAAGGTGGATTTAGTTTTTTTGATATCTCAAAAGATAGTTGCTGAATTATATTACCTACTTTCATTTAAAACACTTTTTTCATATTAATAGACAATGTTGTTGTTTCGAATACGATTTATGTTAATTAATTAAATTAAAATCATGCTAATGTAATTTGATACATGCTGTCCCGCTTGATGACAAGTCGCAATTGAGGTAATTAATTATTCACGTTTTCTAACGCTCGTGCCAGTTCAGACGAAGTAATATTTTGATTCGACGCGCCTCGCAGAAATAGCGCTGAGAGCATTCATACTAAACGTGTTTATATTACAGGAATATCTTCAACTGCATTATATTTGAAGTCGGTTACCAATTAATATCGATGTTATTAAGTGCAAATTTCAGAGCGAAATACTCGATATTTTATATTTATAGTGAGTCACACTTCATCCTAAATATTTTGTCTATGCTGTAGGTACGAAGTCACAGACAAACTAACAAATAAATAATTGAGATAATAACTGTTCTAGTATCCATAATAAAGTTAATTAAATAAATATATCCAATAATTTAAAAACAAAACTTGTGTGTACAGTAAAAATAAATACCGCTTCATTATATATGCTCACATAAATGTGAGTTGTACAAAGATTCATAAAATATACAAACATAAATGGATGAACTGCCAGAAATACTTCGGAAAGATTAATCAAAGCAGTTTTAAGATTCTACATTTCCTGTTGAATTTGACGCAGTAATTCAAAAATACTAGTTCTCCTATGGTCTAATTTGACGCATGTTTACAAATCAACTATAGGATATTTCGCATTAGACGCCGTAATTATTCGAAATTAATTTGTCAATATTTTGTCTTCGTTAGTTATGTAAATTTTAAATCTTACGTACGAAGTTATGTCACGAAATTATTTTAGACGCACTTTTGACATCATCGTTATTGCAAAAACTCCTAAATTCAAACAAAAACTAAGACTGTGTAGACACAATTTGTGGACACGTTCATAAATTGTGGTATGTTCTCTGAATTCGTCGACGATACGTAAACCGTTCACATTGTTTAATCTTCCTAATATTACGAATACGAAAGTTTAGATGGACGGATGTTTGCACCTCAATCATGCCAGAACGGCTGAACAGATATGCATGAAATTTGGCACAGAGATAGATTATAGTCTGGATTACACCTGAAATCCCTTTCCCCCTTTTACACCTTGGAAGATCCGCTTGTGGTAACTTATTTAAATAAAATGAATATTTTTTTAGAAATCATCTCTTTAGTGTATTATTACCTAATGCGGATTAACTTAACGTAGTTACGAACGAATGTTCTTCGAGTTTCGAGAAAACTTTGGCTAACGTCGTCATGAGATCACATTGCCCGCGGCGGGTGATCAATAAACACAAAACAGAAACAGAGGTTATAGCGCAAACAATTATGTTCATCTATATTTCTACTGTGCAGTTCGGGAATAACCTCCATGTCCGAGTTTCTTAGGATGATATTTTTTAATAAAATATTTTTTGCACAATTTTATTTCTGTGCGAAAAATTTTATTTATCACATCTAATGTAAACATTTATATCGCATCTTGCAATATATCGTAATGTTTGTTTTCAATGAATTCACTTGTTTACCTCACGTTAGTAATGAATAGAGAACTCTGAAAGGATTTAAACAAACGCCAGCTGTGCTGTTCTTGGCAGCCCACCAACTGGATTTTATAGAGCATTAACACATTGATAGAGTTTTTAACTTTCGTTTATAATATAATTAAAATTTTCACGTGTACGATTTTATGTGTCGACTATATACCACGAATCGCAGCTATGTTCACACTGGTAAACCTAGAAACAATCCTTCACGAAGTACCCTCGTTTAATATGTCCAAATAATCACAGTAGGTGCTATTACATAACATCGGTGTACGTGTGAGTACGACTTCACAGACCACATAAAATGAGTTTTACCTTATGTATTAAATATGCAATAATAAATAACAATATATGTATTTGTAACAATATGTGATTTTACATCATTAAATAAATATGAAAACTTTAAAGCCACAGTGTTAATAGTATCCATTACTTTGTTATGCGGGAGTCACATTCGCGTCGTGAACACCCATTTAACAAGGCGAATGTGAATTTGATAGATTTCGCGCCTGTTCATGCATATTCCTATCTTGTCCACCGCTCCGGGTCGGTATTTGAGTCGCGTAAAAGGCTGTGCAGGACTGAACACATGTCATCTGAATCCCAAATTGCAGTGTAACATAGTATCTATGTTTTTTTAAGACACATTAATTTAAGTTTAATTTAAGACGTAAATCAAGGCTCAGCTTAAACTATTCTACACAGAGACTTATTACTTGAAAGAGGTTTCCTTCTTTAAATAATAAAGAGGTTTACTAGGAAATAATTTTGATTGTCATGTACATGTGTGCCCCCTTAATCGATAAGTCCATATTATCGATCAGTTCAAAATATTATAAAATATAGTCACATATGTATTTAAGATGTGATCAAGTCACACAAATCAAATGAATCCGCAAAACTTGTTTATAGTTTTTTCTACTAGTAAGGTTCATTTTAGATACGATTAAGATAAATTAAACAAAACATTTTTAAAACAAAAAAAAAACGCGAAACTGTTATGTGCTATTAATGTAACACTGGTTTTGTAGCAGAACTCGTTACCAGCTGTATGACTGTAAGAGTAACAGAGGACGAGCCGCGGTCACGGCCGACACGTACCACAAGTGGTCGAGCCATTAACGACTTACCTCTTAATAAATAACGATTAGCTACAAGGAATAGCCTCTGATATTTACATAAATCATAATATCGAATATTCGGGAATTACGATATTGTTGATCGCGATCACTTCAATAAAAAAATTGTATAATTATTCATTTTTGATAACGAATATAAATGTTAAATTTAATTGACTGAGTTTTATAAAACTGTTTTATATTCTACCGATTCCAAATTGTCGACTAATATTGTATACGCGTATTTTTTTGTATTTAATCTTCATACTATACTTACATCCTAATTCCCAATACATTATATCCATAGTCCTTAATTTATAGACTTCCTCGGCCCACGCTTAGATTCGAAGCGTTTATTCTTAGTTATGTGACGAAGCCTTTATAATTGAACGAAGCAAGGTGTTCCGGTGAAATGTGCACAGAACTGCCAGCGGGGGACATCTGACGGTCACGGTCAACTTCTATCTTTCGAACCAATGAGAACGATTTATTAGCAAAATAAAAAAGCACTATTTCGATTACGTAGATTTTAACACTGGAAATAGTTTTTTTATTTCCTGGAAACCAGTTTCAATTATAAAATCTGTCATAAAACCTACAGTTGCAAATATTAATGATAGATCTGTTATTAATTGAGTCAGAAAATTATTATCAAATCAGTAGTTACGTCAATGAACATAAGGATAAATATTAACACATTTACTTGATTATGGATAGACACATTTCTGAATTTTACATACTTACAAAATGTATTCGAGTATTTTCGAGCGTCGTGCACAAAATACAGTGATAATACTATTATAGCAGTATTAATACAACACGTCCCCTCTATGACGATAATAATTACTGCACCGATTGATGTTTGAAAAGATTTTCGAGACAATGACTAGTTGTTGACTTTATATAAAATTACTACGCAGCGCGGATGTCATATATCGGCTATCGATATAAAGACGCAAAATAGTAATAATATATTAGATAAACATACATTGAGATATACTTTTAAATGTACACGGAGGTGTATTAGAAGTTTTTCTTAATTAGGTGTTTTAATCATTTATTTCATTGAAATTCATTAATGTTTTACCGATATTAATATATTAACGACACGTATTAACACAGTTAACCTCGATTATACTTTGCCCCCTTTTTTCAAGGATCTGTCACTATTTATACATTGTAGCATAGTATAAAACCTTTTTTAATTTTAAAATATCTAGGCAGCCTGATATTAGAATACCTGATGGTATGGGAGCACCATCGGCCATAGACATTGGCTCTCTAACTAATATTATCCTTCCACCAACACCAACCTTACTCATAGTACACTCATCCTTCAAAACGGAAAACAATAATTCTAAGCATTGCTGTTTGGTACCTACCCAGACCGGCTTACACAAAGTAAAGTAAATATTTATTCGGTCACATAGTTAATGTTATTACGGGGCAATTTCGTATGAATTACGTATTATGTAACTCACATGTCGTTTCTAAAATTTGTTTGATGAATTCACTGAGATCAATTCGCAATAAATTTAACGGCAAGTGCGGGTTACATTCCACGCGGGTTGCAATTTCAAGCAGTTGTGTTTGGAACATTTATTCTGATTTAAAAAAAATCGCATAAATTTAGATGTCACCATAATTTAAAAATATAAAATCATACTAATGTTATTTGATAATACGAATAAATATACGTTTAACTACTTAACATAATATTCAGGTTATATAAATATAAATACAAAATAAAATATATTATTTAAAATAGCTTAACTTAAATTTTACATAATATACCTACCTTACTAATAAACCTTCTGTTTTGAACGATGACGTCATTTAAATATAACGACGATAATATATGTAATTTATATATATACTAAATATACATAATTTTTGCCATTTATTTAAGGCAGGTTTATATAACGACTGAATTGAATCTCTTACATGGAGACATTCAGAAGACATATGTTCGAATACAATATGGTCGAATTTAACTGCAACGTTCATATATGTAACGTTTAAGAGAAACGTTTCTTAAGCGACACGTGAAGAAACTCAGTAGTTACTAAATACCACATACAATTTATCATTCTGCATCTACGAATACTAACACATCGTTAGACGTTTTTCATCATAAACCTTATAATTTGAATAGCAGAATTTAAAAAGCAATTTATTTATTAAAAGAAACCGTAACAGATTAAAAAACTTCCATTTTCATTAGTGTCTAATCCTAGGAGAATCCCTCCATTGAACTCAAACACTATTTATGAGGCTGTATTTGCAAGTGCTATAAAGTTATTGCTTTATTAAGAACGCTTTTTGATATTCCATCGAATATTCAATTAAAGATTTCAAATAGTCGATTCTCTGTTTCATTTTGTAGATATATATATAGTTAAAAAAAGTCTTATTATGAGCGTTTGTGTGGTGTGGAAACTGCATGAGAAGGAGGTTTATTGTGATGAATTGTACTCAACCATACGAGTGAAAATATCAACGTATATGATTCTACCGTATATCTTAATTGGGACCCTATACAAATACCGTTATAGTAGTAGTATTGTTAAGAAGAAGGTTCAAAGCTTATTCCATAAGCAATAATTTTGGAAAATGAGGCTTAAAGTTAAGTTGGTAGATCTCAATTCGCAATATTGATATTTTGGCGCTTTCGCTTTTCTTCCTTTCCACTAATGATACGTATGTGCTGGAAATTCATACGACGTACATGGGCTGATTTTCTCCTCTCACATCACGCGATCTTTGCTTCGCACATTCTATCTAATGAACTGACTCTTGGAATTTAAATATGCCATATATTAAAATACATAAATATAAACTTTATGTACTCATATCACATAGCCATCTATACTCCGGGGATTTGTGTGATGTGTGAAATCAGTCAGGACGATATTATCATATGGTAAACAAGCTATAAACCAGCACTATAAGATAAAGAACTTAAGAGAAGTTCATTCTATTAGGAGAGTAATTCTCTAAGCGACTTCATTGGCAATTACTATCTTAGAACTTATCGTACGAGAATGTTTTCCCGACATGTTTTTCTCCCTGTTAACAGCGGACACATGAGATGAATTACAAACACGAAGTACATTAAAGTCCTGCGTCTGTTTCACTATTCACTACCGCGCGGTTTACTTACATATTAAATTATCTTTGATGCCGCACTTATGCGCCGTACTTTTAAAAAATACTGTTTGATTCTATACGATACTGTGAGTTTTCGTATTTGTATGTTTTTAGTTAGCCATTTCTGGAATGACAAGCAATATTTAATCGTAAACAAAAATTGACACAATTCTTGTTATGATAATTTTATAGGAGTAGAGGCGCCATAGAACGTAGTTTGACATCTTTATTTGCGGAACATTTTAACAAATACCTAACGTATGTATGCTTAAAATATTTTTAAAAGATTTTAGCAATAAGTAGGTAGTTTATGTGTTTATTGTATTTTTAGTAATTAGTAGTAATGTTTTAAAATAATGTGTAATATTTTATTGACATATAAAATTAGACAATTCCGCAACACTTGGGTTCGTAAGTGTCCTACGCTAATGTTAACCAACTAAAATTAATTGTTGTGACAATAATATACCAAATAAATCTATTTAAATTTTTTTAAGATTTATTTATCGCTGTCCATACTATATATGAAATCAACTCTCAATCCTTATTGTAATTACTTTTTACAAGGTCTCCTGAGAGTACATACTTTATGTAAGTCTCTTGTTACTCAATTATCACAAACTCCCTGAACACTGAATAGTTTTACAATTTTCCACCGAAAATATTAAGAACCAGCGAAAAAATACAAATAATAAAAAAATCAAGAAAAGTTACAATTTTTTTTTAAAACACGTCAAAGAAACTAAGCTAAATTTTTAGCTAAGCTTTTTGTCTTAAATAGCCCATTTACGAACCAACGCGGGATGTACTGGGGGAATCTGCATTTGAGATACGGGATGATCTTCTGGTAAATACGCCCCATCGTATCGTACTGATGAGAATCCACTGTGAAGTGGTCTTAACACGTTTCTTTTAAACCTGTTTACCGTCATTCACAATGTCCACCGACCTTCACGGACGACTTGATGTCACTTTTTTAATCTTTTATCAAACTTCGCTAGTATCATATGTGTATTTAGTTCAAACTTTACATTTTATAAGGTATTCATTATCAAATTATTTTCAAAAGTATATTGTTTGTGTTTTTTTTAATTTTCCTTATAGAATTTAATTATATCGCTGATTACTGGATACATTTTGCTGGAGACTCAACAACAACAACAACATTATTAGAATACTTTTTAGCTAATTAATTTGCGAATGAATGTGAAATATAACCAATACATAAACGACTTTTTATAGACCTCTTTATATTTCCTCATAAACTAATCGTTGAATTAATGACGGACTTGTTTTACTAGTCACTGTAAATAAATTAAAACGACCCGTGAAATAGTTTCTTTGTGGATAAAAATATTGAGTTATCAAAATTGTGTTTAATAAATAAAAGTATCGTGCACATTTGTGCATTTAAAAATATTTCAAGCCCGCGAAGCTACCGGCATAACATTATTTGTAATGAATCACTTGCAACTTGTCAGCAACTGTTACATATAAATATCGTTATTATTCACAGATAATACTGACATTACAATATCTCTAGTAAGCACGTAATACGAATAGGAAATAATAATTCTCTCCGAGTTCAATGACTTACATGGAATCCTAGATCGAGGTTAGAGTTTAAGTATTTGCGCATAAATGTAAATGCGGGCATTCTATGTAAAGTTAATCTTTGTATTAACCCAATGCGTTCTACAAACCTTGCCCTAAGAACAGGGAAGGCTAGAAATGGTTTCGTTGGAATATAAACAACAAACTGGGGACTACTGCTATTCACAGGACTATAACAGTCTATAATTTATAATTTATATGTCATATGTATGTTAAAAATTATAAACAACCGACTTTAGTTTAAGTGTCATGCCCTTACTCAGTCACACACATATACTTGCCCAAACGACGTGAGGAAATTAAAAACATGTGGGATATTTAAAGATGTTTAGGTCGAACTCCATATGATATTTGATACCTTTTCTAATCGCGACCCTGTTCTGGGCCCTCCGATTAAGTGGTGAATGCTATGTTCCGCTCCCGTTAGGGTAACGGGAACAAATTCCTGCAAGCTATAGTCGCGTACACACTCCGACGTTCGCTGGAATATTTGCAATTTCTATACCCCTGACAATTTGAATGGATACATTTACATAAGTATGCGTTCAGCTAAGATTGTTTGAAAACATATACATTGTTATGGTTATACTTATAAACACCGGAATAATTCAAGTTGTAAATAATTACGCAATTTTTAAAAGTAATTTAAATTTAAAAGTAAGATTATTATGAAACAAAAAAGTTAATGGTTTAAAATTTTAGTATTTTTGTCGTAAACAAACGGAATGTAAGGTCTGAACGGAAAGTATATAAATGGCGTTGCTGGCACTAAACCGGCGAAGGACCATTTTGTATACGATGTTTTTATTATTACAGCAACTTTCCAAATTAAAAATTGTAAGCAATTCTGTAAAGCACAGTCGCCAATAATTTGATAATGAATTTTAGAAAACAGCTTATTATGTTATTTTTAAATTACTATCAATATTATGACGTATTATTTATAAATTATCTTACAAAATAGTGAATATTTGATTACGTAAACGCTTGTTGGTGTGCGCGCATACACGAGTGCGCCTGCTTGTGTATTTGTGCGTTTTCGTGTGCATGTGCGGATGTGTGTGATAGAAATAATAATACTATCATGTCGCAACTAAACGCGTTTATTAATATCTACTAATTGTCAAAGAGGTCAAAGGACTTCATTTGCACGTCATGACTTGTTTGCATCAAGAAATTGTCGGACGAAGAATTGACTAGAAAATGATATGAATCTACGTACAAATAGTCTAGAGGTCCAGAATCTTCTTGGTAGTCGCTGTCAAATTGATCTTATAAATGGAAATTGCTTTGAATTATTGGCGAGCGAGAATTTTACCCTTTAGACCCAAAAGGAACAAACAAGTTAGCGTTCTCTAGTGAGGACTTTCACTTGAACTTTGACAAGTAATGCTAACTCACACTGTTCTGTACTTTCACTTATCTTATACTTTGATATTCATCATTGAGACAAATTAATTATAAAATATTACGGATGATGATGCGATGGATTTTATAAAAGAAATAAAATATTAATGTAAGTTGTCATTACAAAGACAGGACACGACAAAAAGAGATCATAGAGAGAGCAACAAAATCGTGATCTTCCACCAAAGAACACGAGATTGGTTATAAATGCAGATTAATGTACCAAGTCCCTATAAATTTTAAATTTCGTGTGCTGTGAATGATAGTTTTAAAACCAGTCTTAGTTCAGCAAAAAGTGTCCATACGTCCTTGTTCTTCTGTAAAATAAATTGTTCTCGTCAGTCCGACCTTGTCCTTTGGACTCTTGTGGGACTCGTACCTTCACGCTTCATTAGAAATATAATATGACCCCGAAAATTCTTTATGAATCCGTTGAACTTGCCTCAAACTTCAATAGGCTATTGTAACTTTTATTTGGAATACCGTTAAGAATTAATTCTTTATGGAAATCGCCTGAACTAAAATTAAGAGATACAAATATATATTCATTCAGAATTTGAAAGCGTTAACTAATGACTGATTTATATAATTCGTGTACTTTACTTCGTGTACAAAAAAAGTATGCTAAAAATGCATAAATACGTCTAGAACTTTAATATACGTAAGAGTCCTACCGTTGGACTCTTGTCATAGACAAAGTTTGATTCGCATTCTTTCAAGCTACTCCATTTAGAACTAATGGATATTTCAGTGGATTTCAATAGGTGTAAGAACAACTATTCAAATCCACGTGTTCTTCTGGCCTTATGGTACATAAAATATTTACTTTGTGAATATATTTGGGTTCATGTAAGTAGGTTACTTACTCACATTAACCTCTTTGCCATTGTCCATTTTAAGAATAAACTCAAACGAAGTCACGAATAAATCTCGTTTACTTATGACTTTATTGATAGTGAAAGTGTCATTTCAACATTTTGACCATTTAAGAAGTGGAACAAGCTTAATGCACATAAATATTTATAATAATATGACAGCATTTTAATAAGGACGATTCGAATTAATGTTCTCATTATCTTAATTAAGCATGTGCCTTACCGCAATTTGCCTTATCATAATTTAACATTTAACTACCTCCGTAGTCGAGTAGTGTGTACACCGGTTTTCATGGGTACACCACTCCAAGGTCCCGGGCTCGATTCCCGGCCGAGGCGATGTAGAAAAAGTTCTTTAGTTTTCCATGTTGTCTTGGGTCTGGATGTTTGTGGTACCGTCGTTACTTCTGATTTTCCATAACACAAGGGCTTTAGCTACTTACATTGGGATCAGAGTAATGTATGTGATGTTGTCCAATATTTATTTATTTATTAGTTATATATTTACTTAATGAAAATTCTATCGAATATGTAGTTCGTGTTTATGAATATCGAAACTCGCCGCAATAGTCGATCGTAAAATTTCCGAATGTGAAATGCGATATTGACTATAACAATTGTAACACGCAAATGATACAAAAATCACGTTTGACCATAAATTGTATTTAAACATATCGTGAATAAGACACGAAGTGAGTGTTACACAGGTGGACCGCGGTTTTTTATCTGTATTCAAGTGGTTGGCGTTACCGCGTCATTTCGAGATGCGAGTGAAAGTACGGCTGCGCAGGACGCTGCATTCCGATGGACTAGTTGAGACTGTTTGAAAATATTTTACACTTTATCGCTTTAATAAATTCAAAATATATTTCATAATGGCTAAGCGTACGCACTTTCAGACTTGTATATTAAGAATTATTAAATCAAACGACACATGTTCAAATAAGCAATTTTAAATCAAGTAGTTTTACAAGGTGTATGTATATTCCAATAAGAATTAGGCGGAATTTTAATTATAATATATTTATATCATGGTGCACAAGACAGCAGCAGACAGTGCACCCATCTGTCCGTCGCACTGTCTGCTCCCTCACTTTCATAATTCGATTCGATTCGATCGGAAAGAGTTTAGCCTTTACGTGCTGTCCGAGGCACGAGGGTGTACTTCCAGCGTCCACACTCCCGGCTGTTACTGAGAATATTTCGAAATAATCTCCAATAATTTTAATCAGCCTGGGTTTAGAACTATGGGGGCTCGGGATCTACGTTATATATATCCCCTAGAAAAAGAACCTGAATAACAAAGACGATACTTTTTTTTATGGTATCGGTAGGTGGGCGAGCAAATGGGCCACCTGCTGGTAATTGGTCCCCACCACCCATAGACAATGGCGCTGTAAGGAATATTAACCATTCCTTACATCACCAATGCGCCACCAACCTTGGGAACTAAGATGTTATGTCCCTTGTGCCTGTAGTTAGTAACAAATGAGATACCATTCGTGATAAATAATAACGATTTGAAATAACAAATACTAAACATACTACTTCTATTGTTGTACCGATATTCTAGTATTCCTACAAAGGCACTATATAGCACGAGTTTTTATAAAAATACATAGAAGAAGATACATTTTGTTTAAGCGATGCGTACGAATTTAGTGACCTCGTTAATCTCATTGCGGAGCAGAGCATAAAGGCGCGTATGTTGTAAGGCTCTTTTCATACAGCGCGGTTGTGTATAATACATATTTCAAAACTAAATCTTTTCATTATAATGAAGGTTTGAGTTATTTACGTAATGCAGAGAAGCTTTACATATTTTTTCGTTTTACATAATTTGACCGACTTTAAAATGCAAAGAACCCTGATGTGTCAGAAGATAGAAGTTTTCAAAATTAACCGTAGCTAAATCCAGGCAAAAAAAAACCGTAGTAATTGATATCGTCTTTATTAGTGAAAGACAAAATAGTCTTAAAAACTTCATGATTTGTCTGATATTTTATCATATTATGTTACCTCAGTAGCGTGGTAAACAACAACCCATGCAAAGGCATTCCCAAAAATTATCCCAAAAATACTTTGCCGTCTAATGACTGGTCAACTTGTCTTGTAACTGATTTAAATGACTTTCGTGTTTATAGCAAACTATATAATGTTAATTAAATATTGTTCATTTGCGAAATATACTCTGCTGTGTTGCATTTTTATGAAGCTTAATTAAATTAAGCAATAACTGTAATTACGTATTAAATTTTGCAAACCGTATATTTAAAAAATATATCAATAAGCTTTTAGACATATACATTAATACAATTAAACTACATGTAGGATATTATAACTGGAAAATGTTAGAGCCAAGTAAACAAAACGAAAATATTAATTGCCTCTTAACATATACATAAATAATACATCATCATAATTTTGACCTGTAATGTTTATTTTAGCCATTCATCTTCCCACTGCGTAAAATGTGTAGCGGACTCCAGAGCCAACACTTGCACAGTGAATTACGATTAATTATTGCTTTTACAATAAACAAGTGCATGAAAATAACGTTACTCGCGTCAATAGACCAAATTTAAGGCGAATATAAACTGCGAAGTGCTCAGCGAAGTCTGCGAACTGCGAAGTATATACAATAATAAAATCTTCTCCGAGACGCGCTGAATCTACTGGTATGATTTTTATATATATTTATTCTATTGGTTTTATTAATTGGCATTACAAAATAACGTTTCTTCATTTGTTATATATGTATAGTATAGTAGTAATAATGTATATATGTATAGTAAACATAAGTATATTTTTACTTAGTATTGATTTCATAACATACTATTTTAGATATTTGATGGATAGTGTGTGTAGTGACGTCAAAGATTTCAAATTATATTCATGATAAACATCTTCTGCTTTTTCTGCCTGGTATTTATTAAGCCCGGCTATTGCCTGTCTACCGACTGAGCCACTCCACGCTATGCACGGTCTTTAGTATCATCCTGCGTCAGTCCATTTCCTCTCATGTCCTGCTTCTCGACATCCAGCCATTACTTCTTTGATGATATTCATTTAAATGTTAACATCGATTTAGAAATAAATCACTCAGACTGCTTATTCCCATAGGTATTTTTTCATACGTCTGATATAATTATGACAATCAATAAGCAATTGTATTTATGTATTGAATAAAGATGAAGAATTATCACTCGATAGCTCTTGATATTATCTCTGGAATCAAGTAGCTACTCATAATCAAGGGCCTCATCAATGTGTATGAAAATAACATTTATGTTTATTTATTTATAGACAGAGTTAACTTCGAATAACTTGATATTTTCCTAAACAAATAACATAAAAAATATATATATTTGTGATGTGTCTCAAATAATTATATACATGATGAAAAGTTCGCTCTTAATACTTAAAAAGTAATGCATGAAAATATGAATACGAAAAATTTACGCAATAATGAAATTGCAAAAATGTACTAACCTTTGCATATAAATGAAGGATAGAAAACCGCTATTTTTAACGCAATCGTACCCAATGAACTGCAACGCCCAGTGTGACGATAGCCCTAATCAGTGAAGCGTGGACGGTATGTGTGTCGATGCCCGTAGCAAGGACGCGCATCCAAACAAACTTCGATAAGGCGGTAGAACTCACACGCACATATTTAGACAGGTATTGACGAATTAGTCACAGTATGGTTCACTACTATTTACCTAACAGTAGTAGCAGAGAAACTGAAGTACCTCTGTATAACAATAAAGAGTAATATAACTTTCATTAGCTAGAAATAAATCACAAAATTTGTGCATAAAATACGTAATTGTGTATAAGTGGTCTGTTCATTTGCATCAGCTCTCAGTATTCCGATGGGACGTCGAGAGTTCGAATCAAACGAATTTCAAAAGTTAACGAGGTCCTTAAGTATCGTAAGCCGAGTTCCCTGACGGCTGAACGTGCTTGTTTTAATTTGTTTCTCTGTAATTTAGATTACCCTTAACCAAATTTTAGATACTGTATGTTTATGTCAAAATAATAATATTATTGTGTCATTTAGGAGTTACAGTTTTAGAATAATCTTAAAAGTTTTTATGATGTGGATAGGCGAATGAGCCAATGGGCCACCTACTGACAAGTGGTCACTGCAAGAAATATTAACTATTCCCTACATCATCAATGCGCCACCAACTTCGAGAACTAAGATGTTATGTCCCTTGTGCCTGTATTTACACTGACTCACTCACCCTTCAAACCAAACACAAAAGTACTAAGTACTGATGTTAGGCGATAGAATATCTAATGAGTGGGTGGTACCTACCCAGACGAGCTTGCACAAAGCCCTACCACCAAGTAAAAACTTGGTTTTGTTTTATCTCTTAGTTTTTTTATGATTTTTTTTTATCCATTTGTCTAATAATCTATGCAGTGAGTGGATTGTGCAAGGATTACTAAATCACAAATAACAATCCGAAATATATTATTATTCCATATCAATCTCATAAGATTCGATACCACGCCCACGAGATCGTGAGACCTTAACGAGAATACCTCTCTATCTGCAGGATAAAATGATCTTTTGGCATTCGTCGGAACGCATTTATATTCAGGTCAAGATCTATATATTTATATGCTTATTATATTTATATAGGAACCGCTTTAAGAGGATCTTTATACCCAACGATAATTTTTCAAACAAAGATAAATTTGTATTGAACATTCAATGAGTTGATATAAAAACAATCTTTATAAAAAACTAAATGTAATTTAATCCCTGTACGGACGCGAATTAATATGAATGTAGGTACTAATTTGTATTGACAACGCCTAAACTGTGAACATCGTTTCAATCTCCATGGTTTTTATAATTTGATTGTAAGATTTAATTATTGGTTATATTTGTATAATATATTGAAGTTAAATAAAAGCGTTTAAAGATGACGCGACGCTATTACTAATATAGATATTATTAATATTAAATATCACAATTTAATTATTCTAAATTTAAATTTACTTGATTTCAGTATTCGTTTTTACGTTAAATATAAAGTAAGTATCATTATTTTACTATTATTTATAAACTTTGACGAATTAAACCTCATACTGTTATTATTACAAGTCGATTCGTCCGCCTGTACTAATGCACCTGTCGGTAATTTTAGCTAATAATCTTATATTATTACGTATTATTGCATGTTTATCTTTAGATATTGCGGTCGTAGTTGCCTATAATTTATGTAATTCGTTTTTACGTCGTATATCTGTGTGCGTTGTTAATATATTAAAAAGATATATAAAACCTCATTAAGTCCTCAAGTCAATTTAATATTGTCGGTTCCCGATATTAAGTGACGGGTAATATCCTGTAACGTTTAGAAGGCTTCGATAAATGCTTGAAACCGTATAAGCTCCCTATGTTCTTTTGATGTTTACATTGCTTTTTAAATAAAACCCCAAAAGAACAAATAACCGCAAGAATAGCTTCTGTTTCAATTTAATATTGAAAATCTGATCTCTTTCGGTCACTCAGCTTATACAGTATGTGTTAGGAATTTATTTCTAATGAAATGCTTTTCATGAAAATAGTTGAAGACTAGTATAGTATTAATACTAGCGTTCTATATCTACGTGCGTCTCCTTTTGTGTGTGAGTGTGTGTATATTTGTGTGTTGGCGTGTATGCGAGTGCGTGTGTGGGTGTGTATTTGTCAGAAGCAAAATTCTGCCACATGTTTATCTAATGTGAATACTAGAGCATCGTGGTAAAATAAGCTCCTACTCTTGACTTTAAGTCGATACGAGATCTTCACGTACTAGTGGGATATTAAAACGCCGTTTCTTTAGATAAACAAACATCACCGTGACCGAACTAATGACATAAATATAAATACAAGATTACGTTTTGTTTATTAACGATTCACAGGTCATGAACACGGGCCTCGTTATCGAGATTTCCGTGTCATTTTGTATAATTACAGAAGTTTTTTTTTTATTTTATATAGTTAGAATTAAAACACACAAATGAGCCTCCATTGAAACAAAACAAGACGATTATGGTTAAATAAAGATAAAAGTGCACATATTATTGTTGTTACACGAACAATGTATCTACGAATATAATATATATTTTTTACCCAAATAATATAACAATGGCGACGTTTGCCGTAAATGATTTTGATTCAAATCTAAGATCATAATTGTTATTTAATGGTTGAAATTCATACATCATTAAGTTTTAGGTTTTTGTGTTGTGAAATAAAATTACTAAAAAATACTTGACAGTATAATTTTCAAAAATAATAATAATATTTTACATTAACCAATTTTAAAGGCTTATAGTTTGTACGAGTTTGTTTGTTGTTTGTCTTGTGTAAGAGACATTACAGCTTATAGTTAGTATTCATTGAGTTTTATAGATTTTAAACTCAATATAAAGAGACACCTGACTTGACGAAGTTTGGACGTCTAGTTAAATTCTTTAAAGTATAAAGTTACGTTGACGTGAGTCTTATGATTGTTGAATAGATAAAGTCGCGACTTAACGAAACTCACACCTAAATATGTTAGAAAAAAATGTAAAATGTGTGACTTCGTTGATACACTCACATTGTGTCTTACTTGTGATATATTGTCAACCGCATACGTTGATACGCTAATTTGATGCGTATATCCTTATAACGTAATGTTATTGAAGTCAAAGTCGCATATCTTGTCTGACACTGACGATTATCAGATGAGTTCATTCTTACAGAATAGCTTTATTGAACACGAACCAAAATAAACTCTATTTATTTAACTGAAGTATCGATATAAAATAAAATGTAATACATTGATTGAGGCTCATTTTATATTCCATTAATTAAAATGTTCTCTAATGCTGCATCGTTACGTAGATAACGGTACTGATGATAAGAGCGCTGAAGGAACTAATTACTCGCTTCTCAGTTGCAGCTTTTCATTTCGTTCGGGTTATATCTATGTACCGTGTAATCAGTGGCGATAAGCTACCTATCAATTTTACTATTAAAAGAGAACTCATTAAACGTTGGAGTAATAAGGGACTCAGAGATAAAAACTCTTAGTTTAATCACAATCGTTTAACGGAGAGCTATCCTTCTGGATTGAAGTTAAACAAATTGACTTCGCTCAGACGGTGAATATGTGAATACGTATACGTCATGTGTCATTACGTATGGGATTGACATTTTCGCGATGACCAATTTACATTTATATAATAAATTTCAGTCACAATCAGATAACGGTGCAATGATAATAAAATATATATTTAAAATTACATAAATTCATTAAGTATAATTATAAAAATATACATTGTTTTAAAATACACACAAATATCATTTATAGCATTTATTATTGCACGTCAAAAAGCGTAGACTCAATCGACACTTGTCTTAATTGTCACGAGATCCCCAATCTTAAAGCCGAGTTTGTTTCAGCCTTGATCTTAAAAAAATATCACAATCAAATAACGCTTAAACTTTTTATAATTTTTTAGTATTTAAAATCCTATTGAAAATGAATTATCAACATCCGGAAACTGATCTGACAAAAAAATCATTCAAAGTTCACGGACAGATATACGCACACGAGAAACACACATTCTATCATGAATGCGCTTATTATCATTGAAAATTCACTTGTTATTCAACGGGGTAACAATACAGCAGTCTATCTATTTCCGTACCAATGATTAAAGCATACAATTAATGCAAAACGACACTTATGTCGAATACAACAGAACACAAAACGCGCACAGTTAAACTACAAACACCAGCGTATGTTACTAAAATATATTTCAATCTATATCGTCTCTTATTTCCCAGTCAATAAAAGTGATAATGCTGTAAATTTATGAGAGCATTGCAAAGTTATGTCGCCGCTTGTAACACTCCTGATGAGAAAAGGATAAAATTTATGTGTATTTTTAAAACCTTCATTGACAAGGACCTTGAATTACTCGTATTTACCTTTTATATACTTCAATATTATCTGTACGTACAATGAAACGAATACAACTGTGGCTGTTAACGTTTATTTATTTTTTTATTGCATCACTTAATCCACTTGACGAATTAAGAAGAGTCAACTTACAATATTTAATAAAACAGCGAAAATAGTTTAGAAAAATAATAATTTTTTAACGATTTTTTTTTTATATTAGAAGGTCAGGCAAATTGGCCAACACCACCTCATGGCAAATGGTCTCTTAATCATCAACCATTGACATTGGCACTGTAATAAATATTATCCATTCCTTACATCGCCAATGCGACACCAACCTTGGGATAAGATTTTATATAGATAGGATATTACCCGTCCTCATACATATATCACAAATAAAATTACGCAATAACCCATGGGGTTGAAGTAGTTACGATTCAAGCGGGTGCAACAGCTCGTATCAGCTAGTTATCAATTTAACTAGTACGAATATTATCACGCTATTTAGATAAAAGTCATAAATTCGCCGTCGTTTAAATAGCGAATATGAATTCCTATTGAAATATTATTTAAATAAACAGTATAGATGAGGCGTTACCGTTACATTCAAAATTCAACTGAAGAACTAATAATCACTTTTTTATTCGGTTCATCCATTTTTAAAGAAAACACGATGTAAATACTTCGTGTAAAACTATCTTTATTTTTATTTAATGTACGATACGACTTGGGAACCTTCAAGAAAAGAGCGTACTTATTTCTTAAAGGCCAGCAACGCACCTGTAACCCCCCTGGTGTTGCAGATGTCCATGGGCGGTGGTAATCACTTTCCATCAGGTGAGCCTCATGTTCGAAGTCAAAGTCAAAATCAAAGTCAAAAATCTTTATTCAATATAGAAGTGTTTACACTTGCTTATTGATTGTCAAAAATCTACCACCGGTTCGGAATTTAGCACCTCGGACCTGAGAAGAACCGGCGAAAGAAACTCAGCGGGATATATTTTTTTTATTTTTTTTAACCATTTTCCATGTAGGGATAGATATTTTCCTCGTTTGCCCCCTATACCATAAAAAAAAAAAAAATTACTTTCTCCCACGGGCGCTGGCATTGCAATAAGTTAATTTACACTGGCTTAATCACGCTTCAAACAAACTCAGCTAGAAAAATAGATATTTTTGGGTAGAATAATTGACGAGTGAACTATTGACATCCACCCAAGGGGTAACATAGCCCTATTTAATACCTATGACATTTTTTTGGGGTGTGACTCCTACGATACCAAAAAAGAGCCAATTTAGTCGAAGTGAGTTTCGGTTGCTCACTGGTCATCCGGCTTATGAATAACAACGATTTTCATCATCAAAACTGCTCATTATATATCGAATTACAGTAACAGGTATTAAGTATTATTACGTATTATTTCATACAAGATATTATTCCTGTTTCGACTTCGACTTCTTAAGCAAGATATTAATTACAATCGTCACATAATCCAACTGACTTAGAAAATCAATTATGACATTTATGTGTCCATATTGATGTTAGGTTTATAACAGTTTCACGTAACAAATATCTTTTGATGATTGTAATTAAAACTATTAGTCAGGTGAACTTTTACAAAATGATAACTATCAGTTTTCATGTTTAAAAACAAGATAAGACAAGTGAATGCTCTCCTAGACGATATTTTAAGAATATCCATATCTATATTGTGCCAGTTAAGTGTAAAACTTTAGCTGGGGTATGACAATACTCCAAGAGTCCAAGAGATCAGAATGAAACCTGCGAATTCTGCTAGACGTCATATTTTATGTTTGGAGTTAGAAATAAAGAAATTAATATGATGTTCATATGTACAAGGTAGTGATAATTATTATCAGTCTAAAATAATGTTTGTTTGGAAGATTGTTATAATGTAAGCTAGGAATAGTAAATAAAAATCCGTTTAATTCACTACCTATTTTTTTGATAATTCGCCTTAAGGAAGTTGGTGTTATCTGTAGTTAAAGCTTTTATTCTCATTTATTTACGCCGAACTAACTTACTGCTAGACAAGAATGTAAGAGGGTATGGTCAGAGAAAGTTACTTCAAAACTCTAACACTTGAGAAACGTCTGATGGTTCCTGATAATATATTGGCAATGGGAAATCCGCCGAGGACGCGGCTAGTTACTATATAAGAATAATTGTACTGTAAATGAATGCTTGTTGACTTCCAGGCAGGGTACATAACATGCATATATAATTTTATTTAACTAACATGACTGAATATTTAGATCTCGAAAATGAGTAACTACTGAGTTTCTTGCCGGTTCTTCTCACGGAATAAAGTATATTTTGATTTTGTATAATGCTACTAATAGTAAAAGTATTTTATTATTTATGTATTGCATTCAATTACACTCGTCTTCGATAATCTTATACATTACTACGTTATAAAGACAGAAATCGTATTGTATTTAAATGTCTCCAGGTCTGAGTGTTCATTGAATACATTAAAATACGACATTACCACATTATAATAATTTACGTAACACCATTGTTTTGTAGATAATAAAATAAATAATCTGACCACAGAGCTGTAAATAACAAGTCGTCAGATTCCCTTTACCGGACAGACTTATCTCTGATTAAGATCAATTCGGAAGCAAATATTCCGTTCTATTAGTTACGTATACAAAGTTCTTCTCAAATCATGGATCTCATAAAAGATAATTGAATTAAAATGATTAAAGATTAATTTAAATGTAAAGCTACAATAAAATGTAGACTCTACCAATAAAAACCAACTAGAAACTCAGAAATGAGGGTAATATCTTATTTAAAAAAAAAATTAACAAATACATTTTTATATCATGTATGAGGATATATAACTTACAATACATCCAATACTCATAAATAGCCACGATACAGTGTCAAAAAGTGAGTAATTATTGCTTAGTCTAGTCCGCAAATTCAGTTAAGTACCTATAAGTAAATACGTTACTCTCTTAGCTTTGTAGTTGTTGGGAAAGCTCTAAAAATGTAAATGAACGTATACGGGGAAGGAAAATTATTTACAGTAACAAACAGTAATTACTGATACCAATTTTTGCATAGCAGTGTTATCGTATTTGAGCTCATTAAATTTGTCTCAATGAATATGTTTTAGGTATACTTCGTACTGACTTTTTTAGTCTTTTTAATTTAAATTCTTATCTCGTGACAACCTAATATCGCGTGTGGCGAGCAACAAAGTTACAGTCGGATTTGTAATACGCAAATATTAGCCAACCAGTTTGAAAAGTTGTCTTAACGTCAATGTATTTCCTTCATCAATCTAATTAATACAGAAACATCCTTTCGAGTTTTTATAGTCGAGTCGCCAGGCGTCCGTCTTTAACCGGACATGATTCTGTCGGGCTAAGTTTTTATACCTGTCTGATATGTCCGGATTTTGGTGACAGTTGAGTGCAACGGTCATTCCTGCAACGGATTCTCCCGCATTAACACTTTGTTTACTTAAAAGTAGTTGTAAATAATGTAGTAGTTATCTTGATATTTTTATATATAATTTGCGAATTTTGAAAACGTTTAAATGTTCTGTTTGGTTGATTAAACTAAAAAGAAAATAACTCAATTTTTTTCTATATATTTAAGTATGATGTTAAAATTCAAATCAAAATGATAGCACGATGTTTGAATGATGATGATGTTGATTCGAATTACCACCCAACATCAGACGAATTTTAAACCCAAAATTGAACACGTTAACATTCAGAGTGAACCCACTTCTTCGGTAGAGAATGTGTTCTAACCACTGTGCTCTCTCGGTCACATACAAGTACGTAACTATGATTGCAGCGATGGCAACATTACAAGGAGAGTGAAACCGAACTGCTATCGACAAAAACCTCGTCCGTTGACCTTACATGTGTAACAGCAGTGTTATGACAACAGTCACTCAGATCGTACTGAACAAGATTGAGAATTTATTTATCTGTCAAACTCTGTAGCTGTGTATCTGATTGGATACTTTCTTATTATTGCGATCTGTGCGTGACTTCATTTGTAAAGAAATATTAAAATAAAAAAAAAAACTAACCCTTTAATAATTTATATTTAAAATATTTTCGTTAATGTTATTGCAGAAAAAAGGTGATATATATATATTAGTATCCGGCATAAAAAGGAAGAGGTTTCCTATTCGTCCATATATTTGTTGCGCTCAAAAGAATAAACGCAAGTGACAAAACAGCTCACAACTCGTTGCGGACACCAAAATATTCAAGTCCCTGATTTAAGTGACAAGTATCACGTAATCAGACCTTTTCTGTATGTAAAATTATAGCAACAGTTTAACACATTGGAAAAAAAATGACAAATTTAATTACTATAATAAATTAATTTTACGATTAAATGCAATTGAACGTAGTTTCCTGATAGGTTACCGGTTACATAACAATCGTTAACGAACGACAATATGGTGTTTTCCATATACATAAACACGTGCATATTTTATCACAAATATTTCCGTATACGATTGATTTTAATTCGTTTATTTATTCGAATTTAAGTTAAACTTAAACATGACAAAATTCTCAACAACACAAAATATTTATATTTCATAAAAAAAAAATCTTGACTTCATGTTTGTTTAAATTTCTTGCAAGCCTGTAGATTTTACAAAGATAAGGCAGCGATTTAAACAGAAATGTTTCAGTAATGAGGTGTAACGTTGTCAAAAGCCTCGAAACCAGCCGAGTAGTAACAAGATTCGTTTTATGTATGAAATAATCAAAAATGTACTTTACTATTGTTGATATATAGTTGATTCTACCTGCATTTAAAATTGGTCGCGAACACGCCGCGGAGCGTGTCTGTGGGAGCACGCGAACAATGATGGTTGGAATGTGATACGAAAAAAAACGTGGGAGCGAGACCCATGGAACAGAGGGAGACGCAAGATTCAGTTGAGCGAGTACACTTCCGCTGTACGAGGGGGACTCAGGTGTTATTAAGAACTCCCAACAGGTTACTAAATTTAAATTTTAAATATACCAAACTCTATATTCCTAAATAATTTACGATATCCACGATGCAGCAAGTAATGTACACATATATATTTATTTGTATACTTCTGTTCTAACTAAAAAAAAAAATCCTGTAAAAATGCTGACTGATCTCGTAGAATTAAAATTCAAATATCCATTACTCACTAAATATAAAAACAGCTTTAAATAAACAACAACAAACAAAACATCTAAAATCTATACTAATGTCTTAAATGCGAAAGTTAGTCGTTCAGACCGTCTGTCTGTTACGCTTTCACGTCCTTACCACTGAACCGAATTTGATGAAACATGGTATAAGGCATAAATTCCAACGAAAGACATACAATACAGGCTACTGTTTCATACTTAACACCTAACGACTAACCCCTAAAACGCGAGCGAAACAGCGGGCGAAAACTATTTATAAACAATAAACAAATAAGGAAACAATATACATAGGATAATAAAAATATTCTCACGTAAATATCTTTTAAAACTTACATATTAAAAAAATATATATATAATTAATTATATCTTTATTCAATATCATGAAATGTTGTTTTCATGATGACTGCTGATCGATATGTATTACGTCATTAAGACATAAATATGGCGAACGGCAACTTACAAAAATGCATTACAAACATTTATATGCAAAATATCCGCATCGAATTAACACTAGTCCTCAAAATGATCGCCTGTAAAATTGACAACATCAAATATTCGATGATATTTCTATGGATCGAGTCCATTTACACCGTGAGAATATCAGAGGAGAATATATTTCCTCAATAGACAAGTACGGGTGACCTCATTAATATCACTGGCTGGCTAATACGATCGGAATCGTGATTTATTCAATTCCGGCTCAAGTTGACGACCAATCAACGATTACTAACCTAACTTTTGCAAAATGTAACGAGGCAGTTAACATTTAAATTTAGGTTGCGCGCTCAGTTTCGGCCGAGAACAAGAACAGGTCTGATTATATCAGATCAAATCGCACACATATCACACACAGTAGTCAACTATTTCTGCTTCAAGTTTCATCCAAATTCGTCCAGACGTTTAGCGAGATTGTGTAACAAACATATAAACTTTCCTAAATATTATACCAGTAGGATAAAGTTGTCAACCTGTTATACAACGAATATGTATTAATCCCTCAGGATTTTTGTTACACAATCTCGCTAAACGTCTGGACGAATTTGGATGAAACTTGAAGCAGAAATAGTTGACTACTTTCTCCTACCCTGAGCTGAGTTGGCCCAGTGGTTAGAACGCGCGCATCTTAACCGATGATTTCGGGTTCAAACTCAGGCAGGCACCACTGAATATTCATGTGCTTAATTTGTGTTTATAATTCAAGTGCTCGGCGGTGAAGGAAAACATCGTGAGGAAAACTGCATGTGTCTAATTTCAACGGCATTCTGCCACATATGTATTCCACCAACACGCATTGGAGCAGCGTGGTGGAATATGCTCCAAACCTTCTCCTCAAAGGGAGAGGAGGCCTTTAGTCCAGCAGTGAGGAAATTTACAGGCTGCTAATGATAATGCTCAACCTTCTCCTACCACCAGCATACGCTGGCGAAGTTACAAGAACAAACTTTACCAGCACTATTTGTCATTCAATAATTTTATTATTTCTTGATAAAAAATATTTAATTAATTTTAGGTTTTTTAAAGGATGTACATAATTATCATGTTCTTGGAACGAATGCTAACTGGCTGATACGATAGTGATGATCACTGCTTGTGTCGATAAAGAATCGTTTTGTCAAAATCAAAATGTATTTGTAATCTATAATCTCATATAAAACGACTCAAAGTGCTTGTAAGAGCATATTTCAATAAAATATATTTAGAATAAATAAATTTATTATTTCGAAATTAGAGAGAAAACTGAGAAAAACCGGCAAGATACTCAGTAGTTACTATTTACTATTATAAAATACGGGGTTATATTTAATAACGTTTAAGGATTCGGCAAGCTAAGTTTAACGAATCTCTCTCAAATGATATTATTGTTTACATCTCAGATAGACGGACAGACAGTGTAAGATAGAGTTCAGTTTGTAAATTTATAAGTTATTTTATAAAAATTGCGACATTTATAAAAAAGTAGATGCAGGTTGAAGTTTCAACATTAGCCGTAAAATTAAAAGTCGGGAGCAGACAATGTTTTCACCGTAATTTAATGAAATTCGCATGATGACAAATCTGTTTGTTATATAGAAGGATTATCGCAAAGATTCGCTAATCAAGTGAAGTGTATGATCAAATATTTTTATCAAACAATGTTATCTCGCAAATAAGACGCAGTGACGTGTTTCTGTCGCCTTGATCTTCAGAATTATGATATCTTCTTCTTATACTAGATAACAACAATTACTCATATACGTTATATATTAATCGAAATGGTTCAGTAAATAGATGGATCTTTACCAAAAACAGTGGGTTCTTTCGTAACATAATATCGAACATGAACTCTTAAAATGTCTAAAGTTCAGACTTGGGACGTTAGCGGACTGTGTTCAAACTGAGATGGCCCAGTGCATCTTAACCTATGATTGCGGGTTCAAGCCTAGACAAGCACCACTAAAGTTTCATGTGCTTCATTGGTGCTTATAATTCATCTATTGCTTGGCGGTGAAGGAGAACATCGCGAGGAAACCTATATGTGCCTAATTTCAACAAAATTCTGCCACACGTGTATCCTCCAACCGGCATTGAAGCAGCGTGATGCAATATGCTCCAAACCTCTCAAAAGGAGAGCAGGACTTAGCCCAGCAGTGGAAAATTTACAGGCTGTTACTGTTGATCAAACTTATTGTGTGATATAACCAAAGAAGCAGAACGAATACGATATAGAGGACGAATGTAAAACCACAAAATACATGCACACGTAATGTTAATTTGACAATGGCAACATGTACTTCCACTTATTATTTACATGTATTTACATATTCTCCGAGTATTTTGAAGGAAACTTTCAAGATCTTCCGTGATTTTTAGCATTGTAACCATTGAGTAAATACCAAGGAATCGCTCGGCTTCGCACATAAGTATTCTGAAGATATCGTGATTAATAAAAAGGTGCATCCATATTCCATGACAAACATAATCGTACTAATCACCCCGAGAAAATACCTGTCAACATGATGACATGCACAAAAACAATAGATTATGAAATGTTTTCGAGAAAGTCTTATTACAAAATTGTATAATACAAAAACTCGACCGAATAATGTAGCGGGTTCGTATATTTAAATTATTTGTTCATTTAAAAAAATATATTGAGTTTTCAGAGCAACATATTTGCCTAATAAGCGAATAAAATTATATTTATTGGTTTTGATATTCTAAAATTAATTAAAACTTTAAAGGGTTGAATTGAATGTAATAAATTCCTTACTTTGAACCCGTGCGTTAATAGTAAATCAGTCTAGATATTAGATGACATTATTTTGTATATATAATTATTACGTGTGTTTGCTTAATGGAAGCGTTTTCAGAACTCTTATCGCATTATAATCAGCTCTGTGGGATTTTTTATGACAAAAACAATACATTTTGATAAATCTATCACGATGATCAAATGTCAACATGAGCGAAAAACGTGCTCTGCTATCTTAATAACAGAACTCTTCCAACTGTGACTTTTACTATCAACTGCGATTCAGAGTACCCCGTCTTATCCGATGACCGGAAGGACCTTAAGCGAGTAGCGATTGAAGCTAATGATGCCGTTGAAATAGTACAATTTGATTCGTTGATATTTGTGATATTACTAATGTTTTGATAAATAAGTAAAGTAATACAAAGTATACCGCGTTGTTTATATATTCGGATAAGATTATGATATTCTTGTTAAGATTGATATGAGTGTGCAGGTTACAGACAATTTCTTCACCAGCAAGAACGAGATCAGATTTGAACACAAAATAATCCAATAGTGTTTTAAATAGTGTGTTAAAATTATTTTTCAATGTTATTTTAATTTTGTAAAATTCGAAACAAGTTTTCATTGCGTTTATTACTTTATATGAAGAATTTATTTTTCAAAATCAATCAATCATTAAAAATCAATTTTTATTCAATTCTACGTAAATATTCCTAAACAATGTTTAATAAATAATAATAAAAAAACAGTACATATTTTTACACTTTATCGTTGTTGGTATATATAATATAAACCGCTTTATGTTGATTAATATGCCATTGTAATTTAAATAATTTAATATTTAATTGAAAATTTAAATATATTACTGTAATCGAGATAATATTTTATTACCACTGTCGTCATCGTTAAAGAAATAAAAGTCTTAAGTATATTTAACCTAGAATTATAAATAAAATAATATTTAATAGAGTATTTAGTTTGGCTACTGAAATCTATCTAAAACCATGAAGGATCTAGCTGTGTATAACGATGAAATAATATCGCAAGATACAACTAGATTCATTATAATATGTTCAAAGATAATAAATAACATCAGATGACCCAATATTGATGACTTAAAACAGATGTGTTGGTTCAATAACGTTGATACTGCTATCAGCAACGTTTTCTTCATAAACAAACTGTTCTAGAAAATAGAGGTAATCTATTTACTAAGAAATATTCCATTGCGAATTTAACGATTATTGCAAAGCTTTATCAATATGAATATAAAACGAGAGTTCAAAATTTATGTAATTAAAATATGTAATGAAACTACTATTGTACGTCCGTGATAAGAATGCAAGATGGACAATCTCAAGGCAAGCTAAGAATAGTTAACTTTAACTTATTTAAATAAAATGTATTTACAACACAAGATAACACGCAGGATTAATCACAACGATTTGTACAATTATCATAATAAAAGATAAAAATAGAAACCAAGTAACAAGCTACTTAGAGATAGCGAAAGTAAACAAAAAAAATATCAGATATTATTATTTTATCGCAATGTGGGTCAGGTATCTTATCGTTAATAATAAATCTGTAAATGATAATTCAGTTTCACTCAAAGTTGTTTCAATTAATGATCGTGGCGTGATGGACGAAACGAAAGTCCGCGGAATGTGAGCTGGTCACTTTTCGTTCCATATCATTTATTAACAACATTCAGTTGCCAGTTTATTAAAATTCTTTATTTGACAAATTAAGAAGATAAGTTATTTCACGTGATTCATTTTTTAGAAGACCAAACGGTACGAAACAAAATTGTTTAGTAAAATCAACATTCATTGTTTTCTCATCGGTCCAATAAAAATTACCATAAAATCGTTTACCTATTCAAAAATTCATTAGAATCATGAAACAAAACTGCTCTGGTCCAACAAATATGCCTTGAACTACTTACGCAGAGTCGGCCTTTACTTCGTAAACCCTCTACTTGCATGAAGGTTTCACGAAATAACGATATTAACTCGTTTAAATGTTCAGATAAACGTGCTCAGTCTCTTTGAAAGTTATTTACTAAGAGAATGTGAAAACTTAATTTTAAATTTTATTCATCTCGTCTTTAGTTCATTTCAGTTCAATATCAAAGTACTGAACTTCGACCACAAAAAATAAAAAAATAACATAATGCAAATAAACATTAGAAGACGCAGCGAAAACATTTTTGTTAATATTAAATAACTGGATTTCAATTACAATTTGCGTTAAATGTTTGGTTAAGTTATCATATTTGCTGCACGAGTCTTCATCAAATAGGAATGTAGTAACGCTTTCGTATTTAATGATAGCAGTTAACATTGAATCATTAATTAAACAGACTCTGTTAATAAAATTAAATTGAAGATTATTATATCGATTGTAAATGAATATTAAAATCTTTGTTACCTATAATTGGCTTACTGCGTAATTATATATAATATAGCAAAAACGAATTTGGTAATAAGTAGGTGATTTACAGCAACATAACTAATGTTATTCAGGTTAAAACATCATCAAAGACAATATTACCTATCTATAATCATATTAAACCAACATTGTACTTTTTCTCGCTTGCCAATAATGTAATTGATTTATGCTTGCGATCAACTTCAGTTGAATTTATGTTATTGTTACTATCGCAGTTTGATAGCCCGGTCAAAGGTCGTGTGGTTATTACAAGGTAACTTTTATTTAACTTATTTGTAATGACTCACCTCTAGCCCAGCCGGTGAGCACGTTCCCGAGGTATGCCACTTTGTATACCGGGTCTGGTTCACTAATTCGTACGCTGTTTGTACGTCGCAGCAACCGGCCCAAACCACGAGACAGTCTTCCTATAGCTCTCGCCGTAAAGTCTTTTCCAGAAGCGCCATCCGCCAAACAGACCTCATTTGGCAAAATTGATCTTCCTTGGACATTCTCTCTGTGAGCTATCAACTTTGGAATCGTCAAGGGATTTGACTTCTTGCGCTCTGGAGTCAGGGTTTTCGCCTGATTCACACTATACACGTTGCAATTTTTCTTATAAATTTGGCTCTCTTTGGTTTGGTCCGCTCCGTAATCAGTCTTGTCGGAACTTTCAGTGTTTCCCGATTTTCCGTTTAGGTTCTCGCTTTGAGAATTGTTATTTAGAGTATCTGTTTGGCCGTCGCTGTATCGACGCTCCAAAGTCAGTCGCCTCTTAAGGAGAGATGGGTTTCGTAGCAATATGCTAGTTTCACTGGAACTTCTGTTTTTTAGTATATGAATTTTTTTCACCCGAGAGACTGCGCAGTCGACCGAATCAGTGCTAACCGTCCTTTCCGTTTTCCCCTCCTCGTCCAGGAAGCGAACTCTCAAACCGTTAGATTTGCAATCATTAATTGTTTTTTCCGCATCTTGCAATCGCTCCGGTTGATTTTTTGCGCCTCCTTCTAAGCAATGGCGTTCATTTTCACTTAGAGTTCCGCGAGCCATTTTCGCGAAAAAGACTTTACTTTTTTTTGAAAATTTTACATTCTGAGTATTCCTGCCTCGTAGAGCAGTTGCGGTCGTAACTCGTTTAAATATAAATTGTTATCTAGTTCACGATACAAAGCATTAAACCAGTCACTTCTTAGCTAACTTACAACACACACAGTAGTAACACACTTCGTCCATTAAAGAACGACACCGGTTTGGAATGTAGCTTGCACTTACTTAATACACTTGACGGTTTGTTGGAGAAATGTTTACAAAAACCCGTGCAAATAAGAATTCCTTCGGAATCACTCGGTTACGATAGTATTGCGAATGGCAGGTGATTATGATTACAACACCAGTGGATATTCCGCCACGGTTGCGGCGACGTGCGGCGCGGGCGTGCGACTCGCGCGGCTCGCGGAGGAGGTATGGCGCCGACGCGGGCGCGCGGGCGCACCACGACCGGTCACTCGATCCCGACTTTGATTTTAATGTTCCGACTTATGTTGCGGAGCTAATCCATCGTCAGCAACCTGTAGGCAAACATAAACTTTGTATTAATAAAAATTCAATTATTTTAAATTAGGTTCATCGTAAAATCAAGTAAATAGGTCTGTTGCAATAATCTGCATAAAATAAAAACGAAATTAATGTTTTCATGCTTCTCGAACACGAAAACAAGCTTAAATAATTTGTCGGTACAAAAAACATATCAATAATAGAGAAGGAACCGCTGCTCTTACAAAAACTGTCTAGCGTTCTTTAAAAAAAACGCAACATACATATTTAATGATATTATATAGAGCGGCATTTTCAATTAACATAATGACTATAAAAACGTCTAATCGTTCGATTGCAATTTAATCGGAAATTATATCGAAGTGCAAAATCTAAACTAGACAATTACTTATCGACAGAGAATGCGTTTTTCTTTGCAGATTGATTAGGAGTAACGACTTTTTTGTCCCACTTTTTACTGACATATATCGTACATGTCGTGTGACACGAAATTGGATGTATAAACTGATCGACGTGCAGTTTTTTTAATTCTTTGAGAATCCTTACAGTTCTAAAGGACTCATTTCAGAAATTTCCTACTTGACAAAGTTGACACCGAAAATTGTCAAAAATTGTATTATGATTTATTCATTGATGAAGTTATCTGTGAATAATCGTTAATTAATATTCTCATCCTCATATAAAATATTCGATATAATTTAAAACAGAAAAAGTAGTCTATGGTGTTTGTATTTAAACGCTACACACCCGTAATATGTATGTACATATAATATGTGTAGACGACAGTGGATAGTTTGAAACTTCCCAAACCATCCGCTGACGTCTACACACCTGAGCATTTTTTATGATCACTTTCGAAACTTAAAACTATAAATTATTATTACACTAGGTCTTAGTTAAAATCTTTCCTAATCAACAGTTACAGAAATTATAATAATAATCGGAGTAAATAAAAAAAATAATTTGGGCATATATTTTTAAAAAATAAGTTGGTGCTTTTACAACTTCAACCCTATTGCAGCTGAACGTGTTTTCCTTAAGATGTTGTCCTTTATTGCAAGTACGAGACGAATTACAAACAGAAAAACGCTTGGAAAATTCAATGGTGCTTGACTAGTTTTGAACTTGTGACCTTCGTTTAAAATCCACGTGTCTCGACATGGCCATCAGAATACCGACTATATGTAACTTTGTTTTTGTCATTGTAAGTAATAACACACAATTTTATTTATAGTTGTATAACCGTAATTGTTTTGTTATTCTACCTAATAAGTAGAATTTATATCGAATTCATTCCCCTTTTTAAAAAACAACTTTAAAAACAACAATTAAAAGTAGGAGCCTCTATATGAACCACTTATAATCAAAGAGTATTCTTGTGAGAGTCTTAGTGCTTATTGCCACCAAAATGCTTCAATTTTTGTCGGTAGATAAAATTTCATACGTCACGAGTTTCCTTTTACGACGTTTTCCTACACCGCCGAGCATGAGATGGATAATTCTCATGTTCGGCGTTAACTCAAATTTAACACACGAACTCAGCTTGCGCTTGGGTTTCAAGGTTTTCAGCGGACTCCAGTTGCACGTATTCTTGCCAGTCAGAGAGACTAAGATCTAAGATATCTCTGATCATTTTTTGGCTTAAACTGGGTCACTTCAAATCACAAACTATCTCTATGTAGAGATAATGTCGATCGGTTGTTCCGACGCTGCGTGAAAGAAGAAAAACTAACACACATAAGGTAGCATACAATACTAGTAGAATTATACATAAAACATGTAATTTTATATATTAACTTTGTATCATTGTACTATGTCATGACACTTTATAATTAGGTTGAAATAAATATGCATGATAATGATTATGATGTCTTCCTGATCGATTACAACAATTAATTTTTTTAAGGAATTTGAAGCTAATGCACACTAATGCTCAACAGTGTGTGCACAAACTCAAGTGCACTCTCTATTCCCTTATAATCCAATGGGACTATTTTTATTTACGACGGGAAACCTCCATAATGTGAAATCGGGTTAAGTGAGATTCTTATCCGCTACAAACACTGCGATAGCCGTCAACGTCTCTAAGAGGCTATAGGATTTTTTCGATACAACGCATCCAAGCGCATCCCCAAGGTTGTGATCTGCTCGTGAATACGACACTAATTGAGTCAGGCCGACATTTAAGTCGAAAGTCACATCACTTTTGTCTTTTTTTATATGACCTTGGGAGCTATTGCTACGTTATCAATTAAACATAATTATAGTAAAAAACGTGACTAAACGTTAACTAACTTTTATAGTATACATTTGTCATGAAATATTAATTACTAAAACAAAAAATACCAACAATATAACAGAAAATTTTGAGTGCACTCATCATCATCATCAGAGCCGTCTCAAGCTACGCTGGGGCCCTTGGGCACCCATGAATTTGGGGCCCTTTTGATCGATATTTTTTGGTTTAATTTGGTAAATTGTTGGTTCTTCGGGGCCCTCTCAGGATGGGGGCCCTGGGCACGTGCCCCATGTGCCCTATGGTAAAGACGGTAATGATCATCATCATTAACATCATCCTATTCTTTAACTAGTTTTATTTCAATCATCCTATTCCTAATCTTACGCTACTGAGCTTTCAGTATCCATCCGCTGCCAGTCACTACACTTAGCTAGCAAGCGTCGGACACTATGCTCTCCAAGGCGTGGTTTCCATTCCAGAACACATCTACGCCTCCAGTTCTCGGTGCTGCGACATATGTCATCGAAATGATGATGACGATGAATTGAAAACGCACTAAAAAGTAAAAAATAACTCAATTGGTTTTTATCATATGTGAAGTTGATGCCATGCCGAGAAATAATGTTTCACTTAGCAATTTAAACAAACAACTGTATTCGTTAATAACGGCATGTAATTAAGTAATTATAAATAATGTTCTTGAATAATGACGATTACTTGAGAGTGGTGAGTAGACCTGGTAAGTAAATGTTTAAATTACATGTTACAATTTATATAATTTTTGGCTGCGAGTTCAATCATTTAAATATAATAACAATAGTAATAGGGAAATAAATTGAATATAATTAAAATGTATTTTTTTGAAGTCTACGTAACGTGTAAAAATAATCCTGTATTATTTTCACAAGCATTTAAAAATATGTGTTTGCGTGTGTGTGCGTGTTTCGATGTCGAATTAAAATATATTATATAAGCACACATCGAAGTGTTACGGTTTTATTAAACTTATAGATTGCGTAATGCGAGTTTATCCAGTGCGTTGTTTTGAGACGAGCTCTAAAGTGCAGATCGTGACAGCGGCGTAGTTGAGCAGCTTAGCTAGGACGACACTGGGACTTGCACGGATACATTTATGCAAGAACTTTGACAACGAATATTTTTATTTGCAACGTTATTTTACGTAAACAAAAAGTAGGTAATATTTTTCTGAAATTCTGAAATAATAAAGCTAAGCAAATCATTCGTATTGGTCGAATAAATGAGATAAATATGTAATATTCAATGAAAACCCGGCTTCGCTCGGGTGAAATAAATAAAACTAAACAAATACGGTTTATCATTTACTTTTATAAACTAACAATAATCATTCTTTACACAGCTTTCTGAAGCCACCCGCAAACATGGCCACCGGTTGAACTGTCATGTCATTGTATTTCATGGATGTTGTATTGAAATATCTCGATTATATATTTTGTTGTCGACTAAAAATCGTTATATTTTAACGATTTATAATTGTGGATAAGTTTCGATCGAGTCTATGCCAGCTTGGAATTATTAATATAGAAGATATGACTGTATTCATATTAAATATATATAAGCAAATGTTGCAACATTCTCTCCGCTATGATTAACATTAATTATAAATGACAGCGTGACGCAAAGTCTAAGTACGCGCCTAGTGTAAGTAAACTCACTTTGTTAATTAGTGTTAATTATACGACGCCACATTTGTATTACAAATTACTTGCTACTCCGAATTGTATATACGATCTTAACCTACAAGATCCCGTGACTTTATGCATTAAAATGTTACATTTATAAGTATATTAACGTCATATGAAAGATATAATAAATTAAAAATTATGCCCATAAATGTCCCACAGCTGGACAAAGGCCTCTAAAGGTTAGAAGCGTATTCCATAATGCTGCGTCATTGTAGGTTGGCGGATTAATATAAGCACAAGAGAAATAGGAGACTAAGATGTTATTTCCCTTACGCCTCTGATAAAATAGCTCTTTTATTTCATAACTTAATAAAAAATTACGTTTAACAAAAAATAAGTGATTATATTAAATAAAAAAATACTTTATTTTAAAAGACTTTATTAACATTTTTGAATCGTTATTTGTTCTAGATTTAATGTAAAGCTACCAGTAATGTAGATTCTATAGAGAAGGGCCGTCAAGAAGCAGCCGTCTGAGTAGTTACTGACTCTTTTTCTGAATGAATTCGGCCAATTATGTACAATTAATTTAATAGACTCTTTAGAAAACAACGAATACCTACTCCTGGATTTTTTATCATCTATATAAATTCTTGTATTGTATTATAAGCATTGTCTAGCAATTCTAGCATTCGATTAAATGACTAACTTATACAAATCTCTACATCTAATGTCTGACCGAGAATGACACCTGACGGATCCGAGATCAAATGAACGATGTAACTGGAACTGATATTAATAATAAATTAACGATAAAACATTATTATATTTTATTTGCGAACTGACGAATAATATCATAAGCAACTGTGTAATTACGCTATGTCTTACAATAATTTTGTGCCATTAAATAAATAATAAAACAATAAATTCCGTATTGCACTCGTACAAGCCGGTTATGTTAACTTAGTGACCAACTAACAGACGTCAAGAAAGCATTATCTTTAGAATTTCAATTAAAAATTGCACGTGTAAATGTTTGTAATTAAAAATACCACAAATTAATTAAATCAGCAGTCTCGTAAGCATTATGAAAAGTAACGCTTACATAAAAATATGTGGAATTGTAGGTTGTCTAATCTGCATAAATACTGCGAGTAAGGATTTATGTAAAAGTACAATGAACGAATCGAGTATTCCACGTGTGAAATGAAATTACGTCATAATCGCTTTGCTTTGTAATTTATATGAAAATTATGTTTATAAATTACATATAGTATGTATTTGTCTGTTGCCTTCAGCAGCTTGCGAAAAACTTCTTAGTTCGCAGTGAAAGTCAATTTTCAATATTTAGTGGGAGAGCAATGTCTACGTGTAACATTTGAATGGAATATTACCAATAGTTTGTATTGTTATTGTGCCAGTTTTGTTATTCTTAGTTATACAAAAAACAAAATTATTATAAAAAAACACTAATAACCAAATTTTATGTAAAAGTCAATAAATAATTTTATTTATAAACAAACTATAAAAGTTTGTTTTTTATACATCGTCCGATCAAATTACACGAATTTATTTATTAAAATAATTACTGACAATTTTATTCATAATAACCTAAAGGTTGACTGAAAGTCATTTTTTTGCTCATACTAAGATACTCGATATATTGGCACGCGCATTTTTTTTAATAATTATACATAAGCATTGAACTCTTCTTAAGGTAAAGAATTATACTAGACAGCTTTGCTTTTTTTCATCATCATAATTTATAAAGTAAAAAGCATCATATTTTATAAAGTAAAATATAAAGTATAAAAGGTGATGCTAATGATGACAAAAAATATACAAACACTTTTGCCATAATAGTGCAGTTCACCGCCACCACACATAAATGCCATACTAAAATACAAAATGGAAATAAATTGTATTCAAGTAGGCTCTTACAAGCTATTTTCAATCATCATTTCATCAAAAACCATTGTTTAACCATTGGTTTCAAATATGAACGCGTATGTTTTAACCAATTTTTTTATATATATAATAACTAAGCTAAACGTGCTTCAACGTCTTCGCAATTAAAGAACTGCTCGATGAAGATCATTCACATCGATAGGGTTGCAAACTTAGCGTCAGAATGAGTCACTACCAACCCTCCTGAGCATCGATAGTAATAACGAGGAATCAGGCGCCACAAACAGCGACTCGGCGTTCGAAACAGCTGTAATCTGAATTTCAAAGAGTTTTCAAAAGTGTACTTAAATATGTTCCACATTTACTCGTAGATATATCTACTAAAAAAAGAAAACCGTTTGACAAACAGAAGAGAAAAGGGCGCTGAACTGTTTGTATTTGGCAATTTATATATAGATAATAATTTAACCATCTTATGAGTGTTTGGTTTATTATGTGGCCAATGTAAGCTGTGAGCCAGGTCCTTTTTATAAAATTTATGACTATGACAAAGTTAACGTATAAAAGCTATACGTATCATCAACTAATTTTGTCATAGTGTTCATTGTACGACATAGTATAATAATTAGAAAATATTGATTAATTTGGTCGATGACAATTTTCACTTTATGTATAATTTTGTGCGACGTTTCCAAAGATTTGTACGTATCGTCTTGAATCTAAAGTGTCCGATAATTTTCCTATAATTCAAGCATAAACTTATGTACGTGTCCTAATGGATGAAACTCCCATCCCCAATCTCCAACGGCTGTCATTAAGCTTTGCATTCGAGTGACTGTAATTACAAAATTCTTGATGTGATGCATCTGCGCCGTCTTAAGCAACTGTGGCGCCATTTGTGGAATGCTCTTCATTTTACAATGAAATATTCCACGAAATGATATTAACGCTATTTATAATTATTATATGAACATAAACTTAGAACGGGTACAGTTAGCGCATTAATATTTACATTCGAAATTGGTATCAAAAATGCAGCCTTGCCGAATAATTATATATCTGTTGTATAAAATATTTAAAAAAAAAATGTTATTTCTATCTGTTTATCTATTTCCTCATCTAAATCAAAATCCTGAAACGATTATAAGTTTTTGAAATTTGATACAGAGATAGCTTGGAATCTACAAGATAAATAACCGAATTCTATGACTACTAATTCTAGTACAACAGATTAAGAACGCTTCAATTACACAGTCGATCTGATTTAATTTATATCTTAGTACCTACAGTTTCTTTCTTAGTTTAGTGTTCAGAAATATTAAATCACACGTGTAGCGGATTCATTATCATAAGTCATGCCATTTGTAAATGAGATAGCAGTACTCGTCGCCGTTATATTAAATTGCTTTAATAATCTAATTAAATATATTATATATATGTATATGAATTTAATTAACGAGTTATGTAACGCTGCTTCACGTGCATGCCTTTAAAGTAAGATTACAGACACTTTTCAAACCCTTGTTAATGAGTTAACGTAATTATATACATAAATACAATTCAACTACATATATCATAAAATGATTAAAGAAGACGGCGTATGAAAAAGTATCGTGAGAAAATTTGTATTTTTTTTTTTTGTTAATTAAAGTAGATTGATTTTTTATCTGGTTCTTATGTTTTTGTTAAGCGTGGCTACCAGATTTAGAGTCGTGTTACACATATGGTAGAGTTCTATAGTTAGTATTTATATAGTTATTCAAATGCCGTTATTAATATAATTGTGTTTATTCAAATTATTATTTGTAAAATTTTAAGTCGATTAGTGATAAGTATTATATAATTAAATTATTAAATACTTTATTATGCGTATAGATATAAAACGAATACCAAAAAAAAAATTAAAAGTTCTTACATACGCTAATAATAATAATATGTATATTAAGTATCCTAGTACCTTTTAGTCTAGTTTCAAGTATTGTCATTGATTTTATATGGACTTTAATTTTGTTAAAAAATTTCAAATCGTTTCAGTCTTATCCCAGCAGTGGTTTTCTTTTAATTTTTTTTATATATTATGTAGAATTTTCCCTCTAGAAACAGACAATGATGCTTTCCTATAGCTGATTAGTATTTGTTTCTTTATATGGGGCAATAAGTAATTGATATTTTTTTCCAGCGTTTTATGTTGTTCAAACTTAAATTAACCAATTTATTTTTTTACTAAACTACTATGGGTTTTATTTGATATTCCGCTTATACAATATAAAATGAAACTATTATTTTTTACGCACACATTTTATTTTTTACAAAACTTCCATCATCGGCCAATTAAATTACTTTAAAATAAAAAAATAATACTTGAAAAACGTTAGAATGATTACTAATTCGGAAATAGAACTCGCAATCATCTTCTATCAATCAGGCCAGGTCGACACAACTAATCTTATCATCGAAAATGGGATTTCTAATAAACATAAAACAAGTACATGTTATCAATTGACTCATTCAATATTTTGATGAAATTCGTTAAAATTTGAAATGATTCAGCGGTAAGAGCACGTGATAATAAAGAGAGTTTGCACATTCAAACTCAGCGAGCACCGTTGAATTTTCATTTGTTTTATTTTTGTTTGTTATTGTCATGTTAACCTTTGAAGGAAAACTTGTTTCAAATGTAAAGGACCAACATACAGGGAACAAGTGTTTCCACCAGCATAGGGACAGTGCCTCCGCTGTAACAACGATCACGTAGCCTCTCCGGTCCGTTAGCAGACGCCCATCGCAGGCGTTTTACTCTCCCACATAGCTCGGTTCCTCAGGACACGGATGTTTTTCAAAATAAGTGTAATAGGCTCCAAACCTCTTCGAGTAGTAACTGGGGTCATTCCGTTTCCCATCTCCCATTTACTATTGGACTTAGGCCTAATTAACACACTGTTATCGTCCTTTTAACACCCAACGCAAAGAGAGTGGTTAGGGTTATAATAATTATTATAGATTTAAAATGTTATTTGTTACTTTTTAGACTTTATTGGATGTTATTGAGTCGGGGGATTTTTAAAATTTTTAATTTTACCATTATTTATTAAACAATTTGCATCGAATAAGAGATATGATTATCTCTCAATATTGGCATTATCTCTATAGAATTTGGATCGCGTTAGAGTAATGTAGGTCACTGTTATCGCAGTTCTGAAGTGGATGATTACGAAATATTTTTTTAGGTCTAGTTTTGAAGAGTGCTTCTGCCTCTTTGTTTTATCATCGTCTGTGAAAATATCACAGATATAATAATACATAAACTAGAATAACTCTGGTTTCATTAAATTCATTTGATCAATTTTATTCCAAATCCACACAAAAACATAAATTTAAGAAAGACTTTCAATATAATAGTTGTAATATTTAGTACAGAAGTGCGTTGTTTTCGATTTCGTCAACAAAATAATTTATAAATGAGTACCAAGTTGTAGATTATGAGAACAAGAAACATTCTAAAACGTAATTTCTAGTTTGCTATTTGATATTGTAACTTATTAAATTCAAACAGCCGAATTATTTGAAATAAAACTAGTTTTTAACGGATTTAATCGCATAACAGTGTTCGTGGTCACGGGCAGACTGACAGACCACGAACACTGCAAAGTGCTCGAAACGTCGGGATGTTAAAATAATTAATATACGCGAGTAAAACCGTTAAAAACTAGTTTTATTTCAATGTGTAATAATCGCGAAAATCTAAGACAACATTAGCCGAATTATTTACACAAAACAAGTAACTGAGGATATCAACCATTTTCACATCTGCCGGAAGATACTTGGCGGCCACAACCTTCTTCGGTATTTAAAATTGATCCTCGTTTTCTAACGTTATAATATATTCCTCTTAAGTAGTCAAAGTTAACAAAAAACAAACTAACTATGACAATACAAATAATACATTTTCACGACATAGTAATTCATGAAAAAAAATAAGAGAAAGTTGCTATTAAATAAATAAATAAAAAAGCCTTTTCATACCATGCATAAGTCTATAGTTATAAAGTATTTTTCTTTTTTTTAAAAGTTATATAAAATATTTTTTTGAATGTTTATGTAAAATAAAGCCAGTAAGACAGTAGCCAGTTTGTTCCTACGATCTTTTTTATGTCGTCCTCCCATCTTGTGTAAGGTCTTCCCACTCTCCGTTTACCTCATGGGCCCTTCCATGTAGAGAGAGTAGCTATTAAATATATACATTAGTTTACATACATAAACATATAATTGAACTAATTTAATGTAAATGCCAAAAAGAAAATAAGGATTACTCGCAAGAGCAGAACAGACAGTCAGTCGGAGATGACAGACCGATGTAACCGATATTACGATATGAATAACTTTTTGTATGAAACTACATTTCACTTTAAATGACGAAACTTTCGACGTATAAAAATAACAATCTTAATTTAACCGTACTCCTATTATTAAACGTATGTTTACAATTGATCTGTCACCACAAGATACATCGGTTGCGGAGGATCTATTGTCATGTACATCATGTTTGAAACATCACGATTAGCATTGTGTCCACGATCACACGTCCTATTGTGCAACATACGTATAAACTTGTTCCATTTATACATAGGCGATTATACGCTCTATCACAAAGTGGTAAAGGATATATTGGTTCGGTTGAAAGCAGTTCGTTGTATCTCACGAGTATTGACACAGCGGACTACATACAAGAGGCTTCCAGATTAGGTTTTGGCGTATATTGCTATCGGTATTGGCGTGTTTTGCCTCCGATATATGTTTTAATACACAGTAGTACCTTTTGAACAACTCGATTGATCGTATTTCTTAATGCGTATTAGTTTTATATAGTGTGTAAGAATAAGTTTACTATCAACAGCAAATCTTCTGGTGTAAAATTTCAAGGTCGAATTTTAATTTACAGGAACATACTAAGACTGTAAATGTATCATAAAACATTTATATAAATATGCGCTCTAGTATGCGTGTGTATGTGAATGTGTGTGTGTCACATGTTACTTAACAAAAACTTAAATAGTAAGCATTATAAACTCATATCATTTATACTCGACGAACGCGTTCAACGCCGGAGGCAGCCACTAGTACAGAACAATCTAGTCGCCTAGATCTCCATTGACAGTTAGCTATTGTTCTCAGCCGTGTCAGTGAACATTAACTCATCTTTGAACTAACATCATTTCCACTCATAATTTCTAAAGAAAGTAAATTACTTATCGTGTAATGTGAGACGAAGTAACCACTGTTAGAAAAATCGACGTATCTTGTGATAAGCGAAACAACGAAACATAATTATTTAACAACAGTTATCTCAAGTCGAAGCGGAGGAAGTTTTCTGTTGTAATTTTCACCTGCAGGCAGTGTCATCATTATTCAACATATTTTTTCTTCCGTTGTGTTATGATTACTTTCCTTAACTAATTTTATTTGATTATACTTATTGAATGATGTAAAATAGAGTCGTCTCAGTCTCGTGAACAAGACATTCGTAGATAATGTCGAAATATCGAGATCCACCAAATAAACATAAAAAACATGGTAAACATCCCGTTTTAAATACTTAGTATTAAAAATAACCATGTTAATTTAAAATCTTATATATAAAATAGAGCAATTTTGCATACAGTGGCTACATTAAGTTCTGACTACCGTCGGCTTGAAAATAAAATTCTCAGTCTTGGGAAGAATGAGCGAAAGTACCCTATAATTTTATTTATTATGCCCATGTCCATTTTTGTCGTATTTTATCGGTTTTCGCTGTATAATTTTTATTTTAATAATATGTTTCACGACGAAATCGCGGAAGTTTCCCCGTAAAATATAATTGTAGGTGTTTTTAGTTGAAGCGATAAACAACAGTCCGGGTCCAGATAACCTTTGACTTCCTTCATTTAACACTTATACGTAATTTCACATATTAGCGCCTTTTATTGCCAGCACTGAGAACGCGAATTTTCCTTGTATATACTATGAATAAAAATTAAACAATCGAAGTATATAATTATAAGCAAAGAAACATGTACTCATTCACGTGCTTATTTCGTTATGAATATGAATCTAATATCGGAGCTCCTATTCACAGCACGAGATTAATTTATTGTAATATTTAACATCCGTAGTTTAAAGATGTAATATGTACCGAGGTTCTTTCTATGCAAAGTTCAGGAACAAAAACTAAAAACATGATTATCACAGTCAGATAATCTTTTACATGAAAGTTCAGAATTCTCAGTTCAGTTTTTTCTCCGATTCAATGAGAAAATCTTTACATTCTTGCATTTATTATATTCGGTTTATATTTATACAATAAATATTTTTATCTTTTGTCATGTTATGCTAAATTTACCTGTAAATGATTAACTAATTATTATTTTTATGTCAATATTAATTACTCTAAATTCTCTTGGGTAAGCGTCGTCAAATTATTGACGACGCTTACCCAATACTTATTTAATTAATAGTGTAAAAAAATAGTATTTCGGATATAGTGACTAAGGTCGGATAAAGTTGAACTCTACTAAAATTACTATAATTGTCTAATCACGTTATTTTGGAATTGGAGAGGGTAGGCGGTGACTTGGTCTAGACAACTTTTTTGAGATATAGCTCATTGAACTCCTCTTGGTAAACACAGGCAAACGGGTTGGCCTTACGCTGCTGTACTCACTAACTGACGTGCATGGAATCTAGCGTGGATGGAATGAAATAATGTTAAGATGATCTTGCCCTAATGCTTCCGAAACACTGCCAAAGAGGTCGCTTATAGAGTCGGAATATAGAATATTTCTGAGTAATTTAATGCTGAGTACATCATAGAAGACGCTATAATGGTCTATATCAAAACAACTTCGTATCCTCTGGCATGTCGTATGAATTTCACATACACAAATACTATATCTGCGTCAATAGCCTGTCAATATAATTGTAGTACGTGTGTAAATAGTAGGTAATAGGGCAATAAGTTTAATTTAAACTAAGTCATCCTGAACACCTGTCCTAAGCATAATAACTACAAATATATAATGGCACCGCGTTCTCTACAAGTAACAATGGCGTTCAGAGAAATACAAAGCGCGTCATACCGGGCCAGGGCTGTACTGTTATTAAATAAATATATATATATATATATATATATATATATATATATATATTTATTTAATAACAGTACAGTAGTAGTATATATATATATATATATATATATATATATTTATAACAGGATCTGAATAAATAGGCCCCTTGATGATAAGTGGTCACCGCCGTTATACATTGGAACTCTAACCACAATGACACTCTTCCCACAAAGGAAGTCGTATTATAAGTATTTCGTTTGATAAATCTATTTGTAATTTGACCATCCATTCGTCTATACAATAATAATAATAAAACCAATAGTGTTCGATTAATCTTCAAATTTTATTATTTGATAAATATGAAATATGAAATGATTAACACTGACAGCCCTATTCAACGCGTATCCGTTCGACGCGCGAATCCATCGCACCTGTCACATCTTTTAGACACTAGTGGGTCGCCCGCGAAACTTCGCGTTTATTTCAAAGATTTTTTAGGAATTTCGAAACCTATGACAGGTTATGTTTTGATTTAATTTCATTGTAAACTGCAAGTCACTCATCTACTTTTGGTGCCAAAATGATGAAACCTTTTATAAATGAAATTTTTAATGTCAATAATTTATGTTACATGTTAGTACATTAGTTCAGTTACAATTGGAGTTTGTCGATGACAATTTACTTTAATTTTGGTTACATTTTTCATTTCTTACACAGCTGTAGTACTGCTCTCTAACCGGCCAGTATATTTTTTCCGGTCGCTAAAATGAATACTTTGTTAGATCGTAACAATTTATTAAATTGTAACAAATAATCCACTTTAATTTTATGCACAACTACGGCTGGGCTCTTCAAAATAATACTGTAACAGTTTTTTTTTATATGCAGCCATCGTCCTGGGACAAAAGTCGGCTTACGATTAATATATCAGATAATACTATATGTATTTAATTACGTCTACGTGCTACTGTTTTGTTTTTTCCCGTTATTCAAAACGACTTCTACAGATTGCTCCAAAATGAATTCTATTGGTTACTTAAGTGTTCAATAATTTATAGATATGCTGATCGTGATACGCAATTTGTAGAAATCCACAAGTAACAGCACTTAAGTGCTTACCCTAAGCCAATCATGCTTCTAGGTAGAAGGGATTTGTGCAAGGGTAGGTAGCTCATCTCATGACGTATGTCGTATCCTACGGCAATACTTAGTATTTATGTGTTCCAGTTTGAAGGGTGAGTAAGTGTATCTGCAGGCACAAGGGGTATTTTAGTTTCCAAGATAACTTCTAGTGGCAATGATAACTTCTTACCATCTACCAACTTCCACTGGTAGGCCAGTGGAAGTTGGTTGAGCTACAGATCAGCTAGAGTAACAGCTCTCCATTCCGTTCCATCGTTTTTCAAATTGAAAAAAATTGTCTGTACAGTTATTAGTGCATATTATGTACCTAAAGACGTGGTTACTTCATACATTACAATCAATTTTTGTCCTTTTTTACCGCTGGCAAAACTGGCAATATACTGTATTTTATGCGATCTATGTCACTGATAGACATTGTCACTGCGATGAATATAAGAATTTATTCACCGTCAATGCGTCACAAAAAGGCCGATACCAAGTTGTATTGTTTGGTGGTATTCATAATAATAATAATAATAATAATCTTTATTTTGAAAAATATAAGCATTACAGTAATTACACCAAGTCGCTTATATCTACACTAATTACTTAACAATTTTTTTTCTTTTTTTTAAATATTCATACTAATTTGACTAAAACATACTAAAATTTAGTAAAAATAAAAATATAATTTATAAAAAAAGTAAACAAAAATAAGCTTAAATCTATTTAGGAACTACAAAACATCTTTAAAATTCTGGAATATATAGAATTGTTTGAATATAGTATAAAAGGGATCACAAAATATGTCTACATCTCGACAACAAAGTAGTAAGTTATTTAAAAGTTTAACAGCCCTAGCAGTGGGGCTGTTGCTAGCTTGGGGAGAATGCCACATAGGTGGGTAACAAAATAATCTATGTTGCCGTCTTCCAACACCACGCATATATTGGTCGGGAACATACAAATATATGGATTCACGTACAGCAATGCTATCCACTCTATTCATTAGAATTAAATAGTAAAATTTTATATGTGCGGATTCCCGCCTAAGCTGAAGTGTATCTAAACCAACCATACCTGACACAAACATAGAAGGATAGAGAAAAGGGTAGTATCCATATTTACGTTTAAATAAGTATCTACAGAATTTACGTTGAATTTTTTCTAGCATTATAGTGTACATGGCCTCACGCGGACTCCAAACTATTGAATTATATTCTAATTTACTACGGACATATGCATTATATAATTGTTCTATTACTTGGGTATTCTTAAATTGTGATGATATTCTAATAATGAAACCAAGGCTTTTGTTAGCATCTTTGCAAGTTTTAATTATATGGTCATGAAAATTTATTTTGCTATCCATTATAACTCCTAAATCCTTGATTTTGATTACATGTTCCATTGGTGTGTCAGACAGATTATATACATTTTTAATAAGCTTACGAGATCGAGAAAAGGTGATAGTTTTACATTTTGAATTATTAAATGATAATTTGTTTCTTATAGTCCAGTCAACTACTGCATCGATATCACGTTGTAACGCTACACAGTCTTTAGTCTCAGTTACAGATAGGTACAGTTTCAAATCATCAGCAAACATAAGGCATTTGGCATTAGAGATAACACTTGGTAAATCATTTATCATTATCAAAAATTGCATAGGACCCAAGGTACTACCCTGACTAACCCCTGATCGAGTATAATACTCTTTCGATTTATAACCGTCTAGCTTAACAAACTGTCTTCGATTTTTTAAGTAGTGAGCCATCAATTTTAAGAGAGAAGTTGAAAATCCTAATACAGAAAATTTGCTTAAAAGTACATCATTATCTACGAGATCGAATGCTTTCGTAAAATCAAAATAGGCGGCATCTACTTGACAGCCAGACTTAACTTGAGTACTTATATAATCTATAAATTCTATATGATTTGTCAATGTGGAGCGTCCAGGACGAAACCCATGTTGGCAATCACTCAATTGCCCCTTTATTTGTTTATAAATAATATTATTAAGGATCGATTCAAATATCTTTCCAAATACACATAGTACAGCTATAGGTCTATAATTTGTTATATCCGTGGACGAACTCGATTTTGGGATAGGTGTTACTCGCGACACTTTCCATTTGCTAGGGTATAAACATTGTTTAATTGAAAGATTATATACATGAAGTAAGGGCTCTTCCAAAGCCGACAAGCAATCTTTTACTAGAAAGGGAGGTATGTTGTCAGGACCACAAGCAGTTGAAGCTTTTAGTCGCCGTACTGCAATTCTGAGTTCAGCAACTGTCACTTGTTCAATGGTTACCGTAGATTGGCAACCAAAGCGATTAGCCTCTTCCTCAGCTATCTTCACGTCTAACAGAGGAGAAGTATCATGAAACACAGAACTGAAATATTTAGCAAATGAATCAATGGCTTTCTGCCCCTGTATGGTTTCATTGTTATAGGTGTATGTTTTTATCTGCTGTCTAGTTTTACGTTTTTCCTTTACAAATTGCCAAAAACTTGATGGTTCTATATTTATATTGTTTTCAACCCTAGATATATAATTTTTAAATTCTATATTTATGAGTTCCTTGACTTTAGTTCTATAGTATTTAAAAAGTTCTTTATTAAACTCTAAATCATAACACTTAAACTTTTTTAAATTAAAATATTTTAATTTTATATAATATATTATTTGTTTGGTATACCATTTTGGATATGTATATTTATTATTCAGGACTATTGTTCTTGTAGGAACGTGTGTACTAATAACACCATTAAGTTTACTATATAGTATATCTAAAGCTAAGTCTAAATTTAAATGATGTTTTTCAAGTAAGTCGGTCCAGTCAATATTCGCAATGTCAACGTACAAGCTGTGCAGATCTGCTTGCCGAAAGTTCCACTCCGTGATTAAATATTCTCCTGGTGCCAGAGATGCTGGATTTTTTGCTGTTCTAGGAAGTGTGAGCAGTATCTCTAAGGGAGGGTGGTATGCATCCATGGGAACTAGATGTTCCGTATCGGACGATATTTTAATATTATTGTGATCCAGAGTAGTTAGTACTAAATCTAAGATACATCCATATTTGTTGCTAATATTATTACATTGTTGTAACTTACTATATTCCATAAAATTATTAAATTGAGATCTAACACTATTATTGCACGAATTTAAGTTGAAATCACCAACTATCAGAAATGGATATTCAGTATACATATTAATTGCATTTTCTATACATGTTAAAACATCAAGATATTGTTTACTGCTGTAACTGGGTGGTAAATATACTACACATATCATTATCTTAATATTTTTCCAGGTAATAATAGCAAACAATAATTCTTTATCATCAGTTAAGTTATCTACATTTGTAATTCTTTTTATATTATAACAATTTTTAGCTGCCAATAGAACCCCACCCCACCCGACGTCGCCGGGCCGGTCTTTCCGTAGGACACAGTATTCAGGTGGAAATAGTTCAGCGTCATTGATAGAGCTATTGAGGAAGGTTTCTGTAAGGATGACAATATCGCTAGTTATTGTTCTAATATTGTTATAAAACATATTAGTTTTCGTACGGAGACCTCTTACATTTTGGTAATATAACAATATTTTTTTAGTACGTGTAATTTTGGTATAAATCTTTTTATTCTTTTGTTTATTTCCTTTCTTTGGATATTTAAAAGTACATCTGCTATAATGACTAAGCGAGAAAAAACAGAGGACTTCTGTCCTCTATATCTGAAGTTTTAGGCCTAGGTACTAAATACCCATAATACTTGTAATCAGCCAAAATTTTACATAATATATCATTGTAGACATGTTTTAATCCCAAATTAGTGAGCTTCCCAGTTATTAACGAAAACATATCAAAAGTAACTGTGGCATTGGAATCATAGAAATATGCATAAGTGTTATTTTTAAGTTCTAAGTATAAAAGGTTATTAAATAATTCTATTTTGTAATTGTATATAGGAGCGCCACACACATACGTAGGTGTACATATAATTATGTTTGTATTCGAAACATACTGTATAGCTTCCCTTAAATATACAATCAATTCTGCATAATCATTACAAGATGCCTCAAAATCTCTTTCTCCCAACATTATAATACAATAGTCAATCATACTATAATTACGTAATTTGTAGTCTAAGTTCTGAAGTAGAAGTTTTATGTTACAGTTTGGTGATACATAACGAATATAATCAAATTGGTTGAATGCTGCATCAACAGTTTGTAATGTACCGCAAGCACTATTAGTTAAAATACATATTTTTGGTTTTCTGCCTTGTTCTGTTGTGTTTTGATGATTATTTCGTACAGTTTCAGTTACTGGATCTTTACTTTTCACGGCTCCTGTCGTAGTATGGTTGGAACAAGCAGTTTTACTTGGAGGGTAATATGAATATGAATCACTCGATGATAACTGATCGATTTGGTTCTTAGATTCGTTAAGAGATGGCGTTACTTGTACTGTTTTTTCAATGGATTTTGTTTTGTTCATAAGTTTATTTTCAGTACCAGAATAATCTAACTTGGTTCGCATTTTACTTATGTTCAACTGTTCACTGGATTTACACGAAGATATAGGCTTTCTTATATGTGTAAGTTGCTGAATTTTCAATTCATATTCACAAATTAGCTTTACCTGTTTATTATTTTCGAACAGTAGGTTTTTAATCTCGTTTTCCGCCCTTAATAACTTATCCTGAAGTGCGAACAATTTGTTTCTCATACAGTTCATGTCTTCTATAACTTTTGCGCTAGAAGAAGTAATACTTCCATTTAGTTGACGGGACGGGGTCGAGCTCATAAAAGACGAATTAGTATTATTTTCATCTGAGTACACCTCGGTTAGGCCTTCAAAAGAGTTATCTGTCGGAATGTTAGTTATGCATTTACGAATTGTTATATTGTTTCTTTCTGTCTCAGGAGAAATAGAACCTGATTTTGTCACAGGTGTACCGTGTTGTGTAACAAATTGATCCGTTTTTCTGGTTACTTTCTTGCTTAAGTACGACATCATTTTCAAAAATTTATATTTAAATGTATATCTAACCAATAAACAGTTTTTTTTTTTTTTTTATTTATTTATAATTTTTAATCGTTATTTCTTACAGAGACATCTATTTTTTAATAGTAGTAACTCAATTGTTATTCGATATATTAGTTGCTAATATCTTTATTCACTCTTAGATGGCGTTAGTGAGCAAAAATTTTTGAATAAAAAACGGATTTGGTCTATTATTATTTGAAATATGGCTGCATTTAATAATTATTCCGTTGTTTTTACACTAAACTTAGGAACACTTTGTTGTTACTATTTTTTAATTATTTTTAAATATTATTCAAGCACTATACTCACTTGTTCAATTTTAATAGGCTTAAATAAGGTGTTTGTAATCATAGGTCTTTATTTTCGTTTAATCTGCACTAATATGTTGTCCCACAATATCACTTATAGAATCTAAGTTTGTTATCACTTTTATACACAAACAACAACACTTATCGACACTTAAATATTTTTATGAATTATTAATTACAGAGACAACTTTGGCTTGTATGCACTAGATGAGCGCCAATATGATTGTGTGGCACCTAACGTACTACCCGTAAAAGTCCTAACGTAAGGATTTCTATAATAAAGTTTAATATTAATATTTTGTTTAATTTTTAATTCTTATTTTGAATATTGCCATATTAATTGTTTTCAAATGTAGATAAAAAAAAATGGAGAAATTTCATTTAAAGCTAGACTTAAATAGACAACAACGTGCAGGTTAATTCAAAACTAAAGCGTGTGACAGACGGATAAACGAGCTCGATATATCACTGTCAAACGAGTGGCTGCGTGTGACATTCATTATAATGCTATATGGAAATACAACATGCAATTTAACTATAGGTAATTTGGGAGCCGCTTCATTTTCCGAGATATAATCTCACCAGTATCTCGTATGCAGTCTCAGGATACGAGCTATCCCTAAGGTACACAGCAGATGTCTCATCACTCTTCTGAAACGACGGTCTTAGAGTTTATCCTGCGGATTGCTGCATATAAAGAGGCGGAACATTATAATATTGCAAGCGATAAATTAACAACACAAATTAGATACAATGCTGTTGCTGCTGAATAAGTCTATTTTAATAACATTGGTCGGTGGACGGGTTATTGTACCCTCTGATGGTGCTTGGTCACCGTCTATTGAGATTGGCACATCGCCAATGCGTCACCAATCTTGTAAACTAAACGTTATGTCCCATAAGGCTGTAATAACACTGTCTCACTCACCTTTCTAACTGATACAAAAAATACCTAGTATTGCTGTTTGGCAGTAGAATATGTGACGAGTTCGTGGGTACTTAACCATCAGTCTTACATCCGTCTGGAATTGAACCCTTCACCTTTTCCACTGGCTAGTTAGCCACTAGCCACTAGGTATATCATACTACTAAGCCAAGTTTAGTTAAATTACGTGGCAATCATACTTTACCCTTAATATTTACAAAAAGCAGTGTTACATTAAATCATATGGAGACCTTATGAGTCATATTACTTAGAGCACGCGACCTAACTTGACTTAAGACATATGACAAACTGCTGTATGGATTCCTATCATATGTCATCCGAGCCACACCCACTAATTGAAACACGCTATGCAGCCTACAGATGTACACAGGTGCATTTTTGATATATTGTATTCTTTCACTTAAACGTTTTATTGGTGTTTGTTAAATCATGAGGTTTTTCGTTTCGAATTCCAATCCAATTTGTCGTGATTATTTTTCGGTAATAGCTTTGCTTGGAAGCTTACTGCAAGCGCCAATAAGTTTGAAGAAGTATTCTAATTAAATAAATATACAAAAATATAACCTTGCTAATCTAAATAAAAGTAAAGGAGCAGTCCAATATTGTCCGAAAAAAATCGGCGAATTACGATCACACGCGATAATGGTTCTTATAGCGGATATAAAACCTAGTTCTTTATAATTTAATTTGAATTTTTTTATGTATTTCTGGATTTCATATAATTTATGAAGTTAGTAACTACTGATTTATTGGTAAACTATAATTGTAACTACTTATGTGCGAATATCAGGGACTAATAGAATAAAGTATATTGAGATTTTATTTTAAGCCAGTTTTCTTAGTGCACATTGATATTAAATAAAATACTAAGACGTTACATTACATTTTTTACACAGATAGAGATATGATATTGTATCCCGCTAAATAACCACAGAACTAAAATAGCTCGACAACCACTAATACAACATATACATTATTTAAACATATATATTAGGTTATTTTAAAATATAATCGTAAACTGTGGTAAATACGACATGTGTATTTCAACAGTTGCACTTTATACAATAATGGTCGTATAATTGTAACAATTGTCGTTTATATATACTACCTCTATTTATAATACCTATTTTCCCATTCACGATAAATAAGTTATTAATATCTGTCCTTATTTTTAAAAGCAAATTAATTACTTAAATTAACTTTGTAACTGAAAATTATTAAATAATATAGTAACAATCTGTAGATGTTAATATAGTAACAATTTTTTTTGGGAGGGTTTTTTTATACCACCTTATACATTATAGGCAGTCTTCGAATGATATTTAGTAGAAGAATAAATGGGGAGTGCCCTCCCCATTCAAGAATCACACTAAAAAAACAAACGTAAAGTGGAGTATTGGATTCATATAAAATCAAATATTAGCCAAGACTTGAACTTTTGGTTCGAGTATTTTTCTTAGTCTTAAAATCATAAAATTCCGTATGAATAACAAATATAAACGAATCCGTAACCTTTGGAAAAGATCCAAGTTTCAACCACAAGACTATCGCGGCTCTAAATATTTAAGGTAAACCATAATTATTTACTCGACCTAAAACGAATTTGTTATTGACCTATAATTTAATCTCTACCAAGAAGTTTATCCAAGGACACAAAATAATTTGAATAAATAATACTGAAACAAAGCTGAAAACCCTTTTTTTAGTATTGTATTCCTATTTAAATGGACAAACTAAATCTGTTAAAAATGACATTACTTCTTAGTTCCTATTCGTGACGCATTGGTAAAGCAAAGGATGGTTAGACTACCTATCTATTTTAAATCTTAAACCAAATAAAAATATATGGATTATTATTATTATATAAAAAAGTTTCGATACTATTATTAATTGTTTTTAAATTAATTACGCAACGTGTAAATGCAATCCAATCATATGCCGCCGCTATAACACCAGAAGATTCCTCCCAGAGCTTGTTTTTATATAACACGGGTTGAAACTTTACGAATTTCGTAATAATTTAAAATATAATAACCTCAATGTTATCTTTTGAATCGATTTAACACGATGACTTCATTTGATAATTATTTATGTGAATAGTAAATGGAAGGTCCATTTTAATTACATACAAACACTCAGTTTATGGCTAAATAAATATTAATATAACTATGTTTATTTACGAATACAATCGTGATTTATATTCTAGCACACATAGTCTTCATATGAAAATATATATTCCTCTGTAATCCGTCAAATATGATCACGTTGTAATATGACTTTTAGCTTCTGAATCAGTCTTATGTATCCCCAGAACACTTATCGTGGCTTCATAGAGCACTAGTGTTCCACCAACGAGTTCAAAAGCCCTGGACTTGAGTACTTCGTCACCATTTAAACGAAAACATCTACAAACTACTATTTACAAGGAAAACCGATGTTTATTTACCCGCGTTATAATATTATGATTATCGTCTGCCAAGTTAATTGTGAATTATAGGTCGCTGGATTGTTTCAATGCGAATATTGGCAGAGCCAGAAGTTTTTAGTGAAACTAAATAGCTTTAATTTATAAAAGCAACACATTCTTTAAACAGAACTGCTTATTATTTTTATTGAACTTACGCTCGATTTGAAAAAACAATGCAATTATAATTTCAAAGGTGATTTTGTTTTTATTAAAGAAATAAAAATCTTGTTTATGTATGAATGCTATAATCATAATCGTTGACAAATCATAAACATTCGCATGAGAGTATGGCCAACTGCACAGGAGATACTATGATGTATAAATTTAAAGTCCAGCCTAAAGACCAAACCCAAGTAAACAATTTCCTCATTATATAACTTGGATAGAGTTTAAGCGTAGGACTTACGTGTTTTCCGAGATACGGGATTGCTTACGCTGCCGACTTTCAAACTTCGGGCCGATACTAAGCGCTCCCACGACCTTCGTAACTAAGCTTAGCTTATTAACTATAATATAGCTTAAAGATAACTAGACTTAGTAAAATTAAATTAGGTATTATGCTCACTTGTACTAATAAATAAAGAGCCGCTTCTTTCGTGATGGCAAACCGAAAAATCTTCTAAGCCATAAAAAATAATGACATATATACCAGAATATGCAGCGCGCTTCGGAGTATACAATATTTTTGTATAAATAACGGTACTTCGTTACGTTAATAAATTTCATATTCTAACAATATACCCATATACTTAATAATCCATATAATCAATCACTAAGTCCTCTGATTATATCGATATTATATTACACAAATAAATACAAAGCTCGCTCCGTACTCCCTTAGCGGATAAACGAGTGAGCATCATCGATAAATAACAAAGCTATTCCGATACTCGATTTACTGATAAATGAAAACCATTCCATGATATGATAAATCCGTGTTCAACATATTAATTATGCGTAGCTTGAAAATTTGTTTCGATATGCTAATTAATGATGTGATTCAGCGCGGCCTATCAATAAATTTAAATATCATACTAAAATAAACATTAACAATTAAGGTTTATCGATAAAAGATACGAATATAAGTGACCACCGTCCCGTCGTCCACTTCGTGCGACTAAAATAAGAAGCTTATTCACTTCCGCTTAACACAAATACATATATATTTTTGTATGTATTTTTAGGAGTAATTGAGTTACATACACGCATAAACATAAAAAGCGTGGAGTTTGTTTCCGTAGATTTTCATGAAGACATTAAATGATTTCATTGTGTTTAATTAACATAATTTTACAATTAAATTTGTGGAATGTATAACTACATTAACTAGTAGACCCTACCGAGACGACCCTCGATAGAATCTACACTCTGAGTCGTGATAGCGTTGCGCTTGACTAAAAACGGGACAATTTGAAGTTGGTTATAAGAGTCTACTTTAATAAAAATGTATGGTTGATTGTGTATATTTTTTTTTTTATTTGATTGAAAGATGCTGTCACCTCTTATTATGTACGTCAATACGAATCCATCTAAACAAACGTAAAACTAATCGTAACGTATTCTGCCACCAAACATTAACATTGTATTGCTACGTCCACTTTGAAACGAATGAGACTAAGGGTATGTTTAACAGTAAATAAAACATTTAAAAACGATGTAAATCACACGTGCGAAAATAATTTTTCCATCTTCCTAATCGCTTGCACAGTCTTTTCCTACACTTACAGTAATTCTCTTGAAACTAACTTTGCCTAACTGATTACTCCGACTGTCGTAAAATTTTCAGCTGTAACGAAGAACGCCATTCAAAAACTTCCACTTAGTAGAAAAGTTAGGCTTTATAGATATGATCTTTTGTTATTTCATTCCGTGAGGTTTAATGTTAGGCCTATTTGATATAACCTTCGTTAAATATTATACTGTAAAATTATGTAACATTCAAATTTGAATAAACATTCAAACTATTTTTATTGCTATCGAATTTTGTTACATCATCAAATATTTAGGAATAAACCAATAACATTCATATAAAACAAATGAACCCATTCCTACGAATCCTTATCTTAATGCAGTTACACATGCAATAGTTGGATCTTATAATAGTAAATCTTAACTCTATTTCTGTGGCCATAAAGTTTAAATTCATTCGGTGATAGTATTTTCTCATCCGATTTATTAGAAAAGCGGGCAGCCGCAGATGCTCTTACAAGAGGATTTCAACTTATACGTAATAGCGTGACGTTATTTCTAGCGTAAGCGTTTATCGAAGTATTAACTTGGAATTTAACACATCTACTCAACTACAATAATAACGCTTACAGTAGAATAAATAGCGATAAAAGAAGCCTATTTAACGTACTCTATGCAGTTCGCTTCTTTCCTACATTCGTTCTTACACTTGTCAAATATAGTAGGTACCGTGACGTCATCAAATCGTCATCTTCGTATTTAAATTACTTCGTATAGGAAAATACTAGAGCCAGTGTCACAACATGTACTAGGGTCAAAACATCTTAGTTCTCAAGGTCGGTGAGGCGGTCGGTCGGTATTGGAGTTTATTGCCGCTTCTAATTTGTTCCGCTGGGGCAGTTTTTCGATAAAATAGTACAGTAAAAATATTGACAATAAACAGAATATGATATGATTAACAAAGAGTCGTATCGGAAGGATACGCCGAGAAGAACTCGTTCTTCTATCAATTACTTGGAGACATTAGTGAGTGTTTAGCGTCATTATGCGGCACGATGCGACTCCAGACACGTACTCACACTTCTCGCTATTGCAATGATGAGGCAATCAAGACTACGAGTCTAGCATATGAATTGAATTATGGCGAAGTGTTAGACGTATATGGAAACTGGTGGAAATATTTATATTTTGAAGCGAACAGACGCATTTATTTATAACTCACTCGTATTTGTTGTTCTTTGTTTAAAAATAATTTAACGCAATTGATTCTTACGTATCATTGATAAACTAAAGTAACAACCGAGTTTCTTGTCGGTTCTTCGTGGTGGAATAATGTTCCGAAGTGGTAATATCTTTAAAGTATTTAAAAGGTTCGGCAAAAGCCTACTTGATTATAGCAAATTTTGATGTTGCTGATGATTTTGATTTTGGAAATACTTTTTAAATTTGTATGAATATCTTGATTATTTTTTTTTGAGTATGTTGCTTTGTGTTTCGTAATAAGAATATAAACAAAATAATGTACTAAAAACATAAAACTGCAAAAACTATTTGCATTAAATAGCCCGTTTAATGAGGAAGTCTTATTACTCCGACCTAACTGTACTAATAACAAGAAGAATTATAAACTTGTTACATCTGCCACCCGACAAAACCTCTGTGTTGTCTCGTAATTTTTTAATGAAACAATTCATATTATGTGCTTTAAAAAAAGGATCCCAGAAAATGTTCAGAAATGTTCAATAGCAAAATAAAATAAAACGTTACTAATTTTTTTGAACGTACATATATTATAAATGTTATTAAAATTATCATAAACATCAAGTATGGCATAAAATATTAATTGCCCAAAACTTTTCCGAATAGGTGATAGACTTCATCAATACAGTAATGTTAGTATATTGTATATAAATTAAAACTAAATTATTGACATCACTAAACAAGTAAAATCCTACTATATGGTTTCAAAAATTAGCCTTGACCGTAATATAGCAGACTGTAACAATATTTATCTAAGAAGTGTATCAGCACGTTACAGTGTACATCATGACGCGTACGAAACAGACATGCATAATCCAAATGTAACGCCGGCCATAACCAGTGAATTACGTTTACATAACTAGAGCCGAAATGATCCTGAGGTGTTCTGTCGCTTTTGCTTGTAGTTACGCTGCCTCACTCACCCTTCAAACCAGAACACAATTATACTAGGTATTGCTACTTGGCGGTAGAATATATTATGGTGGATGGTTACCACCTACTAGCGGTAAAATAAACTCCAAAACCTTCTAAATGGAAATGAGGCCTTTACCATGACAAGAATATCAGTAAAGTAACCAATACAATTTACATTAGAACAAGCTATACGTGTTATATCAAATACCGAGGAAAATACAAATCAATGACTCGTAGATATACATTACATAAATTATAATTATATCTAAAATAAAATTTCCGGCTGAGCTCCTTTCGCAAGTTCTTCTTAGATATTATATTTCGAATCGATCGAATGGGTCACCTGATGGTAAGTGGTCACCACCGCCCATTGACAATGGCGCTGTAAGGATCATTAACCATTCCTAACGCCACAAATGCGCCACCAAATTTGGGAATTAAGATGTTAAGTCACCTGTGCCTGTAGTTATACTAGCTCACTCACCCTTCAAAACCGGAACACAACAATACTGAGTGCTGTTGTATGGCGGTAGAATATCTAATGTGTATGTAGTACCTACTCAGACGAGCTTGCACCAAGCCCTACCATTGAGTGACAAATGAGTTTTCAATTAAATTAAAGTCAGTATAAACAAATAATAAATATTGCATACGAATATTGCTCGTATACAAAATTATAACAGTTTTTGCGTGCTTCGTTCTAAAGTGCGTTTTTACAAAACCAAGACCGTGATCCCAATAAATTGACGAAAAGAGAACGAGGTCACTTCTACTACAAGGGGCTTATGGTTTATTCAAATTAAGGAAAATACTTTGGAAAATATGCTAAAGTCAAAATCATTTAACAGTCAGTATGTAATTACTAGGTAATCTTTCAAATCTTAGTTCGACTATTAAATATATAAATTACTAGAAGAACTAGTTCAACCGCTTTTCTATACAATACTTGACCTATTAATCTATCGCCTAAAATTTATAAGTTGCTGCGTGATTAGTGAGTGAGCCAGTGTAACTACAGGCACGAGGACAAAATTAACTTAGACCACATGGTAGTACAATGCCAGTTTACAAGTAGTTTATATAGTAGCAGTGTTTGTGTTTTCATATGTCATCAGATGACCTGTAATTAACACATCATTTAAACATCGTCACATGGTGAGTTTGTAATTAATAACATAAGATTTGGCTTAAAACATCTAGGAGTTTATCACCTATATATTTTTGGCTTAACTGAAAGATTGCCTTAGTCGAATATTTGCCAGGAGATATTATAGGTTTGTAACACTGGATTTTTTTTATGCTTCTGGGAAAGATTTTAAAGAAAACCTTTAGTGGCCGACGTGGAACTTAAACTCAGGAGGCTCACGATGTGCAGCCTGCGAGCCGCCGAAGTAACGAGTGATTGTTTGTTCAATGTACATACAAGAACTGTTAAAGATGTATTTAGAAGTAATCTCACTTCATTAAAATAATTATTCAACGTTTAAAAATATGTCACCGTAAATTATCCCTCATTCAGTATTAGTGTCAAGTATTTGAATAAAACGAGTGCCATTCATTGTACGAGTGTGTTTGTTGGCAGGGAACCGTCGCAATATCATAACGCAATTGTAGCGACGTGATTTGCATGAAAATTAATGCAGATTTATCATACACCTAAATCATGAATACTTGTAGGTACTTGTCGCTTATTTTTGATAAAATTTTATTGACTCACCGGGTCATGCCAATAGGCACGTGTTAATAAACAATACTCGTGAGAGATGCGGAAAATTTTACGGCATCTAAATGTCCAACTATATACCTTTGAGGTGACCACCAATGTAGTTTGACAAAAACATATATAGCAAAATAAATCTGTCTCAAGATATCATCGCAGTGAAGCATGAAATTTAAAACAAACACAAATTAAATGACAAACTCATTATTACTCGCCTGAATTACTTAAAAACACCCGAGATTTCGTTTACGAGCCTCATCTTTAATATAGCAGCCCATGTCAGCACACGGTGAAAGGTATAAATTAAAAACTAGTGTGATTACGGGCATATAAGATATGGCACTTTAATCCTATATCTGCTTATTATAGTATTATTTTCGCAGGAAAAACGCATTTAAGTGTTTCCTTCCACATGAACCACTCAAATAACTGATGTACTTTTAATTAAAGAATATAATGTTAAAAATAATTTAATTTACTTTAAGACTTAGGAATGTTCTCCTATACGCCTGAGCTTTACGTATTCGATTGTCTTTATTATAACAAACTATAACTGTATTGCTAAATGATTGTATTTTGAGCTAACGAATGTCAAAACGCAATTGCACACGTAACGCAATGGCGAAGACGAAATGTACATACAAATTGCCGACGAGTTAGGCGGGTCACTCATCGAATGAATAGCGATATAATATATTCTGTTGTATTTCGAATAATTAATAATTGCTGTTTTTTATTCAATTAATCATATAAAAGAAAAAAAACTCATTATTAAAGAAATAAATTTTACTTGTAAAGTAACAATATTGAATGTTTTTTTATGCAACACTAATGTAATAGTGATGTGATATTAACCTGTTTATACATATTTTATTGCAATACAGTGCAGTCTTATTGAAAAGCTACTATTTGCTGGTTTATGTTTTTCTAACGCTGCAGAAAAGCAACGAGTCGACTTGTTTTTTTAGCATGATTTCCCGGAAAAGATCACGACACATAACTGTTTTTATTATTAACTACCATTATTAGTAACCTGTATAGAAAATACATTGTACGTAAGTGAAGCGTTAGCGAGGATATTTATAGCTATGCGCAAGGTGAATGATCTGCCTTAGTGAGTGCGGTTAGACGCTGCCCGCTGAGATTTAGTTACGTAGTAATAAATATCGCTGTTGAAGGTCCATGAGGAAGTATAGCCTTTCAATGCTTTCGCCTCAGGCTTCGTAATACCCTTTAATGATACCAACACTTTCTGTCGTAACGAGATATTTTGAAGAATTCTAAAACGAGGGATTTAATAAAGGTACAACTTGTTGGGTTGGATTACTTACTTTAGATATATTTTACATAACATACGATATCTATATATCTTACAAAAACCAAAGAGAAAATTGTAAGCTGCGTGTAATGTTGACAGTTCTAGATAATTTTTATTTATGTTAAGTTACCTATTGAGCTGACATGCGCAATATTATAGTTTATTTTGTTTATAGGAAAACGAATAATTAAATTTCCTTATGGCAATTCAACCTTCATCCATAGACATTGACCCTGCAAGCAATATAATCGTAACAGTATAAATGCGCCATCATCCATTCAATCTGAGGGATGCTATATCCCTTGGGCCTGTATATAAGGGTCTAAGGAAGCTATATAATCCGGAACAGCAATAGAGATTATCCTTGTTTAGCAGAGAAAGATTTAAAACTCCGTTTACACATTTTTTGTTGGTTTACAATTTTTCTAAACTTGTTATTCAATAACTGAACTTCATAGTATTCGATGACGTATTATCACTTATTGGATTATAATGAAAGCGCATCTACTTGCATTGTTGGTAAATAATGCACCATACGACAAAAACCTTGCTAAATAACACAAACAATTTAAGGTAGTTTCTCCGTACTAGGAAAAGGGAAAAAAACATCTTCAGGTACGAATACCGAATACTACTCGGAAGTTCCAGTGATTAAGTAAATCATACAAATTATTTTCCTCAAAGACACTAATACGCAATACCGAGAGTGTTGTAATGTTAAAAATTAAACTGTCGATTTGTTCGTTTTATATAACAGATATATAGAATATAGTAAAAAGTAGAAAAAATGAAAAATACCGCTTCGGCTAAGCAGGGTTTTGTATACAATATCCGAGCTTACAGAAGAGACTCCGAGACTGAGAGAAAAGCCGAAGTAAAGAGACGCCGTTGGTTAAAATTAGAAGTAATTTATTTGCATTAAAGACAAAATACGAAAAGAAAATATAGCAAATCGCTAAATAGTTCACAGAGGTCCAGAGCGCGGCTGTAACAATATTATATGACAATAAATAGAAACTCCGACGCAGTGGGTCGTTGTGCGATTTTATTGTCTACAACCGTTTACAATAAACGACCAATGTAACGCATAAAGATTTTTTTTATCGACTTGCGAGTATCTCAAATCAAGAGACATAAGTACCATTCAACAAACGAACTGCTTTACCATAATAATCTATAGAGCATGATAACTCCAGAACTTGTTATTAAGGCATCGTTCATTTAAATCATTCGACGATTTGTATATTTAAGAACACAATTTCGTCAAAATATTTATAAAATGAAGTCGGGTGAAATAATAGTATTCTTTATGTAGATTCAAATGTTCTTGGAACAATGGTATAAAAACCTCGTCGATGTGTTCGAAATTTGAATTACGGCTTATCAGATTGCACGCGACGAATGACCATCTGCCGTCATCGAAATTGTCTTCTGCATTAAAGGTCGTGTAATATTTATAGTACAATTGTTTTGATTTAACATTTAAAAAAAACTTCATTTACTTTATAAATAACCTAACCCAACTCTATTGTTTCAGTCAGCATATATTTTTCCGACATCTTCGACACTCACGTATTCTTCTCATATTGTAATCAAAACGAACCCTCAATAAATTATACAGATAAACCTTTTTTTCATACATGACTCCTCGTTTCGAGTTTCTCCTTACAGATTAAATATGAATCGATATTATTGTTTGTAAGAAGAATTCTTTCATCAAAAATATGTACCATCATTTACTAAAGCTGTCGGAGATGTGGTTAGTACACGTACATTATGAGTAATGCAAATATAATAAAAGTGTAATTGTTTTCACTGTTGCGGCGCCTCTAGACTCGTCTGTGTAACTCGGTCATGGTCTTGGCCGATAAGTGTTTTATTATAAACATGTATATTATTTCATTACTCACAGCTTATATTTTAAACTAATTGAAATACGGTACAACAAACACTTGGGTCTGGGACCCAAAACAACATAGAAAACTAATGAAGTTTTTCTACATCGACTCGGCCGGGAATCGAACCCGGCACCGTGGCGTACCCATGAAAACCTGTGTATACACTACTCGACTACAGACAGACAATTGCTCGTAGATATAATTATGTCTGCGAGCTTGCTGGCTCTAGACAGACCTGCTCGCTGTAACATGCAGTATTAACAACAGCATTCAACCTAACACAAAGCAATATTCATGATAGAGGGCGATTCCTATGAAGCGATCCATTTTGTATGAAAAACAATTTTGTGATCACACTAATGTTGGTCTTGCACGTTGGAATCAATTCGAATTCTTTGCCTTATTTTACTTGATGGCAGAAGATCGTAAAGGCTCTTTCTGGATACGACTATATATTTAAAAAAAACTTCATCTTCATCAATTATTCTGCCAAAACAAAATAATGTTAATAGTACTGTCATTATTAATAGTATTGTTGTAAATGTCTCTGTTTGTATATCATACTAAAGGTATTTTTTTATTAATTTGTAATTATAACAATTGTGTTTCTTAAAACAATAAATAAATAAATGTCTTTAATCAATGTTTATACTTTAATGTATAAACTTATTAAATTACTTTACACAATCAACGTAAATGTATTTCTAGCAAAGTTTTAATGTAAACTCGGCGGCATAGCCTAATGTACAAGTTGACACGGCTCTCCGCACGGCCTCTAAATAACAGCCCGAAGCTAAAAACTAAAACAATTACTCCACCAACCCGTCCACTATTCGTTCTAGAAAATACAAAAGCTATTTATTTTGAAAGTTTACTGATGTCCGAATAAGCTTTGTTATTATTAGAGGTCCATTGAAACGTTTTAGCGAAACTACGAGTTGATACAGGATAAATATAAACATGTAAAGATCTATAAATACATACAATTTGATGACTAAAACAGTTTGATAAAATATATTAAATATATAATATATTGGACAACATTATATACATTATTCTGATCCCAATGTAAGTAACTAAAGCACTTGTGTTATGGAAAATCAGAAGTAACGACGATACCACAAACACCCAGACAACATAGAAAACTAATGAACTTTTGTGTACATCGATTCGGCCGGGAATCGAACTCGGGACCAGACCTAAGAAAACTTACATATTTATTCAACGATATCACCCGATTAAGCCTGTTAAGCTCTCCGTATTAAGTGATAAATTATTTTAAAAAGTAATTGAATTACAACCTACCTCAATATACAAACACAGTTACAGTAGAGCTATTCTATAAAAAGTAACTCGAAACTCACGTCAGAACACGAGCCTCAAATACCAGAAAGTGGTATGAGACGTTGACTATAATAATTATAAAACTTGTGGTACACGAATCGAAACGGTAAGCCGGTTGTCAACATTTCACGAGTGAGAGATGAAGTGAATTCTTACAAAATCGCACTGCTGGGTCGCTGCAAGTAGTTTTTAAGCATTTGTGTCCATATCATTGTGAAATGACAATGTCAATTCTCTCATTACAAAAATCGAACAGTCGAAAATTCCAATTTTAAATTGTATCCCCTCATATTATTAATGATCTTCTAATAATAATCTAATAAACAAAAAAATTGGAAGATAAAAAGGATCTTCAAAGCCCTTACATCCTACCAATCGCTCGGTCCTTTGGGCCTCATTTACATCGACTGTATAAAGTTATCACTGACCTGAATAAATTAAACAAGTAACGGGGTAAACGACCCCATCTTAGGTAGAATTAATTTAGGTAATTATATCTACTAACAGACAACTTCAACGCACTTCTGCTTACTTCTATTTACTATGTATTACATAATACTATGTGGTGTCCTTTGAAGTAGAATAAAGCAACGTCATTATAACCCTTGGAAGACGTTAAAACCCTTTAAGGATTTTATTTTATATAAAAACGATTTTATCACTACCAGCAGTGCTTCAAAGACCCATATGAAGGATTAAAGTAACCCCACAGCCAAATATCAAGATGGGACAGTGTACAAAATATATAATATCTTCGTGACCGATTTTGGCAATCGCAGCCTTTCTGGACGGAGAATTGCGAAATTTATATAGAATTTACCTGTATTAACTAATTTATATTAGTTAAAGCACTTACGCGAAAAATCTTATGTTATTCATTTAAGTATAAATTACAATTAGCTACTTATTACGGATCTTAAAATAAACGCAAATATAATTGATTGAAATATATATACACAATTATATACGTTGAAGCTTAACCGAGTACGACGTCACACTCTCTGAAGATGACCGGCGTCCCTGTAGCGTGACCTGCACGGTGAAAGTACTTTCTATGGAAAATTATAGATTATTATCATAGCATTAACTTACATTTATCAATAATTTTAATACAATGTAAAAAATAATACTTAAATACTTTCTTTCCAGGTTTACATGCACTTTTGTGGCCGAAGAATCACCGAGAAGAGTGGTCAGAATATTAGAATTTTCAATGTAAATATGAATATTTAAAGTTGAGTTGTAATTAATTGGTCGTAAGGCTTTGTTGAAGCCAATCTTTCATGAAGTGTAACTTAATTTCAAACCGTCAAACAGCAAAACTTAATATTGTTGACCAAGCCTGTATAACTATGAATCATATAGCCAATCATTTGCCTGTATGATCCATATTTCTTCTTCACGATTCCCCTTTCACTCAGCTTACATCTGATAAGTCGGTGGTAAATCTAAGAAACGAGGTTTGGAGGTTATTTCGCCCCGCCGAAGACAGATTTACATCTGATACATTTACAGGTTTCCTCCCAATTTTTTTCCTAAAAGGCCGTGTACGAAATTAACTATAAACACAAATTACATTAATTTTTTGTGTTTTAAACGCGATATCTTGGGTATAAATTCCGGTGTTCAACGACTGGGCAATCTCGACTCTAGTAATTCTATATCTCGGTGAAATACACAAAGCAAAGCTGTAGATGGGCAATTAATATATCAGTGAGTAACTAAACGCGTAAATCTGTCAACGTAAGCCGAGTGCGGAGGAGCTGATATTGAATAACTTAAAGATGCGGAGCGCTTGTGTTGCTGAACGAGTTAACGACTTCTAGTTAGTTCTCGTTGTAGCGTGCGGCCTATACGCATGATATTTAATAGTTGAGAAGTTATTTTAAACTATTAAAAAGAAAATTGCGACTGATGAATAAAAAATCTAATTATATATTCAAAGTTTCTAAAGCGAAAATCATTGTAAATATAATATTGAATACATTTTTGTATTCATGTACTAAAATTAAATATTATGAATATTATTGAATCTCCTTGTGTATTTAAGATTCAGCTGTCAAATTTAAGTCATTTATTTAATAACCCTTAATAGCACCAACGAGTCGAGTAAAATCTTATGTAAAGGATAATTTACCAAAAAAATTCGAATCAAATAAATTTTTAACTTAGTGGCTTTTAGTTGTGCCAACAGGACAATAATTTCGTCAATGACGTGACATTGGAAGATATCGCGAAGACAGGAAGCACATATACGAAGTTGATCAGTGTACTAAGTAGCACAAAATACCGAATATAATACATGAATCAGTTTAAATCCGACTGTAACTTTTAATCTCGATGTTTTCTTTCCTCTACAATAATACTAATAAACTCAAAATATTTAAAACAATCTGCAAAGATTCAAGCGTGAAACATATACCCATAACATATACAACAAACATTATTATTTATAAAACAATAACGCACTGTAGCCGAGATGGCCCAGTGGTTAGAACGCGTGCATCTTAACCGATGATTTCGAGTTCAAACCCAGGCAGGCACCACTGAATTTTCATGTGCTTAATTTGTGTTTATAATTCATCTCGTGCTCGGCGGTGAAGGAAAACATCGTGAGGAAACCTGCATGTGTCTAATTTCAACGAAATTCTGCCACATGTGTATTCCGCCAACCCGCATTGGAGCAGCGTGGTGGAATATGCTCCAAGCCTTCTCCTCAAAGGGAGAGGAGGCCTTTAGCCCAGCAGTGGGCAAATTTACAGGCTGCTAATCCTAATATGCTAATGCTAACGCACTGTAAACCATCTTATCTAAATATACTTAACATCTGAAATGCTCATGAAACTAAACTTTAGTTCAGCAGCCGTGTTACCGATTACAAAACGCCTCGTAAATCTTTCGATGGAGCGCAGCAATAGTAGTAAATCTTCTAATGAGCAAATTCTTGGAATAATATAACTACCTAGAATCTATTAAAGGAATGCTTGAAACGAATTATGACCACATTTCGTTTTTACATTCGCGTTTAGCTTTTCCTAACCAATGTTTACATCTTATTTTATTTCAATCGGGCTGGCAGACTTGCAAATTGAATACCTGATGTATGTTCTGATACATGTTCATCACCGCCCATAGACACCAAAACTCTAAGGAACATTATCTACCTAACTAAAATGTTATACTCCTTGTGCAGGTACATAGATACACTGGCTCACTCACCCTGGAAACTGGAACACAAAAATAATAAGTATCGCTGTTTAGTGCCAGAATAAGTGGATGGTATCTACGCTGACGAGCTTAAACTGATTTGAGCCCAAAGTCTTAAGGCTGACTAATCTGGCTACTACTAGTGGCTTTACTGATAAATAGGAATAAAACAAACTAAAACGCAAATATATAGGATAGCAATCTTAATGTTTTTACAAGAATCAAATGATGCAGAGGTTGAGAAATGTGAATCTTAAGCAAAGAGGTTTCAATCCGAGCTAGCGGCGTTCAGTTCATATGCTTAACTTTTTTTACTAATTCATCTTCTGGTCGGTGGTGAAAGAACACGGCCCGGGGAAACGAAGGTAGACATTAGCGCAAAAAAGCATTTTCGCGTCGATATAAAATTAAGTATTTCTTATTTCCGGAAATAAAGAGATCTAAAGTTGATAATAAAAGTAACTATTTATTAAAATTATAAATTAATTTACAAAATTTATATAAACGACTAGCTCTTGTATACATATATCATCAGAATACAATGGTGTAAAACATACCGCTCACAAAATACATACACGCTATCCGAATAGAATAGACACCCCACGAAACAAAGACTACTCATTGCGTCCCGATTCCAATCACAGTTGTGGTCACTTCAGCCACTGGAATCCAGTATATATATAGTGAAATGTGGCATCACATCAAATTAATTAAATAAAATACAAGCAAACTATACAGTGTTTTTAATGCACTGGCTAATTTATGTCTGAAATAACCGCTCGTCCTCACTTCGATTTTATACTGATACATGATAGAAACATTGGCAAACAGATTTATTCGCTGGATTAATTATTGCATACTCTGTGTATTTTTCAACGCGTTTATTTTAAAAAGGCGTCGCTCCAGCGATCTAAATTCTACCCTAATTCATTGCTAAATATAAATGAAAATGAAAAAGCCGAGATGGCCCAGTGGTTAAAACGCTTGTATCTTAACCGATGATTTCGGGTTCAAACCCAGGCAAGCACCAGCAGTGGGAAATTTACAAACAGTTAGTTTAAACAAAAATGTAAGATTTATTGATTTGAAAGATAGGAATGAGGCTCAGCTGATCTCTCAGCTCATCAGCTCATATCTCGTCATTATTGCAATTAAAACAGCCAAATGTCAAGAAAGTTTCAATGTTTTTTTTAAACTTTGACAAGATAATGTGTCAGTAATTATTATTGGTAGTGTGAACGCATAGTATAGATGTGTCATATTCAATATGTACGTATGTATGTGGTGTGTATCACAGGCATGGCAGTGTGTGTAATGTTTTTTTAATTAATTTAATGTATTTCAATGCATAAAATATAAAATTATTAGCTTTTGCACTCCATCTCGTCTTCTAAAAGTTAAAGTTTATATCAAATCAAATAAATCAAAATATACTTTATTCAAGTAGGATTTTAAAAGCACGTTTGATTCGTCATTCAACAACCGGTTCGGAATGTAGATTCGAGAAGAACCGACAAGAAACTCAGTAGTGGTATAATTTTAACTATACCAAAATTCATACCCTACATCCGCGAATTTTTTGTAAAAAGGATATCACTTTAATTAAAAAAAATATATAAAAAGGAAAAGGAGTTTCAGCTTCCTGTATTAATTTATTCTAATTATAAATGCGAAAGTAACTCTGTCTGCTACCCTTTGATGCGAGCAAACCACTTATTTGATGAATTTTGGTTTGAAGCAAGATTGAACTCTTGGAGACTTTTTTATACTACTTCGAATTAGAGCTTTTAGACTAAAAACCCCACCACCCCCTACCGCGGGTAAAAAACGAGTATAAGAATATCGTAATATTACTTCAAATATCAGTTAGAATTTAAAAGTTTTGAAGACAATATTCATCTACAAAAAACGTTCAAAATTAAAATTTTATTTATTTTATTTAAAAACAAATGTAAATATATATATATATATATATATATATATATATATATATATATATATATAAAATAGTTATAGTATTTATTTATTCAGGTAACTTAACCGATGCACAGAATAATTATAAGTGTGATTTACTACCAGAATAATTTGAATCGTTCTATGACGATATTATTTTTATAAAAATATTTCAAATTTTAATCGGCAGAGGATAATAGTATTTATATTTATATTTTGTATTTAGTAAATAAGCACATCGATATTAATACATTAAACACAAAAGAAGCACTCTTTTATATGTTACTTAAGTTATTTTTTTTAATCACAGCTTGGAACGTTGATATAAATTCTAGCAGCATTTCACCTCGGCAAAAATTGAACCAGCCCTCCTGAAATCAGTGTTGGCAATAAGGCGAGGTGTTATACTTTTAATAAAGTATTTTTTGCTATTACTCCAAGTTCAGATAAGCCACTTAAATATTTTTCCTAAAATTTAGCTAACACGGTTAGGAAAGTTACAACAAAAGGATACCAAGCACTCTTGGTATCCTCATATCATGTCAGAATATTACTTTGGTGTATCGCTGTTCGGGGTATTTAAAATCTCATTGCTCGAGACTCGCTTGGAGATGTTTTTAATGCAATTACCATAGCCATCTCTAATAGGAAGAAAGGAGTATCTATTCACTTTATGACCAGCTCTTTTTGGTATAATCTACATTTCAAACCGTTGAAAAAGTTACGATTAATAATAATAAGAAGAAGAAGACTTAACAAACGCTGCGTAGACAAACAAACGCTAACGATTTAGTTATAAACAGTTATCTCTTTCTTTACCATTGATACACCATTCGTTAGAAGCAGACACATTGTTAAAAATAAATAATCACTCCAAGCAACGTTTATATGTGAAGCTGTAAGTGATTTACATAAGAAGGATAATATCTAAATATATAATTTATATATCTAGATATTATGCTGATGGCGTGTGCTTGCAACTTAGCAACGCGTAATATCCGTCGGCCTTGCGGCTAGATGCTGCACTTACGGATGCGTTTATACGTTTTTACCAACTTCGTCGTAGTCGTGAAGAGTACGACTTTGGCATTTTTTATATTTTTATTAAGGGGTCAAAAATAAAATCAATAAAAATAAAAAAATAAAATACTCATAAGAATTTAATAATTCCTTTAAAATTGTATTATAAATATATATAAAAAATAATGAATCAATTAAAGAACTCGTTAGTCGATCGCATGCGACTCCACTTACAAAAATAATAGTTAAATATTTCACAGTCACGAGTATTGAAATTTGGCTTTAACCTATAATTTTAGTTTATTTTTAAATACATTTCTGCTTTCAAATTCTTTCAAATACTTTATACTTTGATAAGCTGTATGTATGTAGCTGCTGATGTTTACGTAGTATTTAAATATATTTGAGAATTGATTGATTTGATGATGATGAAGAAGAAAACCATACTCTTATATTTACGTGCATATATTTTAAACATAAGAACGCATCTGCTGTACAAGCGGAAAGGGATATGTGTGATAAGTAGTTCATCGCCTCCCGACGTCTACGAGACTGACATAAAAAGTAAAATTTAATCGTCTACAACATACAAGTTGTCGCCCGCGGCTTGGCTCACGCTTTAGCGGTTGGTTCTCAAGTGATAGGCATAAAAAGTAACCCATGTCCCTTCTTGAAGCCTTCAACATAACAAATTTCCTCAAATTCGTTTTCTTTTGGTCGTGAAAGAACAACAGACAGACATAGTTTCTTTCGCATTAATAATATTAGGTACACATATCAATTGAATTTTGATTTATATAAAATTATTTAAATGTTTTATTTTTATACATTAAAGAGTCGGATAAATCGCCCCAGACATTTCTCTCTGCATTTTATAAGACAAGTAGATAAAGTCAGCTCCACAAAGATTCATTAGTACTCTAATAAAGCAAAGCTTACAGCGACAAGCTCTGCAAATTTTTATACACAACGACGGTGGCGTTCTCTGTTCAATTATAAATTAAACAATGTTTTTCATAAGCCGTTTTCAAAAAAATGTCATACATATGTTAAAAATTCATGATACGTCATTGATATATAATGGACTACGGTAAAAGGAACTCGGCTCTTATTGAAGAGTAAGTCTAAGCCTCATGAAGCTTAGATCTTATTTCACGAATCTCCACAGCTGTTCGTTGGCTCCAAATATGGTAGAAAGATGTATGATGTGGCGCATTGGTAATGTAAGGAATCGTTAAAACTTCTAACGGCCCCGATGTCTCCGGGAAGTGTTGATTATTTACTAATTGGCCAATTTGCCAGCCGCTTACCAATGTTAAAAAAAAGTTAATGTGATCATTATCTCTCGCTTTTATGCAGTCTGTGATTTATAGAAAAGTGACGGAAATTTGTAAAAGGAAACCGATTCGTTTGACCACTGCCCAATGCTAGTGTTGGCTGCCAGATGATCGCAACCCGCGAGAAGATATAATGTTAATGTTGCTTCTTAACAATGAGTTCTCAAATATAAATATATTCATTATAAAATATTTCTTTACGTTTATATATTAGGCAAATATAAAAATCAATCCTAAAAGTAGGTACTGTAAAAAATATTATTACCCACTCTGAAATTCCCAGTCATAAACTTAAGATAAGAAAAAAGTTCACAGCGTCAGTCACAAAAAGTGACAATGGTCATGAATCTGACCACAAAGTTATATATAACATATAAAAGTTTAATGTATATAATATAATATCAATGACCTCGCCGTAAGATGCACTTGTAAGACAAAACGGATATTTATTTTAAATAACAAAACATACGAACTGTAAAATGAAAGTGTTTAAATCAAGCAATCTGCTGAAATTTTCTGATTCGTTCTGAAATACGAGTACTAATTATATTTAAAACAATATAAGAGCCAAAGCCAAAATTGCTAAGTACTAAAAATATATTAATATTCGTATTCAAATATCGCACGGTACCAAAATAACTTTTCTTATCATATCAATCTTGAGAAGCTGTCCGCACGAGCAATGCGACAAAAAATACTTATCTAAAGATAATCAATGTTAGATTTACGTGATAAGGACATAAAATGTCAATACACAGACCGACGGACACACCTAATAACAGGCTATTCCATGGGGGGGGAGTGAAGACAAATGAACTACTTTGACCTTGAAATATAAATGAATCTATGGATTCGTGAAAAAAAATGTCTTTTATACATCGGCGAAGTTGTTATCGAAACCTTGCAAGTAAATTATAAAAAATAAAGGGAATTTAATTAGAGAAGTATAATGTCGTATTATAAATAGAGATATAATAATCAAGGATGTCGGTAGTGCGAAATTAAGCTACCCACTCGCATAGAATATGTAAATGTAAATCTCTTGTCTTAGGCTACTGTCGCGTATAAAAGGAGAAGATTGAAAGCGTGAAGTATTAAAATCAATGTAGTGTAACGACCACTTGCGTCATATCAGTCAATAACTAGTATAACTATACTGTATAAAAGTACGTAATAATTTTATCTCGCTCCGACCTAGAGTCTATCACAACCTTCAACGCGAACAATGTCAATGGATGTTCCGACGTGTGCAACGTGCTGTGACAATAGTTCGTGACAATCACTTTGCGTCATTTACCTCACAACCATTATATATGGATGAGAATATTATTTTAATTGACTGCACGCTGCTGTCAACATTGCAATTGTATATATTTTATTGTATGCCATAAACATAAAAAATAAAGATGGAGTGGTTACCCGATGCATATATATGAATGTGGAGACGATATTTATAATGCCTTTCATTTTTTGATGTTATAGACAAGTGGTCTATCTGATGGTTACTGATCACCACCAACCATAGACAATGCACTAAGAAATATAAACCATTACTTATAACGCCAATGTCCCACCAACCTTAGAAATTAAAAGATTATTATATTATAAAGGTCCCTTGTACCTGTAGTTACACTGGCTCACTCTTCAAACACAAAAATACTAAGTATTGCTGTTTGACGATAGAACACTTGACGTCTGGATGGCACCTATCCAGATGGACTTTCACAAAACTCAGTAAACTGAACAAACTACTTAACGTCTTGAAGAAGGTTTTAGTACCTACATACTATTATAATACAACCAGCTACGCTACGCAATTTCACTCGCTTTAAATTCTCTCTATTGACGCGATAAACATTTCATGTTCTAATATTTTGTAAAATATAAGATAAAAATATTGGAAGTTCAGACCCTTTTCACAAGACACGGATTCTAATTGACTTTCGTCTAGTTTTATTACATCATCTGTTATGAAAAAGTCCCTGAATATTTGCTAGATGTTGCTTTTATAGTTTTTACATAACTGAAGGAAGAAAAAAATACTTTACACGCTTTATTTTTTATTTGTATTGTATGTGTCTTTTATTTTTTATTGTATGTGTCTTTTGTATGAGATCCTTGATCAAATAAATAGATAAACTAATGAATGGTTTCTACTGCAACTCAAGTTTTACCGTGTGTGTGTGTGCGTGTTTTCAGTGTTTTTAATTTAAAAGATTTTTTTCACAATTTCCTAAATAATTATCTCAATTTTATCTGTCTGTATGTATCGATATTACGAATCCGAAAGATAAAAGAATAACTAGATGCTTGATACTCTTCATAGTTTGTTTAATCATTTCATCAGAAAGTTTCTATCTCAATGAAGATTTGGCACGAAATGAACGTTTTCGTCTACACTGATTTACTTATATGATATAATTTAGAAGAAGATTATTTTTTGCGAAGGAACAGCCAATTTCACGAATCAGTAACTTCTGATAAATATATGAAAATGCATTAAAATCAATTGTTAAATGATTTCAAAATAATATCAATTTTCTATTCCATCGAGCGCTAATCTAATATAAGTCATTGAAACATTGTGACAGTGTGACTTTATAAAAATAAGTCAAGTAAAAAAATTGTCAAAACCTCGTATTCGTAAAGTCGGTTACGGATCGTAAACTCATAACTAAACATAGTGTTACTTATCTGTTGTTCAATCTTCATAAATATACGAGCGTGCAATTTTCTCGTTATTGGAACTATTATGTATTTATTACTCGCGTAGTAAATAATAATTACGATGAACACCTTCAGCGTGTATAATAAACTTTGCTAGAGATTATTTCGATAGTCGCAATCGCTTTCGTTATTAACTGGTTGGATGTGCGCGATCGCCTTTTTTTCACTACACGAACAAACAATGCTAACAGCAACGTCCCAATTATGCCCCTCCCACCTCTGGTCATCATTTTTTTTTATGTCATTGGTTGGCGGACGAGCATATGGGCCACCTGATGGTAAGTGGTCACCACCGCCCATAGACAAAGGCGCTGTAAGAAATATTAACCATTCCTTACATCACCTATGCACCCCCAACCTCGGGAACTAAGATTTTATATCCCTTGTGCCTGTGATTACACTGGCTCAATCACCCTTCAAACCGGAACACAACAATACAGTGTACTGTTATTTGACGGTAGAATATCTGATGAGTGGGTGGTACCTACCCAGACGGGCTTGCACAAAGCCCTACCACCAAGTGAATCATCATCTCGATTCATTCATTAACCGTCTCTCGTAAGCCTTATTATCTATACTAGACTATGTATATGATAAGAAGGTCTGGCCAGGGTTTGTCAATTGTATGCATGATGTAAATATATTTAATTTGATTAGCTAATAGAGATATTATTATTTAATTATTTATGGGATTGTATACTGTTTAAACGTGCGCAATTGTGAAGTTGTAGTCTAGGTACCCAGCTAGACACGCTTGCCCAATACGGGGCCACTGGATGTTTTGTGACAATGTTAATCTTTCATGTTAATAAATTTATATTTATTTTTAATACGAATAATGAGTTATTTTGAGGAATTCAATTCATTCAATCAGCAGTAGTCCAAAGTATGGTAGTTAGCGATTTTTGCATTCCTGTGCTTGAATAAGAACGTACAGCGGTGGCTTTAAGTACGTTTTCACATTCACAAAAATAAACCATATTGCTGTTTTTATTCTTGATCTTATTGGAATGGATCTCCAATGAATGAAATGAATGAATGAAAACTTTCTCAAGAGCAGAAAGGATTAAGATCAATAGGAAATATATGGCTGCTAGTGACTACTTACTGTTTACTGCCTCCATTTAGTTTTAGATTATATGACATACAGAAACATTCTATCACCAAAGAGTATGTGTCTTATGTGTTAACCTATTAGCAATTCGTTGTGTGTGTGCACACATTAAATAGATAGATAACAAGGATCAGCCAATAAGGTGAAATCAAATTATCAATGTATGTAAATTATGTTTTTTTATCAAATACATAACCTCAAATTTTCATTTTGTAGACTATATTTATTTGCACTAATTATACACTAGCAGTCTCTACCAGTCTACTAAGTACTATTCATAGTGAAACGAAGAATTTAAGAAAATCAAGGACAGAACTTGAATATCGTATCATTAAAATGAATATGAATTTACCAACATGACAAAAATGAACACACAACTAGAGATTTTTTTTATAAAAAGAACTCATGGGAGCAATTGCATGTCCACGTGTAGCTTCATTACAAAGTACTATAAAATAAAATCTGATTTAAAATAATAAATAATAGTATTGAAATAAAACTAGTTTTTAACGGATTTAATCGCGTATATTAATTATTTTAACATCCCGACGTTTCGAGCACTTTGCAGTGTTCGTGGTCACGGGCAGACTCGTCGGGATGTTAAAATAATTAATATACGCGATTAAATCCGTTAAAAACTAGTTTTATTTCAATGTGTAATAATCGCGAAAATCTAAGACAACATTAAATAATAGTATATATGATATTTGAATATATCTCGTATTAAAGGAAAATTGTATCTACTTTTTTTGTATAATCAAAACATAATCTTGTCACATTTCATGGCTGTGGAAAAAACTACTTAAGAGTTTGAGTCCGGCTATATGTTCATTATTCAAGGTCACTTATCTCAGGAGAATATTTCAAATGTTTGGCGCGTATTGGCCGTGATGGCTGAATGGTTGGAAAATGTGCGTCTTAACCTGCGATTGCGGGTTCAAACCCAAACAAGCACTATTTAAGCAAATGGAAGTACCCATTTGCTTAAATTGTGTTTATAATTCATCATGAAAAAATCATGAGAAAACCTGCATGTGTATAATATGATTGAAATTCTCCCACATGTGTATCCACCAACCTGCATCGCACCTTCAAACCCTTACTCCAAGTGAGAGGAGACCATTGCCTAGCTATAGGACATTTGCAATTTACATTACTTACGTTATCTTTTGACAATTTTGCATATCATCTCGATATGCGAACACACTCAGCCATGTGGCGACACATTGTTGTTTATGAGCAAAAACAAAACCAGTAATTTAAGGCCAAGCAAGTGGTAGCGACGCCTACCCTTTATTTCTCACGCATAAATTATGTACATCATCATATATTATTCAAGCAATGTTTTTTTAATAAACTAATTAAAACCAAATGACAGTCGAAACAAAGGACACGACGCGCTTATCATGGGATTGAATCTAAGCCAATAATTACATTAACGGTATTTTTTTCCACTAAATAAACAAATAAATAAAATGTACAAATTTATCACACCGTAACGTTAACGACTTATCCGCTTATAAATCAAATACTTAAATATACAATTGATACACGTACAGCCAGTGTAAAGTGCTTTTGGGAAAAGAGATTTATAATTAAGTTAGTAAACCTCATTTCCCAAAAGAACAATTTTTTCACTTCAGCCTTTCTTCCTTTCCACTGACGATATAATTCTCGGAATATTGATTTAAATAGAAATGGCATTCCTGGAATGATTTTATACTCGACAAATATCTGGAAATACGGTCCGAGATCCGTGGGTGTAACACATGAATCTTATTTCATAGCCGCGAAAGAACAACTTATTTTTTGTCTGCTTTATTAAATCAAAACAAATCAAATTCCTTTATTCAATATAGAAGCATTTACACTTACTACACTATTGATTGTCAAATTAAACACTACCACCGGTTCGGAAAAGGAAACACCCTGACCTGAGAAGAACCGGCGAAAGAAACTCAGCATATCTTATTAATCTCGTACTCGACGGCGAAGGAAAACGTCGAGAGAAAACCTGTTTCGAAGGAAATTCTGCCATTTGTGTGCCCACGAATCTGGTCTTCGAGAAGAGAGAAAATTATTGCCCAGCTGCGGAATATTTACATGTCAATTTTCTTTCTGTATACCGTCACAATAACCAAGACAAACTAGATGAGTTGAATAAACTCAATATAAAAGTATAAGCGATAGACAAGCGGTATTCACATACGAACGAGCGCTATCAACTTGGAAAATGAGTGACGACTTTCGAGATTGTCATAAAATGTATTCTCCAAGTCCACGTGGACAAAAACTCTAAATATAAAGCAGAAAAGACGCGCACAGACATCGCTAAATATAAAGTACATTACTGATAGCCAGTACAACGTCAGTATCGTACCTTTGTTTAATGCTGGAATTACAAATACTTATTGATAGTCAAAGTATGAACTATATGGTAGTTTGGATATATCCAGATGGATATAAAATATCCAGATTTGTAAATAAATCGGAGGGTATTTCAAAACTAGTGTTTTAAAGTTTATAATAAGCGATTATAGCAGTAGTGTATGAAATGCCGTTGAAATGTTCGTTAAGTTTTATTTTCGGTATGATGTCATCGATAAACTCACCAATCGTTTAGGAACTAACGAATATTTTATACACAAATGTGTCTTTACAATATATATAAATGTAAGAAACAACTCAAAACTCGTCGCGTAACAGATATAAATGAACTATCGGTATATAGACTAAAATTTAAGATGAATTTCATACTAAGAATTTACCTATAAAAGTACGGGGTTCGGGCAAAAAAACACGCACTGTTTTCGAGATATTACTTGATATTGGATTAATACTTATAAAAAAGTCATTAAACCTAAAACTCTTTAAACAAGAAAACTGGAGAATTCTCCTGACAAGTGCGTTTAATATTAGGTTATATTTTATCTTGAGACGTATAAATAAACAACATTAACTTACCATTTAATCTCAACTTGGCCCGACGCGTCGTCGTTTTCAGCGATCATGAAGCGTGCTAGCTCCACGGCGACCTCGCGCGCACTGAAACCCTGGAGCTTTCAGCTTTTAACTTACAATTTTCAGTCGTCCAGTGGGGAATGTTCAATAACTGATTGAATAGAGCTTTGTTGGAAATCATGATGCGATCACAAGCATCGATGAAAGTATTATGTAATCATGAAAATAGTATGCTCTTTTGTAGACTGAGTAATCAAATACCTCTTCAAAATGTATAATGGTCACTTTAATAAAACTTCACTTTATCCACTGACGTATTGTTCGTGCTTTTTGTGTATTCTTGTAGTTAATTTAAGTTAATTTTGATGAGAATACATGTTTTAATTTCAGCTTCCCAATCTAATTTTTGGGATGATTGATGACTTTACAAATTTTAATTGGATATTTCTTCGTTGACCTAGAATGTTGTGAAGCAGCTTTCTTACTTGAAAGGGTGTTATTAGTTTTTACAAAATGTTGAAAACTGCATTCCAGACAAGTTTGGATAATATCGTCATCGTAAGTGCCAAATATTGGTTGTAACTTATATAATTTTGATAGAAAAAGCAACTGTACAAACATGAAACCTTGTAATCGACTCCGAAAATTCAACACATCCTTCATCGTAATTGTTTTTTGAATTCCGCAGATATAATAAATTTAAATATTATATCGAAAATGGATAAAAAAAAAAACAAAACTTACTAAGTGTTATTAGTTGGTTAGTATTGATTTCCATGCAGAATATTAAATAATAACAAATATATTGGTACAGACATTCTTTTTTTGTTATTTGAATAGAAGATAAAAATAATTACTTTGTTTCTTGCTGGAATCTCTCAGCAAAATAGTGGTTTCAAAGCGTTAATAACTTTATATAACATGACGATTTAAACGTACATAAGAACCTCCTTGAATATATTATATTTTGATGTTACTTTGATATCGTTTTTATAAAAAAAAAATGTCGTTTATACATTTTATAATTTGAATGAAGTGTTTTTTTATGAACTAATTTTCTAATTATATCTTCCACGTAGGAGTAGATAGCTTAGGGCACATTTTACAGATCAACAGAAATATTTAATAAAAAAACTTATCTTATCATAAATTTTCTTTATTATTAATACGTATGCTGCACAAATGCAAGCAGTTTATTAGTATAGCAGTAAAATATTAGAATTAAATATAAAATGATTTGAAAATTTATAACTTTTATCTTGATTTAGAGCAAAGAGCAAGAATAATTTATGCAAATGAATAAAAATATAAACTTATTAGATTCGTAACTCGAACAATCTTTACGAACTTTGCATAAACAGTCTATCCTTTGTGCAATATTTCTAAATATTCATATTGTTTTTAAGAAAACTTTCTTTGATTTCATTTAAATTAAATCATAGTATTCCATATGTTGTGGAGCTGCGATAGCTCAGTGGTTAGAACACATAAATCTTAACAAAATATTACAGATACATGTTCATTTATTTACAATTTATTTCGTGCTCTTTTAAGTAAAATATATCAAAAAAACACGTATCGCTTACAAATTACAAGCTATTACTAGTTTTATATTTCGGATTTACTTATTTTACCGACACTTTAAAATTAAGTCATTCTTTGTCGAAAATCAGCTACGTGCTATTATTTATTAGGCCACATGGAAGCGGTTTCGAGTATCTTGAAACATTCTACCAAACCAGGAAATGTACTCGAATTCCAAAATTAAAGGTTAGCTTAATTACTCTGTGAACTATAATATAATTCCTACATATACCGGTACATTTATTTCGTATATTTTATGTGTCGTAGACAATGGTGAAAACATTTCTCAATCTCACACATTTGCTTGTGAAAATTGATTCTGACTCTATATGATCTTGTCGGTCTTACCCCTGGGGTGCGAATTGGGTGCTGCTTATCCTATAAAGCTGAAGATATCGCAATTGTTTAATTATCCAAGTTCCCTTTCCCTTGATTATTGCAAAAAAATTTGAATTTCGAATTAAGAAATTATGCTGTCCCATAATTTTTAAAAGAAAATTGTCAATACTCTAAGAAAACATAAGCGATTCACGAAATGAATTCATATGATTTGTACGACTTTTCTTGATTGTAGCATTAAAATATTTTTTTTTTAAAATAGTTTACATAACTGTCTTAATAAAAAAAATATATTAATACAATTTTTTTCTGACGAAGGTTCTAAAACTACATTAAATATTTGAAACAGCAAACATGTTGGTGTTGGTAAATTTTAAAATAGGTAAAAATACTCCTGAATATACGAAGTCTATATTCTGATCGTGCAATTTTATTTCACAATTTAAATGTAAACGATATGAAGCGTCAAATAACGTCGGGATGAAATAATGACGTATTTTTATAATAATTTTTCGTAAAATACTGAGAACACAAAACTCTTTTTTTTTAAAAAGTTTCGTTGGAAATTGCTTCTGGCTGTCCTTTTATTTTTAGCAAAAAAGAATAATTATGTTTTACACGTGCAAAAAGTAAAGACTTTTCAGAAACTAGCAAACTAAAGTTTAATTTCTATTTGCAAGCGTGAACCGAAAACACTTCATGTAAGGTAAGGATTTGTGGTTAGCACGTACATTCTACCGCCGTCAATAATAGTATTATTGTATTCAGTTTTGAAAAGAGAGTGGTTATAGTTGGTTGCGTATTTGCGATTTAAGGATTGGTTAAAATTTCTTACAGCGCCAGTGTCTATGGTTAATGGTCAGTACTTACCATTTGCCTGCCGCCAACCAATGAAATAAAAAATTAAGCATACGACATTGTTACGTTCCTATGACTCCGACGACACTAACGATGCCGCTGTATCCTCTCTAATCATGTTAAATTACCTGTCCTTATAGAAATTTAAATATACTTGGGTTATAAGCTTTGATTGCGTGATGAGAATCTTGCATATCAATTTTATACTAAAGACCCGACCACTATTAGCTACATAAAAGAGAGAACTTTATAAAGAAATAGAAAAACACAGTGACATCATGCTATAAAAGGCAGAATCATAAATCTTAGGAGGCTTTCACTCAATAGCGTAATATATTAGATTACAGGGAATACACTAAATTAGGTCGCTGCGAGGTCACCTAGATGTCCCTCGACAACGGAACGCAACTGTCGCCGTGTACAAGCATAGTGCTCATTTTTACACAAAGAAACAATATTAACCACGTTCGCCCACGGCCTCAACCGCCGTCTCATATTGAGGTAACCTATTCTCCTCTCTTCCCTTGTAAAGTATAACCAAAAATTCACGATGTTCGGTTGATATGTTAAGACGTAATACTTTAATTAGAATATTAAATCTTACGAAATGTTAATACGTTCTGTGTTGATAACAATCTATCTTTATAGTCTGTGTATTTTTTGTGTTACTCGCATTGTCTTTGAGGAAGACAAATTACCCTTTTATGGTGAGTGGTTACCTTTTTCCTGAGACTGCGAGATGCATTAACCATTTCTTACGACATCAGTGCGTTACCAACCTTGAAATTCAATCACTCGTAATATGGTTTTGTGGTACTAGGAAGTGGGTGGGCTAACGGGTGGTACCCATCCCGAAGGGTGAACATAAAGTCCAGTGACTTCACGCGAATAACATGTTTCTATTCAAAGGAATTCGCTCCAGTTAAGTTAAGATAGATTTAGAACATTTTCCACCACTCTACTTTTTATTTATTTTTTGATAATTACACTTATGGCTAAACCTTAATAATGGTCTAGTTTAAATGTTGGATCTTTTACGTGTAAGGAATAAACACTATGGCTCCCGCCCGTTCTACTATCTGTTTCTATACGGTAATCCGTTTTTAATAATATTATTTAAACTTTGTTTTAATTAAAAATGTTATCGTTGTTCTTTAAATATTCACTAATGCCGTGAAATTATTTTATTGTATCTGTTTGTTGTATTTCGAAAGCAACTTCATTCCAACCAGGTGTCTCGCGAATCTTTTCGTTATACTTTTTATTTTTTGTTTTATAATTTATTTTAGGAGCCAAGATAGCCCAATAGTTAAAAGATCTAATACTTTGATCCAAGATCGTGGCTTCCCTGAGCAAGCATTACTGAATTTTCATGTCCTTAGTTTATATTAATAACTCGTCTCGTGCTCAGCAGTGAAAGAAAACTTCGTGTGGATCTAAAAATTTAATACGTCTGTATCCACCGTTCCAAAGCGTGGTGGTATTAAATCTCGTTATCTTTTCAAACAGAGAGCAGACCTTCGTCCTTCCTTTATTTTCATACATTGCAAAATGTCAAGAACTGATTGAACAAGTTATTCAATTATTACTTTCCCTTAAACTTTGTATGCAACGTGCATAAATAAAATTTGTTCTTCGTTCCATCAGAGTTAGTCTGATATTGAATGTACACGACAAAGTTTCATGAACTACAAATATACAACTGAGAAAATACATTAGCAAAGCGCATTTATATTTCAAACTTTTCGACGAAAGACATCGATCAATCAACGGTTACGCGACATCTTCCTTCGTTCTATAATGCTTACACTTATCTCAATAAAATCAATCAGTATAACATTGCGAATTGTGATATATTTTCTTGGATATTTAAAAGAGCAAAGCCGTCCTGTCTCTTCGTTATTTGTTTTAATCAGACTTGAATAAAGTTTTGTTACGTAATATATTTGTTTATTTAACTCGTTTCATAACAACGTTTTAATGATACTTCTTTTGTAATAATTCTTTTAGACTTATCGTTCATTTTTCTTATTGTGTTTTGTTACGCTGTTATTAAAATATATTCCGTAAGCTACAAAAGGTATACTGTGTATTCGTATCTCCACTTTTATGTAATTAATTAATACATTTTATAACGTATCTACACCTACATAGTTACATATATTTAGTATTCCAATGTTGTTATACTTTGTTTGTTATATTTCGCCTTTGTGATACATCCTATTTTAATACTATAATAAATCCTGACTAATTATTTCGGTTGCCGTGGCTTAATTTAATCAAAACAGAAATACAACATGTTATTTACACGTGTCCAAAATGTATACGTATAATTTAGAATGAAATTTATTTTAACAAAAATGTAGGTACGTCGGTTAAAGTTTTGTAATTTAAGTTAATCTTACAAACGAAAATCATGAGTCATGAGTCTACGACGTGTCTACGATAAGGTGCTTCTGAACTAAGCGCACGCTGATTTATTCGCTACTAAAAATTCATTTTCACATTTAATAATTATACAAATTTTCGTACTATTTTAAGAATATAGAATGAAATTTATGAATTTTTAAGCAATCGGTCTGGAACTATGAAATATAGAATTCTGTTTACATTAGATCTTGAACTTTATAATAGCTTAAAGTTTGACCAAAGACATCGTTACGTTTGCGTTGTTGATATACATTTGCAATCGTAATGAATAGTGTAACATAATATGCAATGTTGTGTATTGTATAGGGTCGAATATATAGATTCTTATATTCTCAAATATTTCAAAATGCGTAGGAAAACAGAGTGAGGTACTTATATAAATAAAATATTAATGTCCTCTTATTATCGCGGTAAGAATGTGAAATCGAGTGACGCATATTCATTTCGATCAATAAATGAAATGCATTCACTTTACAAGCCCAACTGACCACGGTCGTAATGTTTGTGACGTTTACATTGACGTCAGTACATACAATAAGCGCATATTGACAGGTTTCTGGCAACTAATTGTGACCGATATCTCGGCATACAATATCCTCTTATGGTATATACTTGTATCGATGTTAGCGCAGTGAGTCCGCCCGATTGCACGCCACCGACCAACCAGTGTGTCTACCGCCAAATAGTAATACTTTTTATTTGTATATCATTCTAAACGGAGAATTTGACAGTGTGCTTACATGTACAAATTAGATAATTAGATTATATTTATTTCTATAGACAAAGTACTACTAACACTACTCATCAAATCATTTTTTCGTAAGGCAACAATTTTATGTTTGTATTTATTGTAATTTTACTTATATTAGGTCTTTACATATGAAATTAACGTTCTGTCGCATTGACTACTTTGATTTGAAATATCTCCTCTTTGGTTAAGAATTACAAATCCAAATTTATAAATTAATTTAGCTGGTACATTACAGGTACATTAGTTTTAAAAACAGTCAATAATTTATTTTTCCTCATTATTTTTTTTATTACCGCACAATAGAAAAAAATAATATCGGAATATTTACGAGTACAAGTTCTATCGTGACACCGGTGCTGCAGAAACGGCTCGAAGGATTAATGATTTGTACGACGCTGATGTCGCAAAAAAAAACACTTTACGTTTTTGGTTTTAACGTTTTCGTTCTGGAAATCTCGACCTTCAAAACCAACCCCGTGGTTGGTTCTTGGCCTTTAATAAAGAATTAAAGACTATCTTGGAAGCGGATCCATCACAACGCACTTCCGAGATAACTGCATACTTCGGGGTAAGTGATGCTAATATTTATAGGTATGTTAGAATAGTAAATTATTATATTTTGTACGCGGTATATTATTTATTCGCAATCCAAAATAATGTACCTCTTCCCACGTTTATAAAGCGATAAGGCGGCTGTTGCACCTTATGCGACTTTTATTAATCCAAATGTTAAATTTAGTTTTAAGTATTGTTGTGCAATAATTAATCGTTATTAATCAATCAAGAAATTAAAAAAAAACACATTCTCAAATAAAATCTACTAACCATTTAACAGAATACAAACCAGCGCACATGAAATAAAATTACTATTTGAGTTATTTTAATACGTCACATATAGAACTCGAACAGTAAATTACTGTTGTAAAGTGCATACTGCTAAAAGAAGTTTCATTTGTATTTCAAGTAAATATATTCACTATATTTTTTGTATCTGTCTCTGTGTTCGCGAGGCAGACAATTAATTTATTCCGTTGCCATAATTATTTATTATTGTTATTTATTTTAATCGTGTTATTTATGTATATTTGTTTTTTTATTATATTATTTAGCTTGTCTTATATTTAATTATAATTTATTATATTTAATTTTTGTCTCGATAATTTATGTCCATGCCTTTTTGGAATCCCTTTTTGTTCTTTCATGGCTCCGTTTCATTCTGATAATTAAATTGGTTGTATATAGTATATCGGTATATAATAAGACGTCAATTTCATCGAACAATACCGATAAATTATAAATAAATAAACAAATAAATATTGGCCAGCATCACATACATTACTCTGATCCCAATGTGAGTAGCTAAAGCACTTGTGTTATGGAAAATCAGAAGTAACGACGGTACCACGGTACTATAATTTTAAAGTATCTTAAATTAAAACTACTCAATTTAATAAAATTATGTTTTATAAAATTGGAATTCCTAATATAGTGAGTGATTGAATCGCCATCTATTGACCAAGTGCTGTGACAACGACAATATGTAGCTTGGAAATAGTTTGGGGCACTTTTCGGCTGATTTTTGGTTAAGAAACATTTTTAGAAGAATACAATATAGTGATTTTTACTAAAATGTGATTTCATTGTTTTAACTAATAAAATCTATTTACTTCAAGTATTTCACTTAAAATTAAATCTGTAAAAGATATTTTTGTTAATTACTTTTTCACGTAGTGGTTTAAATGTAGGTTTGGTTGAAACTATGTAACAGGTAATGATCTCGCATGTATTTCGCTTTATTCGCGATACATACGATATAATGAAACTCATCAAGTAAATAGCTTGAACGAATATGCAGATTATTTCGGGGATTGAAGTACTCCCAGGGCACAGATAAACAACAATAAAATATCTAAGTTCAAAGTCGACTCGGATGGACATGAGCACCACTTGTTCAATAATTAATTTATTATATATTAACTCAAGGAATTAATAATTAAAAGCATGAAATAAATAGATACATTGTTATTATTAATATTTATTTATAAATAATTATAGATAATATTCTCGAATCTTAATATGTTCGCCTTATCAAAGTACGTATGAATAATTTAAAGAAATATTTTTTAAATCCATTTGCAATTAATGTTTTAATAACTATTTTAGCTAAACTAAAGGGTGGACGGTGGTAGATAGATATCCAGACGGGCTGGCACATAACTCTACCACCAAGGAATATATTTACAGAACTGACATAGTTAAAAATCATTTCCATCAGAAACCGTCTAGCCACGACGTTTGAAACTAAAATAAGTCTATAAAACTGAAATCGATACGTTTAAATATTTTTGGCATAGTATAAAAGAAGGGAAACAAAATGCTGGCTTCTTCAATAGAGTCAGAAACAGATGTTACGGCTGTAGATGCGTTACCAAAAAAATATTGATAGCGATTGTGAATATAAACCGTTGTAAAACACGTTGTTCTGCTATAGAGGTGTATTAAAATTAATTAATATTACGTTTTTATTTTTTATTACATTTCGTCCGCGTGTTTTAGGATTTTTTTACACATGAATATCTGTATAAATTATAGCCCACGCGTTATTCTGGTGTATAACCTATATTATTGCGAAGTTTCTTTGAAATCGTTTCCGTAGTTTTGCGTTAAAGAGTTAAAAAACATCTTTACTTACAAACTTTCGCCTATCCAAATCTAAATCAAATTATTTAAGTAGGTTCATAAAAGCACTTCGGAATCGCCATTAAATTAATCTTTGAATAAAAGTAATGCTACCTCCGCTTTATAATATCAGTGAGGATATATATATATAATAGTGTGTGGGTATATCCAATATATTTTAATTATTTCAGTAATTTATTATGATTCATGTATTTTTGTTCTCTACACAATTGAAAATAATACTGAATAAATAATGTAATAGCATCACGATGTTTAATATCGATTAACTTGACTATCGTCTTTGTGATTACGTGTAGGCAGACACGCACACAAACTTCAAAATGACAGAAATTGAGAAGCGGCAGTTGGAATAAGCGCTCCTAATAATTTTCCCCGTTTTTTTCATTGACGCTTTTCTCCTAATGGTTGTAGTGTGATGGTATATAACCTATAGTCGATCACTACAAATGGGTATCTAAAACTGTAAGATTTTCAAATCGGTTCAGTAGTTCCTCAGATGAGCGCGTTCAGCCAAATAAATGGACTTTATAATATTGGTATAGATTTGTGACATTAAGACATCCATGCCTCGTGCCAATTTTACGACACCTCTATGATCAAAATCGGTACGACAAACATGCAGGTTGAGTGTGTTTGTATCCGCCTCTATGTTGATGATTAGTTATTTCCCGCATCGTTCAGTATAATGAAAGTTTACTACAGTTTTTAATTTACCTAACCTAACACCCAACTTAATCGATTTATATTTGACGACCTCCATGGTCGAGTAGTGTGTACACCGGTTTTCATGGATACGCCATTCCGAGGTCCCGGGTTCGATTTCCGGACGAGTCGATGCAGAAAAAGTTCAGTAGTTTTCTATGTTGCCTTGGGTCTGGGTGTTTATAGTACCGTCGTTACTTCTAATTTTCCATAACACAAGTGCTTTAGCTACTTACATTGGGATCAGAGTAATGTGTATGATGTCGTCCACTATTTTATGTAAAATTATTTTGAATCTATCGATACTTTCGATTGAGATTCTGTAACAAATTTTCGAAATTCCAATTATACAAACAAAATCAAAATCAAATATTATTTATTTAAGTAAGCTCAATAAAGTATTTTGGTAATTATCGGACTATAATGTCGCATGGTATAGTCTTTAAACTAGAGATTACCTTTGAGATGTTTTAGCGGTGTACTCTCAATAATTACACAATAAATTGACAAAAACATTTATATCTCCAAGGACAGCAATTATTTTGATACAAAAAGTGATAATTTATAAACACGTGTAGTAAATATATCCTTGTAACACAAAGCCTTCGACTTCCTGGGACAAGAAATTCGACTCTATAATCAAATTCTGCGAATCATTTTAGATATAAAGCGGATGATGTATTTAGATAATAAAAAGCTTGGAATTACTATTCATACAGAATCTAATAAATGATGTTGTAAATGAAAATTGCCTGTAATTATGATTCAATAAGATTAAATACTGAGTTTTTTATACTGACGACAGAAGATTTATATCGATTTTTTGTCACAAAATGTCGATTCAAACTTATGAGAGCTTATTTGAATGATATACTTCATTCGATTCATTTCATTTTGATAATAGGGTACGATTTATTTATTTGTGTACACGATTTATGTTGTTTTATTACATACATAGGTACCATTAAAATGTATTACAATAATAGTGCCCCGCCACCCACATCCGTGCGACACGCCTCTGATACGACACGTGTATCGTGACACTAAATGACTGTTGTTTTATAAACTAAGTACATAGGTTTCATGTACATTAACTTATTTCAATATTCAAATATATTATGAAGGAACAATTTACTCTATAGTATTATTATAAAATATGCTCGTAACAATGTTTTTTCCCTTACCTCATCACGACTAAACCAATAAACGTACGGTAAAACTTATAAATTTATAAATAATAAATAAATAAATGTATATATATGATAGAAAACCACAATTGTGAATTTAAAACTACACTTTATGGTAACACTAGCAAATATTCGGAAGACGAACTGAGTTTTTTCTTAAGACAAACATTGTTTCTATTCGTAACTGCTTTACTTTATCCATAATATAGATTTACTATCAACGTCTGCGCCTCAGAAAACTAGTATGAGTAATAGTTATAACAACCATCCTTTCAACATAAATATCATTTTTAAGATACATACCGGATTCGAATCCTTTAAAACCAAGAAGATATTTAAACACAATTTTCGTAAATTGTATTTTTTTTAATATTCAGAAATGTAATAGAACCCCTGGTATATTATACAGTATACTCCAATGTTTCTTATAAATCTCAACCTCGATAACGTATTCGTGCTCCTATCTTCGAGAAAAACAAATATGTTAATATTATGAAATATGTTACATTCATAATAGAGTTGTTTTGATTTCATACTTTCTTGGCGATTTAATCGAAAGTATGTCGCACACGCTACATCAATTTTATAAGGAATTAGAGACGCGATTTCATAAAACATTTTATATCTTACGCAATGAAAGGAAAATCCGTTCTTAGTATTTATTTCTTATATGTTACGAACAAAGATGAATGTAGTGGGCTATTGGGTATTTCGATACATTTGTTTCATTAAAAATGATAAACAATAATGTCGCAAGCGTCAAGGTTATTTGAACGATTTGTCTCTTACTATTGTGAGATGCCGGTGAATTAGGTATATTTTATAAAAATAAAACTTTTTGAGTTTGAATAATAATAAGAATACTTTTATTTATAAAAAATATATGATACAGTAAAACAAAATGAACCTATTATAATTACGAAATAAAACTACCACTATTAATTACTAACCAATAATTATGAACTAATATTTTATAAATTGTTAGGTATACTCAGTACAGTAATATACATTATAATATACAGCAAAGGCAAAACTGTTCAGAGCCTTATTCTTCTCTGCTTTATTGTATATTAATAAATGAGAAAATTTTAATTCATATGCCTTCCTTCGGTAAAAAAAATATGTTTGAATTTCACTGAGTAAAACCTAATGTTGTCTTAGATTTTCGCGATTATTACACATTTAAATAAAACTAGTTTTTAACGGATTTAATCGCGTATATTAATTATTTTAACATCCCGACGTTTCGAGTACTTTGCAGTGTTCGTGGTCACGGGCAGACGCGATTAAATCCGTTAAAAACTAGTTTTATTTCAACGAGTAAAACCTAGTTATGTTTATTAAATGTACCTACATACTCATAATGTAATAAGCTGTTTTTTATTAATAGTTAAGTCACTCAGAATTGCAATTACAGAATTAAGTAACTAAAATTGAAAACAAATAAAAAATATATAGTATATTAAGTTCAGCTCAATCTCAGATGGAAACGTTTGAAAATTTAGGAAGACTTATCACACACCAATACATACCAAAAGCCTAAACTGCCGGTGTTATCTCCATATGGAACAAGTGACCGTTGATAGCTACGAATAACCCTTGGCTAGTTTTTCTCAACTATTTTCACATGGTTACGACTCCAGCACTCCGGCTGACTCGGCTCAAACGATCCACGAAACGATCCGTTTAATTGAAGTTGTAAAACCGTGGAATTCTTTAGATGTAGTAATGAATTTATCGTTAACAATTTCAGTGTATGGATAACGCCTTCGCTAGCGCAGTGTAATAAAATTACTGCTCCATTCTCTTAGACACTAAAACGGAAATATAATTAAATGGTTTTATACCAGGGCTCCTATCGAACACTAGCATTACACGTCACTGCTTCGCCCGAATAAAGAGAAATATAAATATATACGTGTATGTACTCAGTGCGTGAAAGATTGATGACTTTATCTGATGGTGAAAAACAATGTTTTTTTTTTTTTTTAATTAAACAGCTGCTCTACTGGAAATCATAATAACTCAACACTCTTTTTGATTGCGTCTATTACCTTAACAAAACGCAAGTTCCTATTAAAGTGAAGTCTTTATATTTTTATATAGTTGATAAATAGTTCGAATCCAGTCCATTGTATTGGCTCCAGAATCCAGTATATTGGCTTCGCATTATGGTGAAAGAATTTTAACGCCATAAAATTATTAGCATTAGCATTAGCAGCCCGTAAATGTCCCACTGCTGGGATAAAGGCCTCCTCTCCCTTTGAGGAGAAGGTTTGGAGCATATTCCACCACGCTGCTCCAATGCGGGTTGGCGGAATACACATGTGGCAGAATTTCGTTGAAATTAGACACATGCAGGTTTCCTCACTATGTTTTCCTTCACCGCCGAGCACGAGATGAATTATAAACACAAATTAAGCACATGAAATTTCAGAGGTGCCTGCCTGGGTTTGAACCCGAAATCATCGGTTAAGATGCACGCGTTCTCGCCACTGGGCCATCTCGGCTCGCCATAAAATGTCCAAACTGAATTCGATTGAATAAAGGATATGTTGAATACAATCTCAAAAACAACTAGAACCTAAACTAACTAACCTAATTACGGTGTTTTTTTTGTTTAGAAGTTCTCGACCAACTTTCAGCGAGTCAAGAGATCTTTTATTAAATACGCTTCCTAAGTAAGAGCCTCCAGCTGAGCAAATATATCGTTTACTGTTGAATTTTATTTAAAATAATAAAAGATTTGCTATTATTAATCACTAGTCATATAAACACTATTCAGCTCCGAATTAGTAACTGTATATAACTATTTAATTACAAAGCTATATAAATATCAAATATGTTTTAACAGAATTTATAAAGGGAATAAGTTCTAAATTTGGATGTTTATATGTTTTTATGTACATACATACAGACATAAATCCGTCATACATAGATGAATTTGCAAAATTGTGTTGAAGTCGTTTTTTTATAAATATATCAAACCCATTTCGATGACATCATATTGATATACACCATATATCAATATGATGTCATGTCATGTCATGTCATGATATATCTGTTAATGTTTGGTCAAGTTGACCCCGTAAACATTGGTCAGATCCAATTCAGATATTGTATCAGCTTGTAAGATACTGTTTTTATACCGATTCCTCGGATGTATTTCGTCAGTTATAATGTCAAGGATTTACCTAAAACCAGTATAAACGATTCACATAAAACTTCTTTTATCTTCCATGATAGTGCTTTAGGGTCGGAGAAAATAAAGCCACGGCCGTACTATTACGTCAAAGTTGTCAGAGTATCATTACAATTTTATCTATATGTATTAACTTCGTGCTGGTTTACGATAGACCCGATCGAAACCTATCCACAATAATAAATCCTTAAAAGAATTATTTTTTAGTCGATAACTTATATTAGCGAAATTCTAATAATAAGGATATTTCGATATTAAATTCATGAAATTCAATGACATGAAGTTCAACAGGCGGCCATGTTGATGTTTACGGGTGCATTCAGAAAATGTGTTCCAAATTATAATAATAATTTCGTGCAGGAATACGGTAGGTAGAATAATATTTATACATTACATATTTGTAAATGTTTCCGAAATGGTGAGCCATTTCGGTTTGGAGCGCTTGCATCTTAACCGAGCTGCGAGTTCAAACACACACAAGCAACATTAAATTTCCATGTGCTTAATTTGTGTTTGTTTGTTTGTCAGCGGTGAAAGAGAATATTGTAAGGAAACATGTGTCTAATTTCAATGAAATTCATTCCGCATCCACCAATCCGCATTGAATTAGCTCCATGAACCTTCTCCTCAATGAAAGCCGCTCCCCTTTGCCCAGCAGCGAGACATTTACAGTCTGTTATTTTTATAGAAGATATATATATATATATATATTTTAATAATATGAAGTATTTAAGCAAAGAATGGACATTATGGCATAAAACCCTCGAGAACGCCAGAGGTTTTCATGAAAATAACAGCCCATAACTTAAGCTCCTTTTCAAGACAAAGGTTTGGAGCGTACTCCGAATCACGCATTGATGATGCATGCATGAAATAACGGCTAATATCTCTCTCAGTTGTAATATTTTCGAAGAATAAATAACTAATTTTAACAAATCAAGCAATTTATTCAATCATCTTTATATAGATGAAAGAATTAGTAATTTAAATATGTTAACCCCACGCTCCCGCCCTTAGCATGTAGGCGCTTAACTAAATATTCTGAAGGGATGAGTTAGCATTTAACCTCTTAAACACGGTCTGCTATTACTTTTGAATAGAATGTTATGAATAATCTTGATATTCTCGCACTGACACCTTGTAATTATAATTGTAATCTTGGGCGTAATTTCGTAGACTTTATGTCCCTCAATAGCCTGTCACAATTTAATTATGTAAAAAATCACAATAACAGAATCCTTGATTTAGTTTTAAGTACCTGTGAGGATATTTCCATAGAAGAAAGTATTAAACCTCTTAGTAAAATTGATTTACATCATCCTGCTTTAGATATCGATTTAAAATTAAATAAGCGTTTACTAACTATTAGAAAACAATTTGCGTCTTATAACTTTAGGAAAGCTGACTACACCTTAGTTAATGCTAAGTTATGTCAAATTGATTGGGAATTGGAGCTATCTCCGTTTAAAGATGTCGATATGGCTGTAGCAAAATTTTATGACTTACTGGAAATTATAATTCAATCTACTGTACCCAAAACAAAACCTCGTAATTTAAAATATCCTTCTTGGTTTACATGTAATTTGATTAAACTTATCGCTGAACGCAACAAAATTCTCAAAAGGTACAAACTATACAAAAACCCTAGAGATCAATTAGAACTTCAGTTGAGCAATGATAGGGTGGAGTCTTTGACAGCTTCTTGTTATCGTAAGCATATCCTAAGTATAGAAGAATCGGTTCTTAAAAATCCTAAGAAATTTTGGTCTTTTGTAAAGGATCATCGTGGTGAATCTTCAGATCTTCCTAGAGAAATGTTCCTCAATAATAAGACAGCAAATACAGGAGAAGATATTTGTAATCTTTTTGCTTCACAGTTTGCGTCAGTCTATTCCCCACATGATCAAGGTCGTATATCATATCCAGCAGATTGTTTTCCCCAATTTTGCTTAAGTAAAATTCCTTTGACCGAACGTGAAATATCTAAAATCTTAAAATCGGTTGATATTAGCAAAGGACCCGTTCCTGATGGAATTCCCCCATTATTTATTAAAATGACTAGTAAGTACTTAACACTTCCTTTAAAAATCCTTTTTTCAAAATCACTCGAATCTGCTAAATTTCCTACAATATGGAAAGCTGCCAATGTTGTTCCTATTTACAAAAAAGGCGACAAGCGTAATATCAAAAACTATCGACCTATTTCAATTTTGAGCGTTATTCCAAAACTTTTCGAAAAGCTCATCTGCCCAATTGTAACCAAATATTTCAAAAATATCCTCTCTACACAACAACATGGCTTTATGCAAAATAAATCAACATTGACTAATTTATTAGACTATGTTATAGATCTGTCTGAAAACGTTGATCACAAGACTCAAATTGATGCTATTTACACGGATTTTACGAGTGCATTCGACAAAGTTAGCCATACAATCTTACAATCGAAGCTTATGTATTACGGAATCCATGGTAATTTGCTGAATTGGTTAGTATCCTACTTAAATAACCGATCTCAACGGGTGATTACTCACGGCTATTCATCTTTTGCATTTGTTCCCACATCCGGGGTACCCCAAGGATCCCATTTAGGTCCAATACTTTTTTTAGTTTTTATTAATGACATAGTAGACAGCGTTAAATTTAGCAAATGTTTAATATTCGCCGACGATCTCAAAATCTACAGACCTATAAAAACGTTATCCGATTCTGACCTTCTCCAAGCAGATATAGACGCTCTCGCTAGCTGGTGTAATAAAAATAACATGGAATTAAATGTTAAAAAATGTCTTCATATAAAATTCACAAGACGCAGTAAACCAATATTATCTAAATATTCTATATCTGGCGATCCTCTATCCGAGGTTAATTCAATTCGAGACTTAGGTGTACTTATCAATAGCAATTTAAATTTTATTAATCATTTAGACAAAATAATATCAAAAGCTTGGAAAATGTTAGGATTTGTTAAACGAACATGCAAGGATTTTAAGAATACTCGCTCGTTGCTCTGCATTTATAATTCTCTTGTACGTTCCAATTTAGAGTATGCATCAAATATATGGAACCCATTTTATAACACTCATATCGAAAGACTAGAGCGAATACAACAAAATTTTACCCGTTTTCTTGCATACAAGGATACTAGTTGTCCTTATCGCGCTAACTACAACAATAGGCTAAAACATTTTAATATGATATCACTCAAAAGTCGCCGTGAAATCAGCGATGTTTTGACCCTACACAAACTGATCCATGGTCAAATAATTTCACCTGAACTACTTCAGCAAATCAATTTAGTTGTTCCCCGCAAAATTCCTAGACACCCAATAAAAAAACCTTTTAGAACTACAGCTTTTAAAACAAATTTAGGTAAACATGCACCCCTCAACAGAATAATTAATTCTTATAATGAATATTCTTCTAACGGCAATATCGACATCTTTGCCCAAAGCTAGCCAACTTTTGTGAAGCTCTGTAAAGATCTCATAGTATAACTTTAAAACCATTTTATTCATAAATTAAATTATGTCAACCCTTGTAGATTTTTGTTGTTGTATTTAAATTATATTTTATGTTTTGTTTAATTATCTATAGTTTATTATTTTTTTTTTAATTTTTAGTAAAGATATAATTAGGTTAGTATAGTCTTATCTTAAGGTCAATGTTGTTTACACCTGTAATGATTTATTCACCTAGATTTAATACCCTGTATCTACTGCTAAGTGAATGTGCTAGTGATAAGTCGATGGTGTAACTATTTCCAATAAATAAATAAATAAATAAATCTTGAAACGGAATCCTAAATATAACAACTTTATCAATGTATCCTCAAATAACTCAGCGCCCGCCGATCGACCTGAAAGTGGCTCTTTCGTACGACCCTTTTCGCTATTTTTATATCAATTTCTAACGTAAAGTTTACGCTTAAATGAAAAGGAAAATTGGTATTTTTGTAATTCATTCAAACCCACGCGCCACTAGCGTTTAAAAATATATACTTAAAAATACAATAAAATAAACATAAAACAACACAAAACAATTCGGCGGAGTTTATCGATTTAATACACGCAAACGATGATAGCCTAGGAGATGACCTGGAACCTGTTATTTTACACACAAAAACATTCGCACTAAGTATGTTTCAGGTTTATTGTTTGTACAAAAACATGTTGAGTGTTTTTACATTAAGTAGCGACTGGCTTTCTGAAGGGGCGTTCAAGTTTTGGCTTTAATAAATGCACTAGCCGGCTTGACTGCGTCATACTAGGATAAGGAAATTTGATTCGCAAAACATATCATCATAAGGTTCATAGCTCATTAAACAGCTGAATTGCTAACGTATGCTGCGAAGATTCGCTTCAAATGATGAAAGACCGAACAGGAAGGAATGATCCAGGAAGTTGATAAATTGCTTTGAAGATTACGCCGACATTAGACATTAGCGCAAACACTTCATACATGTCTATGCACCATTTACGTACAACGACAAAATATACGCGCGTGAACTTTGAAGATGAGCTCTCCAAAAGTTGATTGGTTCTGTGTTTATGTTACGTCTAAGTTTTTTCACATGAACGAAGTAAACAAACAAACGATGTATGTATGTATTATGCAATAGGTTTAATTTATTTACACAATACAAAAATATATGGTACTTTTCCATTGATAGGACACACATTTCAATAATTTATACTTGACTATGTATTTTATAAAAGAAAGAGTAAGTACTTAAATTGTGAATCGGTAGAATGATAAATTCAATCCTTCAACATGACTTGAATATGTTTTTTTTTATGATAATGGAGGCGAACGTGCAAATTGGCCACCTGGTAAGTGGTTACCACCGCCCGTAGAGATTGGTCCTGTAAGTAATATTAATCATTCCTTACATTGCCTATGCGCCACCAACCTTCGAAACTAAGATGTTATGTCCCTTATACTTGTAACTACAGTTGCTCTCACCCTTTCAACTGGAACATAACAATACTAAATATTACTCATAGTAAGTGAGTGAGGGTTTTGTGCAAGCCCACTTGGGTAGGTACACCCAAGTGGGCTTGCACAAAACCCTACCACCAACTGAATATTTTGATATTGATTTGAAAATGTTATTTTTCGTTAAGAAATGAATGATGATATAGACTCCACAATTAATTATATGTAACGCATAATTTGATTGCCCACTTTACTAAATTTTCTTTACTTTAGCTAATGTATGACGCATTAGAATGGCAGATTTCTATGAAACTATTGGTTGATGTCATGGAAAGTGTCCCCTGACAATAATTTGGCAAAAGACTGTTTAAGATTTTACAAGAATCAATCACGGTAAGTACCGCCCACACATCTCGTATACCACCACCACCACGAAACAGTACTTTATAGGACGTACTCTAGCTTTCACACAAAGTGAGACAATTAAAAAGATACCAAAGGATCGTGACATCTTATGTATAAAGCAATATGAATATTTTCACAGTGCCGATGTCCCTGAGCATTACAACCTGCATATAACCCATTTGGACAACGGGCTTCTGATTTTAAATTGAAAATAAGACCGACATATTTATTTTACTATTTATATGAGTTTTCGTTTTTAAAAGCGAAAAACACAGCTTGTTTGTATGAAATGTGTATTGCGTAACAAAGTTTGTCGCCTGAGGGGAGGTAGTGCCGCATCGTGACGACCACACACCGTGTGATTGATCATTTACCCGCACGAAGGTAGATGAATAAATATAAACAAGCACTTTGTATAATACTAAAAAACAAAATGTTCGTAGAAAATTACATATTTTTTGAAGAAGATCTCTGGGAAAGCCCATCTCAATCCAGGGTGTAAAGATGCAAAACACCCGTACTCTAGGGGTCCCTACCGATGGTGGTCAAGACTTGGACTATCGGAATTGGATCATAGAAATTTTATTTGGAAGGGAGGGAGGATCTCCAATACACTGCTTGCACCCGGGAAGTTATTGTGCTTAAGACGGAACTGTGTCTGGATGCTTTGAGAATAAAATTTTACGAAGAAATGAATTGCTCAATTTTTTTTATTTCAATTTTATTACATTTCTCTATATGGGGCTCTTGCCATCATCGACGTTCCTGCTCTTACTGAGCTCCGTAAAGTTAGTCGTGATGATGGTAAAAGACCTGATGGATTGGTTCCCTGGAAAGAGAAAGGCCCCTTAGGTATGTGAGGGACGCTATATGCGTTGACACGCTGGCTCCGTCTTATATCAGACAAACAAGCCGGTGTCGCTACGGAAAAATCTGAAGCGAAAAAACGATGCCAAATATTCGTCTTATGTCAAATTATTTTTTGTCCCATTTGCTGTTAAACACTTGGACCTTGAAGCAGTAATGAAAAAAGCTTCATTAAAAGTATAACACCTCGCCTCATTATCTCCACTGGTGACAGGAGGGCTGGTTCGTTTTTTGCCCAGCAGATCGGAATTGCGATTCAACGGGGAAATGCTGCTATAATTCTTGCCACCATTCCACGTGGTCAAGATTTATAGAGTACCATAGTTTAATTAATATTTGTACATATTCAAGGACTTAATGTTAATTTGAAACATATAAAGTTTGTTTAATAATTTGAAAGGGGTAACATTTTACACAACCCAATTTAAAAAAAAAATGAGCTTTTTTTTTTGAGAAAGACTTATTAGCTGAAAAACATCAGACAATTAAGTGGATAAAACCACTTATAGTAGTTATTTATTATTGTTACGTTAAAATATGACGAAGCATATTATACAACGGTTTGAAAAGTACTAGATTACTTATTACGTAAAAATATAAACATAACCAAAACAACCTCAAGAAAAACTGAAGACTTATAAATATTTTTGTTTGGAATTAGACATTTAAAACCATTTGAACCCATTGTTTCACTTATTCTCGTAATTTTATAAATATGAATAACTGTGTATTTATATGAAAAGAGGGTTCTTTCCGAAACGTTGGTAGAGTTTGAACCATTGACAAATGGAAAATGCTTTATTACAAAGTTTACTTGGATAAAATACATTTGATTTGAACTGACTCTATATTCCAACATTTCACGGCTACAATAAGATGAGTGCTATGTGGTTTCTGAAAATTATATGATAAACAGAAATAGTTTCGAGTCATACAAATCATATCAAATACCATTGTACGCAGATGTTATATATAGTATTTGTTTTTTTTTTTTAATATTCAAAAATGATTGAACTTCATACCAGTAAACGATGAAGACCGTTGAAAATAATCGCTATATTCAGTATTAATCTCTGTCAAATGTATTGAACTTATGTGGTCCTTTATTATATCATCTTAGTTAGTTTACTTATTTTAGTTTAAAATATTAATACTGAGGAGACATTTTTTTTGTATTACTGAACTGAACAACCTAATACTACTAAACCTAAAAATTGGTTTCAGTATATAGCAAACAACGGATGCCGACGTTTTTTTCTTTGTAAATTATAAAAATCAGTCATGGCATAACTCAAAAACAATTAACGTTCTTGAAAAAATATTTTCAGCGGACTGTTCTTGAACTAAATGCAGAACCTTTCAAGTCCCCGAGACATTATCTTCGAGCACGTTATAAACATTACTAACTTGTCGTAAAGTATCGTAAACATTATTACCTTAACTGTCATTCGTTAAATCAATGTAACAACATAATTTTGTTATTCCGAATAAATTATATGGAAAATACCAGAGAATTGTCTGAATACAGTGGAACTCGAAATAATAGCTTCAACTTTGTGAATAAAACTAAATGGACTCGCTAATGCAAACCACTCGTGGAGTATTAGAACATCTCAAATTCTTTGCTTGAATCTCTCGAGAAAACGAGCAAAGGTTGTTTTTGTGTGCGTCGTGGATATGGTTTGTTTACCTTCACATTTATACTAATCAATGCTGTCTGTCAATCTCTACTTCAATATACATATGAAATCTTTTTTCTCTGTGCATCAATCACTTGAAAACTACTGAATGTAAGGCTGAGACTGACCAATCAAAATATTCTTTAATCAATGAGGCTCACAAAAGCACCTTTGAATCATCATGTTACAGTATTGAATCAAATTTAAAGCTACCACCGGTTCGAAAAGTAGATTCTACCGAGAAGAATCGTCTAGAAACTCAGTAGTTACTCTTTTCCACCATTTTAACTACAGAGTATGTCGGTAAAGAGAAATTAAATTTTTATATAACCTGCCTAGAAATCAATAAATACTAAGTCCACGCTTTTTTATTTTTAATATGACCTTGTACTGATACATCGTTAATGCACCACCAACCTTGGGAACTAAGATGTCATGTACCTGGTGCCTGAAGTTAAACAGGCTCATTCATTCTTAAACCGGAAAACAACAATGCAAGCTGGTGATAAACAAAAATAGTTTCAATATCAAATCATACATGACGATAATATTTTATTGTATGTATGTACATTAAAGTACAGCATTTAAATTAGACAGGAAAGTTTGGTTATCCATGCAACGTAAATCAAGATACAAACGCCACACAACACCATCTTGTAGTTCATCATTTCGTTTTTAAATTCGCGTGTATTTTTGTTTTCGTGTGTGAATATGAAGTTACTCAATAGTTAGGTAATGAATCGTATCGTGATTAAATCTCGTTCATAGTCAAGAGTTATAAGCCTTTCAATCAATAGTTTCCTGTATAGTCATGGGAGAAATATTTAGCTTTTATTTAATACCATTACAAAGATGATACGATTGCTTTGCATATATTAATAGTTAATAATAGACGGTATCGCTGAGGCCGAGTTTATTTTCCTTATCTTTGGTTCCAACCTTATTATAGACGGGTGATACATTAGTGCTCCAGTGACGCTGGTGGCAAACCCATCCCGAATCAAACATAGGCTAGACGACTATATATTTGGTGGAAACTATTAATTTAATTATATTATATTTTATCCTGTTAATTGTTGCTTATTGATTGTCAAAAATCTACCACCGGTTCGGAATTTAGCACCTCGGACCTGAGAAGAACCGGCGAAAGAAACTCAGCAGGATATTTTTATTTTTTCCCCTTTTGCATGTACGATTAAATTATCAATCGGAATATCCATAAAACAATACTTTTGTAAGTACTTTTGGATCTCCTCTTGAGTCCATTTAGTGTGCAGATTTCAGAAAAAACATCATTTTAAATAAATTTTAATTTAAAGTAAATATAGTTGTAAAGGCAATCGCTATAACATACTAAAACTAAAGATGAAATCATAATATTAAAATGAATAATAAGACCGCGCCCGCGAGATGCATCACTCGCATGTTCCTACGCATATAGGAATGGCAAGAACAGAAGCAGGGTCCAGACAGTTCGGCCTCGCTGCTATTTTTAGTAACAACATCCTTCATCGAGTAATCAACTGAGAGGAACTAAAATGCTGCGCAGAATACACAGTTATGACTCACGAACCAAATTCAAGAAAGAGTGAAATGACATCCTGTTAAGGTACCACTTATTCATCAATTATATGACACGTCTAAACAACAATTGTGTTCCGCTTTTAAATTTTATATATACCTTAAAACATTTCTTATTTTGCAAGGTTTATACATGATTTCGACTCAGTCACTGACATAAAATAATACCCAAGAGCTGATACCTCGTTACTGACTACTTGGCAAGCGAATCACGCTTACATATTATATCTTGGCTACATGGAGAAGTCACACTACTACTACAGGGACACACTGCAATACCTATTACAAGGAAAGTGATGTTTTATTTAAACTTTTAGCAGACTTTATATTTTAGCAGAATGAATACTATCTGTTTTTAGTCGAGAAGTTGCAATTTAAGTGAATTAAAAAAAATTATATGGGTAGGGGGTGGGCAAATGTGCCACCTGATGGTTAATGATCACCACCGCCCATCGACAAGGCTGTAAGAAATATAAACCATTCCTTACATCATCAATGCGCCACTAACCTTGTTATTGTGCCTGTAATTACACTGGCTACAAACTCACCCTACAAACCGGAATACAACAATACTGAGTACTGCTGTTTGGCCGTAAAATATCTATAATATAAAGTGTTTCTTAATTTCTAGAAATATCTTCGCAACCCTTATGTAATGTATTTTCGGAAAACAAACCAACAAACAAGATGTTTACACAACTAAATACTATTTGTTACTTGTCACTGTTTCACGAAACGGAAAGTCAAATTTATTGAAAAAGTTATTTAAAAGATCGTTTACGAATATTTATCAACAACAACAACACTGATGTAGTAGTGTTGTGTTCCGGTTTGAAGGTCGTGAACGCCAGTGTAACTACTGAACAAGGGACATAATATCTTAGTTCCCTAGCGTGGTGACGATGTATGTTAATACTTCTTACAGTGCAAATTATAGAATTCTTACAGGGCAAGTAATGAGCACCGCTTCTATGATTACATGTCATTCGGTGGCCTATTTGCCAGTCGGCTTGCCTATTTTAAATTAAAAATCGCAAATTGTAGTTAGTCCACATATCTTTGCTCCCATATACCAAAGGGTAGGGGACACTTTTGTCTACCTGGTGTATGGATTGGCTTGTATGGATATATGAAATTTATTGTCCACTTACATCTGCCATCAAAATGTATACCACACAAACACACAATCAGGTCTCTTTTGAAACAACTCTTCCTTCATTCTATTTACCTTCATTCGTGACAGATTATTTTTTAGCCCAAATTTTCAATAGACCATGTTTTGTCTCGTATAATGCTATCGTATATTATTATTCTATTATTAAAAAGAAGCAGCCTTCTAATGCTATACAATACAGGATTGACGGTATAGCCCAGCAACTCTATCCTATACCACCATGTAGTTATAAACATGATTATTTTCATGCGACACCAACAACTAACACATGCCAAAAATAAAGTCTCACTTTAAACGTATAACTTACGTAACACATGCACGTGCGATTACCCAAAGTCTTCTTTCTGCGACCTTTCTGTCCTCTGTTGACCTTTGTAATCTTTATAGTTGGCGAATTATCCGTGACTCCGTGTCCGTACCACTCACGTCAACAATATTCTGTAGGTATTCTTGAGTTATGTAATATTATTTTTTAATAAGCAAATTGACTTATCAATTATTATTTTGAATATAAACATGCTTCATTGGTCGCGACATATAAATTATTATTATAAAATAAAAAAACCGGGCTGCGAACTAACAAGATTTAAATTGTTCATATAGGTTAGAAATAAATTAAAGTTCGAGTAGGTATTTTATCGGTCTGTATTCCACTGTTCGGGTTTAAAGAGTGTTTATAACTTGTTTTTATATTGTCTGATATTTCGACGGAGTGGCACCTGTATTGGCGCGCCCTGCCTCGTCAAGTTAGGAGGAAACTCGTACGCGTCTCGCAGATGCGACGTGAAAATACCCATTAGTTCATAAAGATATTATTTCGCATAAAACTTAAACATTATATTTATGTATATGGGTAAAAACTAGCGCGAGAATGTAGAGCGATTGATATTATTTTTTAAAAATAATGCATAACGTAAAGTAAGAGCTTGTTAATGTCCTACAACTGGGCTCATTGTTTAAGGAGAAGGAGCTTACCCCGCCACGCTGCTCTAATGTCGGTGCTAACCCAGGTGGATTTCGTTCGATGTAGATTTCCACTCGATGTTTTTCTTGACTACCGAGCACGAAATCTCTACTTAGTATAAAGTCGCTTTGCACCATTTATTCGCTCAGATCTTTTCAACTACGCAACGGATCTTAATGCAGTTTTCAACAATAAACAGACTGATTTAAGTGATATGTAAATTACACGCGTAAAACGCGTGTCATAGTAGTGAAAAGAAAGAATTTAAACATTTCCGAGCCGGAGGAGGAAAAACAATATTTTTATTATTTTATGTTAACTCTTCACTCTAAAAGTTGTGTATAACCCCTTATTGTACCCGTGTGACGCCGGGACGTTTAGCTTGTTAATTATTGATAAAAATTAAGCAGATTAAAACTCAGGCATGCATCGCTGATGCTTTCAGCTTTCAACTTGTAAGTTTTCGTTAAGACATATGTGTTCATGGTAGCGTTATCGCGGCTATGTCTTGGGTGTTTAATTAAACTTTGAATTTTCAATTTTTATTTATTTTTTGTTTATTTTTAAATATTGTTGCACTGGAATATTCTTAACGTAAGTACATTTTAGCGGCATTCCTTATATTGCGTTATAATCGGAGATACGCAAATGTGCCGTGTTTCCTGTGAGCTTACTGCGTATTGCGTTCGAGATTTCTAGAAATAGTTTAAAATTACTGTGTTTGCAATTTATTTCTATATACGTGTGTGTACGTCGATTGAAGAATTCATTTAAATAAACTACATCAGGTTTTTTACTGTGACTTAAATTAATTGTGGACCTGTAATTTGTTATGTATTGAATATAACTTTATGTTTCCTTTATTATTAAAAAGATTGAAATTCATTTTAATTTAAATAAACAATACTATCGGTAAGTCATGTTCTCTGGTCATTTCGCAATACGTGTAACGTGAATTTACAATTTTTATCTCTGGCTGTTAGTTTTGTAAACCTCAGCGGTAATATTAAAACATTAAATAAATGGTGTCTGTATTTCGTTCTATTCATGTACTCGTATAAAAACGAATGGACGGCAATATTATATAAGAGACACGGAATAAGTATCCTCGCTAAATTCCTAGCATTAGATACATGTCTAGTGACTTTCCAAATTGTACATCACATGTCTGCTGTTGATGAATTCTGGTGATGTCATAAGTATGATTTAAAAATAATTTACCTTAAAAATAGGACTATTGGAATGAATTAATCTTTGAATGAATCTTTCGGGTTGATGTAATGATCCAAATCTGGTATACACATTATATTTATATAATGAAAACGTAAATTTCGACTGGTTTAAGGTCCTACGACTGCGAGAGACATCTTAAGGAGAATGTGTGAAAGCAGTGTCCTGGATATCTCCTCTCCCACCCTAACAAAAAAAAATTTAAGAGTCTTTCCGATGATCCAATATTTGACCACTGGCCTTGAGCCTCCCAACGCCTGGGTTTTATGTACACTGCCTGATGGATTGAGACGAGGATGACGCTTCATTTTTTACGCTGCTTTAGTATGTGCTGATAAAGTACTTATGTGACAGATTGTAGTCTGATAGACAACACATCCTTTTGTTACGAGGGTCACCGCCGCCACGAATTATAAATACAAATTAAGCACTTGAAAACTCAGTTCTTACTTAGATTTCATGTCACGATCTTCCTTTAAGATCCACGGGTACTTCCGTTTCGTGGCGTTCGTACAAACTATATTGTAAGTTTTCTTTAATTTCTAAGACAATATGGAATGAATGTATGTATGTAATCATTCTGTCCCGACTTCACACGGGTAAAATTCATACATAGTTACCTCCCCATTGAAGTAGAAATTTCCAAAAAATCTTAAGAGTGCGCATTTGCGTCACGAAAGGGGTAACTTTGCTAAATTTTAAGACAATCGAACTTATAGTTTCAAAAATCTTATGATGTGTTTGTGATACCAAATTTAGACAATGCAATCGAAAGAAAAAACAACTTTTAAAGTTTCAATACCTCCTGGCATTTCGAATAAAATAGAAGCAACGTCATCGAATCTGTATGGTATTAGGAAATAACTATTACATAACAAGAGGGAAATTGTAATGAAGCCATAAAAGTCTTCAATTAATCCAAACGAATTACAAACACGATATTTTACGGCTGATATCTTTATAGATGATGCTGCAGCGTTACTAAGTACCGACAGTCACGAAAGTGCAGTTTTACTAATTAAACTCCTATGGTTGGACCACACCTGCGACATGCCAAGGATTTTATACTTGCATAACATTAAATTATTCGTTTGAAGGGTCATAAAATCAAGATAAAATAAATTGAAATTGTACCACAGCATTTATAGTTCAAAGAGTTCATTGCAAGTTAAATGTTATGTTGGGTTTAGAAATATCTCCCACTAAGAGTAAAGTTTGTATTTTTAAAAGAGGATATAAGCGGGATATTATATTTCTTACTTTGGGAAATGAACGTATTCAGGTAGTGAACCACGTTAAATATTTAGGAATGTGGTTGGATAGGTCGCTGAATTGGTCTAAACATATAAATGAAACTAAAGAAAAAGCTTCAAAATTTTTGAACATCCTTAAAGTTTTAACAGGGTCTGGATGGGGTGTACATCCTTGCCATTTAAGACGTTTATATATGGCCGTTGTGAGGAGTAGACTAGAATATGCTAGTTTTCTTTACGATACCAGCAGTAAAACTCATTTAAACAAATTAGATGTTATACAAAATCAATGTATGCGAATTATCGGTGGTTTTATCAGATCTACAGCTATCAATGTGATGGAATCGGAACTAAACTTACCCCCTCTAAGTGTACGTCGAAAATATTTGGCGGGAAAATTTTTATTAAAGTGTAAATCGTTAAACAGTCAAGATATTTGTTCTTTGTTAGACAGCTTAGAAGAACGGATTAATAAAAATTTTTGGAGACATAAAAAGAAACCTCTGCTTCTTCAGTTACATGAAATTTTACGAAATAAACCTATTTTTAAAAGTAAAAAATTAGAAATGTTTTCTCTTTCAACTTGGGTCAGCAATATGGATCTTGGATCAGCTGTCCAGTCAAATATTGATTATGTCACCAGAGCAAAGTGTCATTATAATCCGATTTCATTAGGTGTTTTGTGTAATCGGTTCATACAGGATCGTTATGATAATTTTTATAAAATTTTTACCGATGGTTCGAAAGACCATTCAGGTGTAGGTGCTGCCTTTTATGATGTTCAGAACGACAGTAAAGTTTGTCTTAAAATGTCACCAACCATTTCAATTATGCGAGCGGAATTGATAGCTATAGCAGAGGCTTTGTCTTATGTTGGAGATATTAAAGGTCAAAACATTGTAATTCTGTCGGATTCTAAAAGCGCTGTACAACATGTGGCTCGGTGTGCCTCGACTGTTCGATGCCTTCCGATAGCCTATTCAATCATGCAATCCATGTATGAATTAATGAATCATAATAAAAATGTAATATTGCAGTGGATACCTTCGCATACCGGCATTCCAGGAAACGAAAAGGTCGATATTTTGGCCCGAAATGCTACGATAGAAGGCGAAGATTTACATTGTGTGCCATATTTTTCAGAGTTGCTTGGCTGGTTGAAAGATTTGTGTTGGAAGCAATGGAAAGAGCATTTTGATGAAAGAGCCTTAAGCAAAGGAATATGGTACAATACCATCCAGCCTAATTTGTCACGTGGACCTTGGTTTGCCGATAGTCGTATAAGTAGGGAGAATATTATCATAGCCCATAGGCTCCGATCTGGTCATATTCCACTGAACAGCTTTGGTTTTCTTTTGAAAAAAGTCAACTCTCCATTGTGCTCAGTATGTAACCGCTTAGAAGACGTGTACCATGTGTTAGTGGAGTGTGTGCGTATCGAAGCCGAACGTAAACAATTTTTTTTGCATTATCCACAATACAATGTAAACAATGTGGGGATATTTAATAGTATCCTGGCCACACCTACCTCCAGAGAGGCTAGGCATTTATATAAATTAGTTAAGATTTATTTAGATAGAAGAGGTTGATGTAGTTTGGAACGATGGGGGTGACATGGTCATTATTGACAAAACCCTCTTATAAATAAAGATAAAAAAAAAAAAAAAAAAATGTTATGAGCTAAATATTTATCAAGCAATGCTTTAGTCGAACAGGAACTTATAAAATTGAAATCATACAATAACAAATTAATCATTAAAGTCTTTAAAAAGTAATAAAAGCAACGGAAGTAACAAAGAATAAATAGAACACACCACTTTTTATTGAAAATTTATTAATTTTATTAAAAAAATAAACAAACAAATTATTAACAATTTATTACAGTTGGCTTAACATATGCGCTATATTTTCAAAAATCTTATATTATAAAGTACTTCAAAGTAAAAAACTTTTTTTAAAACAAGTTTTACTCTTTAATTTTTTTTTACTTTTTAGTTATTAAACTCGCATTCGTATACTCAGTAAGTCTTTCCATTAGATACCCATATAATAGGCAAGTGACCTGACGACTTTATTGGTTTTCACTTAATTTTTTGACTTATGCTCAGTAAGCCCTTTCATTTGATACCCATATTGTAGGAATGAATTTAAAAAAAAATATCCGCCATCTTGGCTGTTCCACCATGCAGGATTTGGAATGACGTCACACAGTTAACCATGCATAGTCATCCAAACTGAACGTGTATACAAAATTTTAGCTCAATCGGTTAAAGATATCTGCTTCTAAATTGAGTTGCAAGATATCACCCACACATACTTACATAGCAAGTTAAATAAAAGCTTGTAAAATAATAAAGTATTGATCATATTGATGCTATATTACGAAACGAATGGCACATATCCCGCCATCAGCTCCTGTAAACGTAATATAGTCTAGTCTAGTTTGTAAGACAAATATAGTCACGTTTAAAAAAAAACAATAGACTGCGTATGAAACCTATATCTATGAATAATAATAATTTAACCGTTTACTACAAAATAATTCACCAATTCCAATGTAGCTTTCTTGTCTCCGCTCATCTTATTATCTAAATACTAACGTTCCTAGTAATATTTTCGGCTCTAATTATAGAGGGAACACTGTATAAACATATTCCGTTGTACATATTACATGTTTACATAAGTAGGTACTAATTCAATTACCTAGAACACAATCGTTATTCTAAATAATAAAAGCGCTTTTAATAATTTCCCCTGAGGGTATAAATCGCCAAAAAGGCCGTGTAATTCGTGTATTATGAAATTGAATTTTAAATATTATGTATATTGATTAGTGTATTGTAACTCGAAACCAAAGAGAAAATATATTGAAACACAATAGTCTTTATATAATATATACGTTACTAAAAAGTAACGTCTATATATATAAATTAAAAAACCACGCAAAGCGACTAATCGATACAGAAAGTATACAGAAAGTACTTATTCACTTTCGTAACTAACGGGGAACACGACGAGAGTAATCAAACGCAGGACCAACGGCTAGACTTGGTTTTCTAACATTAAGCCACTGAACATTTTGACAATATATTGCTTGTGATAACTGAGCATAATTGAGTTTTAAACATGTATTTCAAACAAAGGTGAAATGGTCTCAGAAACACACGATCGCATCTGCCCAATCTTACTTTTAATAGCTTTTCAAAAACAGTTTAAATGTTTTTATGACAGAGAAAAATATTAACTGAGATTCTTGAGATTTTATAAAAGTTTGAGCTTGAGATTTTATAATTTTATATTTTAGAGAATCGATAATACGCGGGTGAAGAATATTTTACGATAAGAAAAACCTAAACATCATCACATTTTCCGACTATGACCATGTTTTATGTTTTGGAATGAGAATAATTAAATAAAAAGTAGTTAGTGTGTTACTGATCAACTTGCTTACTTAAGTAACAAATATTACAAACATGAAACTTACAATAATATGCGCTCAAATTTAGCTATTCCAGAGGTCAGGAGATATGCCAGTCAGTTGTCCACGACGATTTGTCAACGACGGACCTCGCCTTAAAATAACAAAATTTAAATATTTTTTCTGATAATATCAACCGTAATTTTTTTTGTTTATTATGTCAAGTCTAGTAATTATTTGAAAAAAAAAACATTATGTACTCATGTTGAAAGTATTTATTACATAATGTTCTGCGTATTAATGTTTCTGCGATACTCAATCGTGCATCTGATGTACGATACAAATAATAATCGTAATCGCCGGAGCCAAGCAGCGTGTAAACGATAATAGCATACACTTAGAGCCGTCATAATTGATATAAACTGTAACTGACTAGTAAACTAAATTATGCTAAATTAAAGTAATTGTTTTATTGAGTTACGTAAGAAATAATTAATACTTTTTTAAAAAAAATTAGTTACCTGATTGTGAGTGGTCACTACTGACCATAGGAATTGGCGCTGTAAGAAATATTAACCATCCCTGATACGACTACAACCTTGGGAACTAAGATGTTGCGTCGCTTGGGTTTGTTGGACTAGAGTGACACTATATACATACATATATTACACTAGCCGTTCAAACCGAAAAACAACAATACTAAGTATTGCCATTTTGTGTTAGAATATGTGATGAGTCAGAGTTACCAAGTAAACAGAAACGCCACTTCACGCTCGAAGTTTGCAATGTACGTCTATGTCTGATATTCTGATATTTTATATGTTGTCTCTTGCCGGCTGTCCTCTGCCAAGAAATACATTATACACCAAGCTGTGAAACGCGCTGCGGGTGGCACGGGGATTTACTGCTGAACAATTTGTGGGTATTGCGCTCTAAACTTGACATTAAATGAGCTTAATGACATTATATTGATTAAGGTATCCCAGTGCATAAGTGAATCAGAATTCACCTCGTGACATATTGATTATAAAGCAAAGCGATCTTTCTGGCCGTACTGCAATTCTTCTCACACGACATGACACGTGTTTCATGCACTTATTCATATATCTTGTAACATCTTTCAAATATTATTGTATATCGTGCTTCAATATAAAAACTCTGATGAGAGCTGAATTATTCTCGGGAGGTTCCTTTACTACCGGCTCAATACCCGTTTCGAATTGATTTTATATATAAGTATAAACTTTAATAAGAATCCGCAGATTGCTAGTTAATAATTACAATATATTTTCGTTTGTCTCTGGGCCGCAATATATTCTCGTTTCAAATCACACGCTTCTAAAGACGTTTGTCTTCTAAATCTTATATTAAGGAAATATTAATAGCCTACGTTATAAAACTTATAAGGAAATACAATACATTTGTAATAAATAAAAAAGTCGAGTTTTGCATATTTATTATTTTCGGTTAAGGTAAAAACTATCAACGTTCGTGCTGCCACAGTTGACCGTTTCTTTTGGAATTTTAATGTTTAAATAAAATTTTACCTAAACTTTTTATATACCTTAGAATAATATAATAATATTTAGTCTCGCCTTTAAAATGTTATGATTAACAGATTTAATTGCCAGAGTGTCACTGATTAGGACATTATTTTGTTTGTTTTTGTTACACATCGTTAGCGAGTGACAGGTCACTCAGGTCGACGCTGAATATGCTCGTGCCCGTCACGCGTCACGCGTCGGACAAACGTGACAGACGATGCGAATATTTTAATTTTATAACATTAATACCCATCGTAGTAACAAGTGGCGTTTTTCATTAAAATAATATTCAATGAGGTAATTAAACTGGCCAGTATAAACCAGACTTACGTTTCAATTCATTCTAAATTCAATATAAAAATAAACATAATTCAAATAGGCTAATGTTAGAATTAACTCTTCCTCAATTGAAATACTTCGACAACTAATTACATATACAATTAAATAATAAATTTAAACTATATATAAAAACTCGGACATTTTATTTTCATGTGTATGGTTTTTTTTGTTTAATAATTGTAAATTCCAAACCTTCTCTTCATTAAGAGAGGAGATATTAGCCTACTAATAAGTCATTTTCATTCAGTCATACTGATTTTATATACTTATCTATTTTATTTACTTGAGTGAACATCTCACTAAGACGTGGGTATACCAACAGCGAAAAACGACATACAACCGTTTTTCGGAGTAGGTATCCGTTAAGGAAAATTTTAAAAATGTATGTTAACTTATATCAATATGGAAAATCCTCCTCTTCTAAAAATATGTAAATAAGTATTTAAAATAAAACCTTCAGAACTTGTTGCTATTTAATTTTTTTCTCTAAGCTCTCTATCTCAAGTTTTTTTTTTTATTTACATTGGAATATTTCGCAAAACAACAATAAGGTAACCCGAGGCTTATTTTAAATAAGTATTGAATATTTTTTAAAGATTTTATTACGTAGTTGATATGCGCCACCTCTGTTGGCTTAGACGGTGCGCGATGAGATGTTGTGCAGTTTGTTGAACGGATCTCTGACACTGCTCCGCACAAGAGACAAGGACTGTGAGGATCTTAACACGTACGATATTATATACATTAGACCTTAAACACAACATTTCATGATTTTAACCAAAAATTTCCAGACAATCGCTTTATTTTAACAAGAAATAATAATAGATAGATATATAACAAGAAATAATAATAGATGATATCTTATGTACACAATATGTGTACATAAACACTTAGCAGGTTCCGTATTCAAACGGCCGATGCAGTAGTTAAACAATAATCATGAATCATATGTGATTTACGAATATAAGAAAGATATTAAAATTATACAAATACATAAATTGATACAAAACAATGCATCGATAAATTCAATAACTCGCATTCGTAAAATCATGCGAAACTACTAAATCATAGACGTCGCGCGTCGGTCGGACTCGTAAGAGCACCGTGATCAATGTATCGGTGCGTTGCGTAGCGGACGTCATGCATACATAATAAGTGCTCTGGATGGTTCCGTCGGCGGGAAAGTTTATAAATAGAGCGGAACTGGGCTGCAGACGTTGTTGTGTAAATAATACTAATTGCCTGAAGGTGAACTAATTACCTGACATGGGCATTTTAAGGACACTACACTGAATGACAAAGTACACCTAATGTCTTGTCTTACTCTATATATTAAATTGCCTTGCTGCTCTTAAATTTAATTCGATCTCAGTGAGGTAGTAAGCTTGAACTCCAAGAAGAAGAAGCTACTATTGTATGCCATAACAATGACGGTCAACCTCTAAAACGCGAGCGAAGCCACTCGTTCAATATAATTTAAAACCTAGAAAATAAGATACACATACGTTATAAGTTAGACTTACACATTCTACCGTAGAATGAACCTGGATTCAAATGCGAGCGAGCGAATGCCGAGCATCAGTTCTCAAGTCTCTTTAATTTTTTTTGCAAATATTTATTGTTAAACTAAACTAATTCGTCTTCGTGCGTGTCACGCTGCCTTCTCAGAGGATTATGAGAGTGACGGAATAGAGTCCATCGCAAAGAGTGCATCTGTGTTGACGCACACATTGGTCCACTATAATATATCATGATTGGGTTGTCTAACATCATAAGGCGTTTATTCATTTCAATTAATTGATAATAATATTCATTTATGGACAGCAGCCCCGCTTGGAATTAATTAACGTTTCCCGAGTACACTTTTTAACCCATCGGTATGCCTTATCACTGGTGCCGGTTAGTACATGGACACTCGTTTATTGCGTGTTGTAACTTCAGTAGAAAAATTAATTAAACATATTTAATATCTGCCTGAAAATAAGTCTAACAGTTACTATCTAAGAGCTGAGATGACAGAGTAGTTTGGACAAACTAACGCAATCTTCGGTATAGAATTACATATTCTTTAGCGAAAATTGCGTTAGGTTAATTTAGTTCGATCTTGGAACCCGAGCAAGAACCACGGAATATTTATGTGATTAACTCGTGTTAACGCATCTCGTGGTTCCTAATAAAATGAAACATCTTGAAGTAACATGCGCGGTTGACAATCTGCCACACTTGTACCCACCAACCCACATTCGAGCAGCGAGATGGCTCAGCTCAAACGTTCACCTCACCTCAAGAGTCCCTTGTCCAGTTGTGGTAGTTTTTTTGACAGGTTGGCTGACAATATTATAAATAATCGTGTTTTAAGGTGTACTAATTTCCCATTTCATATAAAACAATAACATTGTTTCCGTTATAATATGAATACTACTTACACTGCAAAACATCCCCCGGCGAGCTCAGAGAACTGTCCGTGCATAAAAGGTATGAATAAATAGTGATCGATAACCAGTAAATAGGTATCGGTGTCACGGTGACTCCCCGTCGTGCCACACTCCCGGTGTTGTCTATAAGCCTGACGTCACCCACAGCTACGGAAATTATATAAAATCAAAACAACCTATTTTAATATATTGAATATGAAATCATATCACTACCAATTACATAAGGTTACCGTATAAAGACTTACAAAAGAAATTAATTTGACTAATAATAAATACATTCAAACATTTACTTTTATATTAAACTATTGTAATAATCTTAATATTATATAAACAAAATATTATTTAAAATATCAAGCGAGTTATTTTACATAATTACACACATTTTATACCAAGTAATATCAGAGGATAGCGGACGGATTTCTGAACGAATCAGGAGCAACTGCCGGTCCGTTACCGTAAACGGCAACGGGACGATGCTGTGTCGGCGTGGCTAGTCGGTACGCGCGCGAAAACAACTATGGCGTCCGATCTTGGGCCGACAATATAATTGTTAAATTAAGTTATCTCAATTGTTTAATAATTTTATTGATTGCTTACAAATAGTAAAGTGTATTTTCTTAAGACAGCTATTATTATTTACACGTCTGCTATAAGAGTATAATTTAAAAACTGCTCCTTGAGTTAGCCTATAAGTGTGTACACAATGTTATTTCATCATTAAATATCTTTGTAATGTAGGTAATCATCAGAAAATAGCTTCCTAATAAAACAAATAAATTTTATTATATTTAATATTTCGAAACCGATAATGGTAATGTCATATTATGACATTATAGCTTCTTTCATATTGACATATTATCTTATCAGATTACATGCATATATAATAATGTTAACATATTATAATATTGAATATTATACGATGCGCAAAACAATAGACCACCGATCGACACATTTAAGGAATGGAATTATTTATAAGTATATAGACATTTTATTGCCAATATCAGGATTGCTCATGTTAAGCGGCCGTATAGTCAAATTATTGTTCATCAATTTTCCAACCAGTATGAAAAAACAAGATGGTACACCATGCGCCGTCAATTATTTTATTTTTAAGCTAATTGACAATACAAACGAATGACGTAGGTGAAGCATTAATGTATCGAACCGTGAACATTAACTAGACGTGACTTAGACAAAATACCACAATCGAAAAATTACAGTAGACACAATGAGAATAGAATTTATACAATGGTTACCTTGAGAGCACGTTACACTCAACGTGTATGTGGTGCAGATAGGAAGATTCCCCTATTAAACAATTTATAACAATTTTCCTCATATGCAAAACACGTTACCCATAACTTCTTGGCTTTGTGACGTGTTATTGTTAAAAAAATCGAGCAGATTTTTTTATTTAACCTAATTATTTTCATAGCTTCTAACAAGCGTCGTAGCCATGAGCGATCAAATATTCCATTACTAAATAAGTAAGTAAAATTGTTGCATACCAATTACAAAATAACATAGGAACTCACACACCCAGAACTCAATAAAGTCAGTAACTACCAAACCTAAATTCATGTCACCTTGATAAATAAAAAAACAAATGAACTTGTCAAGAAAATATCTAAGTTTAAGTTAGTAATATATATTATGATTTTTTTTATTTTTATAGGTATACGAAATACTTAATAAGTAACTCCTACTAACTGTCGTGTCGCCGTGGTTTTATTATCTTATAAAATTAAAGTACCTTATTGTAAACTGAGTTTATATATATTAATTTTTTTAAAAGTACTTAGTTTGGTAAATTATTTACAAAACTTCATAATATGCCAATATTTCTGATTAGCCTAAAGGTTGACTAGTAGAAAATGTGTTCTGATATTGTGATATAGATATCCACCATATCGGTCGTTGACGATTGAACATTAAAGATAAACCTCACACCCCTGTGAACTGTAATTACGCAGCAGAGTGTAGCAGATCCCTTCAGCTCAACGTCTCATCCCGCTCGGATATTAGGCGACGGAGGGGTTGTATCGCGGTTTGTACGTATCGATCTCATTAAAAAATATTGTTAAAAAATATTTAATAAGATAATCTGCCATATAACCCGAAGGTTTCTTCAACATTGTTTTAATTAATATTGAATAAAAATAAATTATTACCAATTCAGAAGGTAATTTACATATTATTTATTTCTACTATTGGTCGCTTATAGGTCACTACGATAAATTGACATTATATTGTAATAAATGTCAAAAAAGCATAACTGCTTTTACAGTTTGACATGACGTGTGTTGTCATTGGCAGTATGTTGCAATACTTAGTATTGTTGTGTTCAGGTATGAAGGGTGCGTGAGCCAGTGTAACTACAGACACAAGGGACATAAAATCATAGTTCCCAAGGTTGGTGGCGTATTTGTTATATGAGGAAAGATTATTTTTTCTCACTGTACCAATTAGTATGGACCGGTAAAGGCACCATGGGATACCTTCATAGAATTAGAATAGAATAGAATAGAATAAGTTTTATTCGGGAACATGTACACGTATACAAATTAAGGAAATAGACAAAAAAGCATAAGAAAAAAAATTTAAGTAATCTTAACAAATCTTAAAAGAGAAAAAAAAACAACATACAATCATTAAAAAAAAACAATATACCTAAAATGATGAAAAGAAAGATAATAAAAAACTATAATAAAATATGAAAAATAAAAAAAAAACATTAGGTAATGAAATAGTATTATTAACTCTATAAAAGCTATTTCAATATTAGCTTTCCGCGTTCCTGCTCCGTATCCAAATTAAACAAGCCAAAGTTTTGATACACCTCCACGTAATTTTCCTTAAAACGCGGTACAAAGCCTTTGCATCACGTCTTAACATATAGATTACTGCTAATTGTTTTTAATTTTTTGAGTAGTAGAGAAAATGCTGTATGCTATAATAGGAAGTACTTTAACAGTGAATTTTCCGGTAACAATTACCGAAAAAAAGGGAATCAATGTGACTCAAGTAAAGCCAATTAGCGGTCAGCTTTTGGTATTCATCTATAATTTACTCAATCGAAACTGTCATGTGATACAAAATAGCTAAAAAAAAACATTTCTCCCCAATTATAGGATAAATAAATAACTTAATTAAAAAATATTAATAACGATATAGCGCCCGCCGCTCTTCGTTGCTATTAAAGCTGTTATATCCATGTTATACGACATTCCTGAAATTAAAATCTGCAGCTTCCAGCAAAATTTTGGATATATTAATCTTTACTTATTAAAATATACAAAATTACTTATTATTTAAAATATCAATAAAATTGTAGTAAAAGTCTAACTTTACCTAACATACTTAAACACCGCATTCATAAAAGTTACTACTAATACTGGCTAATTAAAACAAAAAATACTAGTAAAACATTAATTTCAAAGACTATAATAATTATAATTTGAAGAAGTAACAAAAAAAGTAAAGAACTTAAAAATTAAACTAAATTAAAAAATATATATTAAAAACTTTTCTTTACGTATATTATTTAAATAAGAATTAACTATCTAGGTGATTTGTTAAATAATTTTAGGACGATGTATAAATCTGAGACAATTTAATTTAAAAGATTTATCGGTTCTATGTCGGTCTCTCTTTAGATATCTAGTATAATATAGTCTATTTAGTAACTAAATTACTTCACTAAGCGGCCCCTGGTACAACTAAATTTAATTTAATGAAAAAAACAATATAGGAATATTGACTGGAATACGAACTCAAACTGACATCATTATACTCTTGTAACGCATTTACAGGTCCGTGTCCGTGATTCGCCTCGTAAAAAAATTAGGATTTCAAAAGACTATTAAATAACCATAAAAAAACCTACGCCTTACTGAGTTGAAAATTAAAATCATAGTAAATATTAGTGCTATTTTATTTTTACAGGCGCTACGGAATCTACTGGAGGCTGATATTATTAAGGAAAGATTTTTATTTTGGATCTTCGTAAATACGATTAGTACCGGGTCAGTATGGAAATTAGTACAAATATTGATGATAGTATTATGTTGATTTTATTTATTTCTAATATTATGTCAAAATAGTCGTAAGGGAAAACCTATGAATAGGTCCGGAAACTTTTCAGGTATGGTAACGAAACCATGCCAGCTATGCATATAGCCTATTCCAAACGAAGTAGGAATAAGGATAAAAAATGCTTAGAATTAGGTACGTATTTCATGCGATTTGTTTATAACTCAGCTAGATTGTGCACTACTAAGAGTTTATGATTAATATATCTTAAATTATAATACAATACTGTTACACATACCTACTTATGTATACCATATTTAATTTAATTACAAAATTCCTATAAGTTTCGTCGACCTTCGAAACGCCATTTTTTCGCAAATTCTATACATAGAATAATCAAGCTCTCAACCAATAATGCCATGAAGGACCGAATTAAAATTGCTTTGCGACCCAAAAAAAGGCCACTATTTTATTGTTATACTCTTGTAGTTCACGGAAACATACTTTTATACAGTTGTTAATATTATTTACCAAGATCAACTGTTTTTCTTTAACTTAATAAGGTAAAAACATCAAAGTAATCCAAAACTTTAATAGTCAGTCAAGTATGAAACCTGAAAAGTCTAACTTGCGAATAAAATTCACTCAATCTTTATTATTTTTATAGATTTCTGTTAAATAGCTAACTGTAATTTCCCTTTTTGTTAGCTCTTTAACAGCGTCTTTTAATTATAATTAACGAAAAACTAAGACTATTCATATATACCTATAATTTTGTTTTATGTCTTATATTTGGCTGTATGTCGATATTTTTTATTCGATTCAATGTGCGTGATAAGTCATGCACTTTTGAATTTGATAATTTCTTATTTTTTAAGCACTACCACTTCGATTGGTGTTTGAGATGTACATTATTTACTGACCAGCTGCTAGCAAGGTAATCGAGAACTTAGAAAAATGAAACAAAACACCAGATATCATATCCGTAATATTATAGACTATAGTATTCAGATTCTGATCTCGATATTAAAGTGTTATATAAAAAAGCTTGAGTAATATTTGTTGACTTTTAGGCAGGCTTAATTGTATTTAACTAACCTAACTTTGTGTTTTATATTTCAAATGTTGGAAAAGAGCAACAGCTGATTTTCTTGTCGGTTCTTCTGTAAAATCTTCTCTCCTTCAGTAAAATCTAAATTCAGAACCAGTGGTAGATTTAGGTTTATACAATTCTGTGAAAATTGCCTACTTAAATAAAGTATATTTCGATTTTTAGTGATACACGCAGATGAGAAATCATCAATCTAATATACAACAAAAATAAATGATTGCCATTGGCATGAGATAAACTAATTTGGATTTTCATTAGAATAAAAATACTTAAACTCCAGCCTGTTTATTTTTTTGTAGTTCTGTTTTGATTTTTTTAAGTTGTAGTTCTGTATTTGGCCAATACTTGTAAGAAAAAAAAATCATTAAAACTTCTCTTGAAAAACCTCCAGCCAGCAACTTCTAAGCTATTAAATTTAGACTCGGTAAAACAAATCTACAACTAATTATGTAGCCTATTTACATTGTTTTGCAACATAGGGTTTCCATTAGTGAAAGGACATAGAAATATTTTGCCATTAAATTGAGATAATTCCTTGTAGCTGAACATCTCGTCCATCTCAAAATATCATTAAAATATTTTTATTTGCAGTTAAATTAAATGGCAAATTATAAAATAAAAATACATAGCTTTTGGGTTTTGTTTTATTGACTTATATTACAAAGGAGTTCTTAAATCCTCGATGGATACAACATCTGAAACAATAAAGATGTGTTTAAATACAATACATTAGTAAATAAATTTGAAAATATACAGTATAAAAATCAGTATGAAATATTATCCACATAAAATTCAGGTTTCAAATGTCTAGGCATCATTTTATCACATTCATGAACTTAGAATGTTGTAAATTCTTTTGTTTATGACCATGGTCACTCAAAGTATGGTACATACTGCAAAACTCTTTAATAGTGTAGTTATTATGAGTATAATTATAATTGTATATTTAAGAAAATATTAGGAAACAAGATACACATTAAAAACATCTACTTACCACTCGTATCCTGTGTCCCATAGCCTGAGCGGGCAGATTAGACTTGAACCTAGCTCGCACACTGCCAGAATTACCATGTGGGCGGGTCACCTTGCCCCAGATCGCACGAAGCTTGGTCTTCTTGCCACGGGGACCTCCGGGAATTGGGGTCCTTTTCTTGGCTCTGTACACAAATACGCACTTCTTGCCAGCATAGAAAATCGCATCTTCACGACCGCGAGCACCTTCAATCTGTAAATTGTTTTTACTGATTTAGTGACATTATAACATCTGGTTAAATAATATAATGACAAGTTAATATCAGAAAATTTTTCATCCACATGATTGTTCAGGTTTCAAATGTCAAAAGCATCATTTAATTATGTTGTTTTAAACATTATTATATTGTCATAACAGGTTATACTCCAAAAGAGCTTTTTCATAAAATTATGAACACTCATCTATCATATTCGTTCATATTAGGCTTTTATAATAAATCCTCTACGTTAGCAAAGTTAAATATGAAATACAACAAACATAACCTCAAACAAAATATATGTATTGACCAACCTTCAACAGAGCAGTGTTTTCATGTTGGTTTCGGAGACCACGTCTGTATCCTGTAAAGACTGCCTTGGCGTACAGTCTACCGTGACGGGGCTTTGAAGACACTTTACGCACAGCCTTTGGGGGTTCTGCAGGTGCAGCAGGGGCTGCCTTAGCAACTTTCTCTTTAGGAGCCTTAGTTTTAGGCGCCTTTGCCTTAGGCGCAGTCGACGGCGCGTCAGCCATTCCTTAAAATCACCGATTTAAATTAGAAACTATTCATTTACAGGTTATGTTGACATCTCCGATAGTGAGCAAGACATATAATCTTAATGTATCTTTACGAATATAACCGATCCATCACTTAAATGTAATATAAATTAATAATAAATAAGTTTCGCATATAAATTTACGTTTATTTTAAAGGATTAATTTCATTTTATTTAAAAAAACACAAATTTATAAAACTAACCGGACACTATTTTATTAGTCGAAATGAAAGAAAGACTGTGTTGCCATAAAACTCACTGCGAGTTACCAAATTACCACGATTCCCCCATATTCAAATTGAAATCATTTTTTTTATTTTATGTTTTAATAAATTAATATTATCCATTATTTCATAGGAAAAATAATATTCAATCTTCACACGATAAATTCACTGTAATTTGTAAGAACTGTTAATTTAAGGAAAATTATTACTATTATATATCTTAGAAACATAAAATGGCAATACTTGTTTTGCTTTGATAACGTTTTGTTACTAAAAGTGATTTGAAGCCATTCATATAGAAATGATTTAATAGACTACCTAAATACATTTAATTGTTATGAATCATATAATTCTACATATTTGATGACAAATTATAAACTGACAGATGATGTTTTAATAAAAAGTTTGTTGTAATATCTGTGATGTCTTTCAAAATTATCTGATTTGGTCCAATCAGAACAGACCACGAAAAGAGACGAAGGAGAGATGGATTGTGGCTCTGTCAAATAATTAGTTTATATGGAAACCTTTAGTGCTTTAATTAATAATTAGTTCTGTTATTATAAAAATAATTGTAATGATGGACTATTTATCAAATATTAATTGGAACAAAGTCACGCCATGCCTAGTGTTGTTAGTTTTAGAAGTTTTATTAGATTGTAAGTGGCAGGTTGAGTTTTTGTAACTCGTTCGGTATTTCCATTATTTATTTTGTTTCTGAGTGAAGAGTTGTTGTTGAGTGTTTTTCTGATAGTTTCAGAGTGCACGTCACAAGCTGAAGTTAACAAGCACTTGGAGCTGGGCCGCGATTTCCTCGCTCGCGGTCAGCTGTCTGACGCACTTACACATTATCATGCCGCTGTTGGTAAGTTATCAGACCTTATTCAAAATCATATGTACACTCATCTTAGTAACATCAAATCCTAATTATAAGATAATAGTTATTTATTAATACTTTTCAACACAACAAACCGCATCGAACCCAACTATCGAAATTTTATTTATATCCGTGGAGAACTAAAATATTCTAAATCACTGTCATGATTATTGGCAAACGGCATGCAATATACGAGTTAATGAATATGAAGTACTTGTTATGTGGCAATTTTATCACCACATAATATCAATATTGTTTCTTTTTTTTTATCATACATTTTAAGAGTTTATTAATAGATATTATAAAATCATTTTGCAGAGGGCGATCCACATAACTACCTCACATATTTTAAACGAGGCACTGTCTATTATGCACTCGGCAAAGCAAAATTTGCCTTACAGGACTTTACAAAAGTAAGTTTTGTTGTAACTGATATTTAAAAGCCTAGTTGTTATCAATATATATCTACAATTACAGAGGACTGGTGCATCATAAACAAGGCTGTTTTCCTCAAATGTTAGCAGGAATACTGTAAACATAATCAGTTTTAATTATGTTTTTGTAGGTCCTGGAAATTAAGGCTGACTTCACAGCTGCCAGACTCCATAGAGCCAATGTCTACCTCAAGCTAGCACAGTACAGAGAGGCCAAAGAGGACTATTTACAAGTTGTAAGTAAAAAACATTTTTAAGTTAAAGATATTCATTTTAATATAAAATTTTTATATTATTTTTATAATGTAATTTATCTTTATCTGATAATGTGTTTTAATTATCAAGTAAAAGTTATAACTCTAAACATAATGTAATATCTAGCTTATACTTGGAAAGTCATGCAAGTGTGATGAAATAATTTTTGTTATTAACAGAAATTGTATATTATATTTTCACGTAGTAGATAAGGCTTAAGTAGTGATAAGTGGCTGTTGTTTTACATTTTAATGCAATAATCAAAATAATATATTATCTGTGAAGTTGGACAACATGTACAATGTATCATATATTAATTAGGGATTGTTGAAATTTAAGGCTCTTCGTTTTTATTAAAGTTTATATGACAAATTAAATCTAGACAGAGTGATCTCAACTATCTCATCGACAAAGTCCTTATAAACCTTCAATTTTTAAATTAATTTATTGCCAATTGAAGTTTATAAATGCTTAGCAAAACAACCTGCCATCGAATGACAGGCAAATTTCATAACCGTCTGTCTGTTCATATACATATGAGTCAGTATTTAAAGTAGCTCAGCGAAGTCATCCGGTTGGTTATAATCGATAACTAGAAATATATAAAGGAACCTTCCATATCATCAGACATACAGTGACCCGTACAACGTGGAGGCGGCGGAAGCCCTGCAGCGCGTGGACGAGCTGGCGGACGAGCTGCGGCTGGCGGAGGCGTACTGGCGCGGCCGCGACCACCGCGCCGCCGCCGAGCTGGCCACGCACCTGCTGGACGTGTCGCCCTGGTCGGCGCAGCTGCGGCAGCTGCGCGCCGAGTGCTACATCGCGCTGGTGAGGGCTGCGCGACTCGGAGACGATACCTGTATCCCGGCTCTCGTGCTTAAGGTTTTACGCGCTTTCGTATTTTCAGAACGATTTATTCTCGGCGGTTTCCGACATACGCTCGGTGAACCGTCTGCAGCAGGACTCGACGGACGGCTACTTCCGGCTCGCCTCGCTGCTCTACCAGCTCGGGCACGTCAGCGACGCTCTCAAGGTGGAGTATACGTTTCCGCGCGGTCGGTGGACGTGATGATAGATTTTGCTCGAGACTCCAGCTGATGAAAATTTTTAACAGGAAATCAGGGAATGCTTGAAACTGGACCCCGAACACAAGTCGTGCTTCCCGTTCTACAAGAAGCTAAAGAAAGTGGACAAACTGCTTCTCGACTGCGAGGAGAGAAGTCAGTCGCGCGACTTCCTCGGCTGCGTCGACAGCGCCAACAAGGTCCTGCGCATAGAGGACCAGGTCACGCTCGTCGTGTTCGAGGCGAGGCGCTGGCTCTGCAGCTGCTACGCCAAGGTGAGCGCCACCCGCCCCGCTCCCCCCGCCACCTCCCCCCGCCCCCTCCGCCGCCAGCCGGCTCAGCGAGCGCGCGTGTTGCAGGAGGAGGCGCACTCGGAGGCGCTGTCGGCGTGCGCGAGCGCGCTGGAGCTGCGGCGCGACGCGCGCGTGCTGTGCGACCGCGGGGACGCGCTGCTCGGCCTCGACATGTTCGACGACGGTACGCCCTGCGCTCTCTTTTGATTTTGAATAGCAACTCGTTCGACTATTGGCCTTCACGAGTGAGGGGTGCTAGTGAAAGTGGTAATATTCACCCTAGCGGGCGGTACTGCCCGCGACTCGGGGTTATCCTATGAAATGTATTATTTACTATTCTATGTTGATCTTGCAGCTATCCAGTCGTTTAAGGAGGCCCTGGAGCTGGAGGAGGGTCTGCAGCGGGCCAAGGATGGGATCAGCAGAGCTCAGAAGCTACAGAAGCAGTCGGAGCAGAGAGATTACTACAAGATCTTAGGTGTCAAGAGGTAAGAGATACGGCTCAATAGTCACCCAGTCGAAAGCTCAATCGACTCATCACAAAAAGTAACTCAGAAAACGATAACATCGATCAGGACGGCGACGAAGCAGGAGATAGTCAAGGCGTACCGCAAGGCGGCTCAGAAGTGGCACCCGGACAACTTCCAGGGCGACGAGAAGAAGCTCGCGGAGAAGAAGTTCATCGACGTGGCCGCGGCCAAGGAGGTACGGTCCGAGCGGAGGGTGAGTGTGGCGGCGGTGGCGGTGGTGGCGGTGGTGGCGCTAACGGTGCGCGTGCGCAGGTGCTGACGGACGCGGACAAGCGCGCGCAGTTCGACGCGGGCGCCGACCCGCTGGACCCCGAGCGCGCCGCGCCCTCGCCCTTCGCGCACTTCCAGCACGGCTCGCCCTTCCAGTTCAAGTTCCACTTCAACTGACCTCATCCTCCGGCTCGTCCCGCTGCTCCGGATGCGGTAATCGACCCGACGTCTGTTTGAGTACAGAGGCTTCCTTGCGCGTACTTATTTTTCCTCGCTTTGTGGACGTCTTTCTTTAATTTCTTACTGTGCTAAAAATTTTATTGTCGTTGATTAAAAACATGCATAATTTAAATGACGGGAGGACGGGTGTGTGATGAAATATAAGATATAATATGCTAGAAATGATTTATTTTTCTCACAGATTTTGCCAGTTACGATCGCTTAAAACTAGTCTTAAGTTATTCAGAGAAACAAAGAGTGTCAGATATTATTTATTACTTTTAAATAGAATATATTAATGACAAAATTCGACTGATAGGAAATAAATTACTTGTCATTCGAATTATGTTTCACAAAAACTCACACATATGTATGTAATATTAATGTTAACAGAACATTAGCAAAACATATACATTTATCTCATTCTTACGTTATCAACTCTATAGTTATATTGAGGTGTGTTTCCACTGAAGTAATTTCTACTTAAAATTGTTCGTGATTCTTAAATATGACTCACACCAGTTTCCGTATTATTGGAATCATACCGAACAAGTGTACACAGTAACGCCGTGTTCCTTTTACGTTTACCGCCTGAAACGTAAACACGATCCGTGTGCTTAATTCAACTGCAACTTTCCTCATGTGGAGACTCAGCTTTGCGTTATAATTCCGTTTATTTTATACATAACCTCATGTTTATTTATTTATTTCAGAATTATCATGTTAATATCTGCTAGTAGCCGTGCCTTTAATATATTATCGAATCATTAAAATTCTCATTTTTGTGTGAAATAATTTATTTATTATTATTTAAATTTTATACTAAATGGCGTTTTTAGATGTTATCGTGCATTTTGATAAATGATTGTACAAAATAAGATTATGAAAACATTCAAAACGACCGAATTAATTATTTTCCACCATCGCTTTTGATGCAAAACATACGTCGAAATATGCTCGTTTTGAAGGTCTTCTTGAATTTTGTAAAAGTTACGTCGACGCGAACCGCGTCCGCACGCGGCACGCCGACACGCCGACGTGCGGCCGACGCAGGCGGCGTGCGGCGATACGGCGGCGACTGGAGCGAACGCGTTTAGAATAGTTTCGCACACGGTTCTCTACTTTAAGACCATTTCGTATGTATATTGTAAATATTACGGAACTTATACAGGGCGTTCATTCGGGCCGTTTTCTTTTTATCTTAGAGTAGAGAATTTTGTGTAGGACTTCGGTCCGACTGTTTATAAATATTTGTTTTAAATAAGTTATTTTGTTGTGATTTAAACCAACATTGTAAATATTTTAGAATTAAAAGATTTATGATATTTATTGTTTTTTATTACGTTATCGAAACCCAAGTACTGTTTTCATGAATAAATATAAAGAATGTATAAAGTTGTATACTACGTAGGTAACGTAGTATACAACACTGTTCGGGGTTTTTGCTGTCTTCTTCTATCAGGTAGTAGTAGTAGTAGGTAAAGAAGTGAATCGATATTTTTTTTTTATCTTTAGAAGATTTTAAATTCAAAATCATTACGTTTTTACTAATTTCTGCTCAATCGTTGTCTTAATATTTTGGTTTTATTTTGGGCTCGCTGGATAATTCGTAAAATTACAATCTTTTATTTGTTAATCAATGATTCCAGTTCTTAGTGGGCACGTCGTATTTCATAACTAGGTATCTGTACTAAATTTAAAGTTACATCAAAAATTATGATCGAATCAAACTTAATTACGACTGAGACTAGAATATAGCAAAAGCGGTAAAGCTTCTCACTAACACGCGGAATTCGTAGATCCGAATACTGCGCCGCAAACACAGATAGTAAAGTGCATTAATTTTGAAGGTAATGTACTAGGTATTCTTTGAATACTACGTCACGTGCTCGGCGCCGCGGTCGAGTTCGTCGCGGGGGCGGAGGGGTCGGCGGGCGCGGGGGCGGGGCCCGCGTCGCGCGTGCTCGGCGCCGGCGCGTCGGGCAGGCGCTCGCACACGTAGCGCAGCTCGTCGGCGCAGTCGCGGCCGCGGTACACGTGCGCGCGGCGCGCCGCGTCCCACACCAGCGCCAGGCAGCGCCCGGCGCCCGGCACCGACACGCCGGTCTGATTGCCGCCGACGCCGTTTTCGTCGTCGAGCGTCAGCGGGCGCGCCGAGTGCGACCAGATCCACAGAAGGCCCGGGTTGAGACCGCCCGTCCAGTAGTCCGAGCCTGGGGCGAGACGCACGATCGATCAAAAACTCATTTCGAAACATGTAGCCGAAAAGGAGCCCCGGGTCGGTCGCCTCGTACCGTTCTGCCCGTCGGCGGAGAGCAGGTGGGCGAGCAGCGCGCGGCGCTGGCCGGCGGCGAGCAGCTCGACGAGCGTGGCGCGCAGGGCGCGGCAGTCCTGCGCGGCGCGCTTCCAGTCGCGCGGCGCGCGGCGCACGCTGTAGCACGCGGCGCCCGCGCGCGCGAACGGCGCCGGGCACGGCTCTGCTCACGAAATTACACTTTTTTATTATAATCGAGTTACCGTTTTCCGATTGTGTATTTCGCTCGTTCGATCTCGGCGACGACGAGCTATTTAAGACGTCTTTAAACAGATTATATAAAGTGTGAACTTGTAGCTCAAACGGCAGACTCTGCTGAATGGAGTATTTTTTGTACAGTTGCAATACAGCGATCTAGTGAACAGTGATATGAACGCTGACCGTGATCGGCGCCGGGCGTCGGCTGGGCCAGCAGGTGCTGCAGGCCGTCCTCCACGGCGCGCAGCCTCTTCTCCATGAGGTCGGCGCGGTACACGAGCTTCTCGATGGCGCTGAGCAGGAACAGGTCGGTCTCCGAGACGTGCTTGCGCGGCGGCTCGTCCACGCGGTCCAGCGCCTGCGGGCGGCACTACTCTCAGTATTCTGGCGCGACACTCGAGGAGCACGTCTAATGCGCTGCCGACCGAGTATCCATAGGTCGCTGCGATTTCGTCCGTCTCATCGGACGTTAGTGATTGTTGATAGACGGCTCAACACATCATAGTTATTATTTAGGAGTTCAAACTAAAACTAAATATATAAAATATAAAATATAATATATAAAAAATATAAAAAGCATAGGCTAAACGCGAGCACAGTCAGTTCGGTCTGACAAGAGCATCGTCACAATCTTACGGTACATACAAAATAAACTTTAACGGATTAAATAACAGCCTACTCTACTCACGGGCGGCGCGGGCTTCGCGGGCGGCCGGTTGACGATCTTGCCGGCGCCGGGCGGCGCGTTGGCCCACTCGGCGTAGTGCGGTGCCTTGCCAGGGGGCTTGGGGACTTTGCTGTGGGGCATCGGGCCCTGGTTGGATGCGTGACTGGAGGTCAGAGGGATGTGGCCCTGGGGCGGGGACTGATTCGGTGGCATGTAGCCCTGATTCGAGGAATATTGTCCCTGATTCGGAGGTCCGTGACCATAGTTTGAGGACATATGCGGGTGGGGTGAGTGGAGAGGAGGCGGAGGTGACAGATAAGGTGCGTCGATACGTTCCGTCACGTAATATCCTTTTGAAGATGGGAGCGCCATAATTCGACCTAAAATTTATATATACACGGTAACACAATTTATCATACAAAAGATATAATGAAAATATAGAAGAACGCGTACCATGTCTATCGGAGTGCGCGGACGTAACCCAGTCCTCCAGTGCCTGACTCCATGGTCCGAAGCCTATCGCCCCACATGTGTCCGATGCCCCTGCGTCGTGTGACAACGTGGAGTTCTCAGCATTCACCCTGGTGGTCAGCAGTGCTATAGCAATAAGTACACGTTCCATCTGAAATTGATCGAACAGACTTATTAATATGTATGTCTGTCTGTTTTAAATAGTTAATTACTTTTTAAATCGTTTTAATAGCAGAAATCCAAAATGAGCTACCGATATATTGAAAATCGCTAACCGTTATCTATTGTGACCTTCAATATAATATGAAGGCATGTGAAGACATCGAGTTACTAATCATATCAACTTTCGCTTTATTTACTATTTTCAAATATAAACTTTGGCATTGCAACTGTAAGAATTATATTATGTATAATAAGATTGTTAACAAATTGAGTCGAAATCCGTTCGTTGGTGTTTTGTCTATACTTATATATTTATAGTCGTGTTTATTTTTCTGTGAAACGATTGTTTACAAGATTTAATTTTGCCAAACATCAATAGCAATATATTGATTCATGAATATTCATGAATATGTAATCCGCTCATATCAATAATTTTAATTAAAAACAATTGAGTATCGAGTATGAGATCCGTAGCCAACATTTAATGATACTTATATCGTGACGTTAAGCGATATTATGCGTGTTCAAGTACATAATATTGTAATTATGTTAGCTCAATGTTGGAATATACAAAAATTCAAGCCTCTATACATAATAGATTTCTCTTTCATTATATTATTCAATCTTTCACTCATTCACATTCGCTCACCACTCATTCAATCAACGAACAGCTTTACTTGATTATTTAATATTCATTATTAAAAACATTGTCAAACAGTGCAGACGTGTCTTATTATACCTACCCCATTTCCCTTCAGGTTATGGGCCCAGGTCATGTTTAAAGTTGTTTAAATAATTAAAATTAATAGTAAAAGTGTTACTCAAAATGGATTCGAGAAGTAAAAGAAATATACAACAATTTAACGGTGATCGCTATAGTACTTGGAAGTTTCGTATAAGGTCACTACTAGAAGAATATGCTAGCAAAAGGTACGATTGTAGATTACTTGGGTGACACATTTTTAAGCTTTGCAAGAGGTTCTTCTACTGCAAAATCCATAATGGCCGAACTAGACAAAGTATATGAGCGGAGGAGCTTAGCGACTCAATTGGCTTTACGTAAACAGTTACTTAATATGAAACTACAGCCAGATGTGACACTATTCGAACATTTTAACAATTTCGATAATATCATTACTGAATTAATATCGGCTGGTGCAAAATTGGATGAGATGGATAAAATATCACATTTACTTTTAACTCTACCCACATCATACGATGGTGTTATAACGGCACTGGAAACACTTGGAGAGGAACAATTGCATCTATCTTTTGTAAAAACTCGTCTTCTAGATCATGAAGTCAAACTAAAGAATACCACGACGACAGAACTCAAAGTTTTACATACATCAACGAATAAATTCAAATCGCAGAACAAAATTGGATTCGATAAAAGGAAATCATATAATTATTGTAAAAAGAAGTCATACGCCGGAAATTCATCATATAAAATTTCAAAATTATATTGTGATTATTGTGGACGACGAAATCATATGAAGAAGGATTGTCGATTTTTCAAAAAGTTACAACAAAATGGAGGTAGTAGCGGCAGTAAAACAGCAGCTGCGAGCGCTTTGCAAATCAGAAACGATAACGAGGACAGTTTCGCATTTATGTTTTCAACGTGTAAGTTGTCAAATTCTTATAAATATCATATTAATAATATTGTTTTCATTTTAGATTCGGGTGCAACTGACCACGTTGTAAATAGTAAGGAATTATTTTCTTCCTACTCAGAGTTCACAATACCGATTAAAATTGGTATAGCTAAGAACAATGAAAGCATTCAAGCGTTTGGTAAAGGTACAATAAATGTCACTACTAATTTAGGTTTTCAAGGGGCGATTAATAATGTATTATCCCATCAAAAACATAAATGTAAAAATGAGAGCCAAGTTAAATATTATGATATATACCTTGGTTGTTGTCTTCAAAGACAAAAGAAGTGAGATCTAAATTTGTGCCAAGTTAAATAGTCCTTCCTGAAATTTACTTATAACTACATAAAATATAATTTCTTCTTATAACTTGGGGTAATATATTGTTGCCTAAGGTCTGACTTGGCTAGTTCTTATATGTTTATAAACACAAATTGTAGTTTGTGTTTAGAATATCGCATATCGAATATAGTTCGCAAATTGAATTATGTTTTAATTGAATTGTTATTTTACGTGCGCTATTGCTGTTGTCGACGACCCCAATGTACTTTCTCTATTTTTCCATTGGACCCATTCACCAGTCCTTTGCTGACATCAGCATGCTTGCTCGATACTGTTCTTCCAAGCAATAAGGATCCCCGTTTGTAGCGCTAGAGTGCAAACTTAAATCATTCCTGTTACGATATACATACTCTACTACAGTCTCACGAAACCTATTTTATTGTTGTATACTAGTATACTCAAACAAAAAATATGCAGTCGAATAGACTAGGCAGCTTCCATCGGAAGGCATTGAAATAATTCTTATGCCACTTGCCACTCGCTCAGACACGTCCGCGTTAAGGTTTAATCGCAACGCTCCTATCCCGCTGTTCCGGCGTCGCGTCGCGCGCCGTGTACCGAAATGCCTATTATGATTATTTTTTTAAGTATAATGATTTTGAACCATTGATGTGCGCTAAATGCTAATTAATAACGTAATAAATACGAAAGTCGGCTATACTCAAAAGTAATAAAACGGAAATATTTGGATTTAAAAAACTTAAGGGTGGTATTCAACTTGTTATATATTCACGTGAAGACCTTAAAATCCACATTAAGACCAGCTGTCATAAGTTTTGATTGCTGGTTCTTACATCATTTTTTTTATTACAGTTATTACAGGAACTAAGTATATAAGTGTTCCTATAGACCCAATAAAATGAAAAATTATAATAAAATGATAAAAAATTACCAGTTTCAGATTTTTTCCTTTATATTGGCCTAATTATCTACCTGCATGCCAAATTTCAACTTTCTAGGTCACCTGGAAGTAGGTTATAGTTTTGATCTATAGGTCAGTCAGTGATAAAAATGACGATTTTTAGACGTTAATATCTAAATAACCATTTGAGATGCGCTTATGAAATTTGGAACACATATGTATCTCGCAAGTCTCAATATATGAGCCAAATTTGACACATTTATGTCAAATAGTTTTTGAGTTATGAGGAGGTCAAAAGTGGCTCCAAATGGTTCGTGTAATATTACACACGGTGCTGCACGCCAGTTCTGCTACTAGAACTTGGCTGACACGCTACCGCGTGTCTAGATATGCGCCGGACGTGCCATGTAATTTAATATCTGTATATCGTATTCAACAAGGAGGTATGGTTGTTATATTTAAAAATAACAGTGTTTATATTAACAATAGTATCAAGTGTTTAGTATCGAGTGTTATCAGTAATAATTTATTTAAATTAGTTTTTCAAGTGCATACGCGATCTCAACATAATTTAAATTTGTCTCAAACTTCTACATCTTACGAACTATGGCATAAGCGTCTAGGTCACTTAAACAAAAATAAATTTAACATTCTAAAAAACTTAATTGATGATAGTTACCTAATTAATGATATTATGCCTAATGATACATTATGTGAGTCTTGCATACTTGGTAAACAGTCGCGGTTGCCCTTTGCAAAATCAAAAGATAAATCAGTCAGAAATAGGCCACTTTTTATAGTTCATTCCGATATTTGTGGTCCTATTACACCACCTACATTTGATGATAAAAATTATTTTATTACTTTTATTGACGATTTTACTCATTATACAGTAACGTATTTGATGCATTCTAAATCTGAAGCATATAAATGTATGAAAGACTACGTAACAAAATGTGAAAATTTATTTAATTCTAAAGTTGTTAATTTATATTGCGATAATGGCCGAGAGTACCTTTCAAACGAATTCAAAGAATTTTGTGTTGACAAAGGGATAATGTATCATTTAACGGTTCCTTACACCCCACAACAAAATGGTGTATCAGAAAGAATGAATCGTACATTAACAGAAATGGCTCGAACATTGGTTACAAGTGCGAAATTAAATAAAATATTTTGGGGTGAAGCTGTTTTAACAGCTACTTATTTAATTAACATACTACCCACTAAAACTCTGATAAATAAAACACCATACGAAATGTGGCATGGTAAAAGGCCGAAAATAAATCATTTAAAAATGTTTGGATCTACTGCATACGTTCATAACAAAGCTAGAAAAACTAAATTTGATGAGAAATCTTTCAAGTCAATATTGATCGGTTACGATGCAAACGGTTATAGATTATTCAATATCGAAAATAATCAAGTTTTTATAGCTCGCGATGTTATTTTTGACGAGTTAAACTTTGAAAAATCACGCCCTACACGTAGCAGTAGTGACAACATTGAAACCCTTTCAAAATTTAGTAAGCCCGAAATTGATTCGGCAAAGCTAAAAATAGATCAACAACAAGATTCTTTTAATGACAATTCGTTGGACGGTTCATCGAATACCACTAATTTAAGACGTAGCGAAAGAATTCGAGAATTACCCCCAAAGAAATATAAGCAAATGCACGATCCTGATTTATTTTTATCTCTTTTTAATGATACGCAATCTTTACCTACATCATATAAGAATATTTTCGATAGGCACGATTCTGATAAGTGGTTGAACGCTATACAGGATGAAATTGAGTCGTTTCGAAGCAACCAAACGTGGACATTAGTTATTAGACCGAAAAATGTTAATATTATAAGTTGCAAGTGGGTATTTACAATTAAAAATAATGAATTTGGTGAACCTACACGTTATAAAGCTCGATTGGTTGCTCGAGGTTTCACTCAAGAGTATTTACAAGACTATCACGAAACGTTCGCACCAGTGGCTCGGATAACTACTTTTAGATTTATATTAGCACTGGCAAATCAGTTTGATTTACATTTACACCACATGGACGTTAAAACCGCGTTTCTAAATGGTATATTGAAAGAAAATATTTATATGGAAGTACCGGAAGGTATTTTAGCAAGTAATAACCAGGTTTGTAAATTGAATAAAACATTATATGGCCTAAAGCAGTCGTCCAGGTGTTGGTATGCACGGTTCGATCTCATTCTCAAGGAAATGGATTTTAAGAACTCTGAATTAGATCCTTGTCTGTACATATTAGATAAAAATTGTATAGATAAAAACGTGTATATAGTTCTGTACGTTGATGATTTAATTATTACTACTAAAAATAGTAATTTATTACAAGCGTTTAAAAACAGTTTAATGCAAAAATTTCAAATGACTGATTTGAAGGACTTAAAACTATTTCTTGGTATTAGAATTCAAAGAACAACTAATACAATTTCTTTAGATCAAACAACATATTTGCAAAATGTTCTAAATAAATTTTCTATGAAAGATTGTAATCCATCGAATTCACCTTTTCCTTCTAAAATCAATTTTGTAGCTTTAAATTCAGACACTCACTATGATGCACCTTGTAAAAATGTTATAGGATGCCTTATGTATGCAATGCTTTGCACAAGGCCAGATATTTGTGCTTGTATTAATATATTAAGTAGATATCAATCTAAAAATAACGAAGAGTTGTGGAAATATTTAAAACATCTCTTACGATACATTAAAGGTACAATTAATTTAAAATTGGTTTATAAAAAATCTGAATATAAAGAGATAATAAGTGGGTATGCAGATTCCGACTGGGGAGGTGACGAGAACGACAGAAAAAGTACAACTGGCTATTTGTTTAAGGCTTTTAATAATTGTACAATTTCGTGGACCACACGAAAACAAAATACTGTCGCCGTCTCTTCAACGGAAGCTGAATACATGGCTCTCTTTGAGGCTGTGAGAGAAGCAGTCTGGATAAGGTCATTGTTAAATAGTATTTCTATACAAATAACAGAGCCTATTGTAATATTTGAAGACAATAATAGTTGTATATGTATTGCCAATAACCCCACAAATCACAAAAAATCTAAGCACATAGATATAAAATATCATTTTATTAGGGAACAAATCGCTAATCAAATAATAAAGCTAGAACCTATTTCCACAGGAAATCAACTAGCTGACATGTTCACAAAAGCGATACCCTCCAAGAGATTTATAGAATTAAGAAAGAATTTAAATTTGTTTTGAAAAATAATTCATGTTTTGTGTTAATCAAGTAAATGAAGGAATGAGTTTATTTAATAAATAAAACTATGGTTTATGTAACTAAATAGTTAGTATTTTATTTGTAAAAATGAGTAATGAAAGAAATTATGTTATGGTATTGTTATATTATATTAACTTGTATTTTTGAGGGGGACTGTTGGAATATACAAAAATTCAAGCCTCTATACATAATAGATTTCTCTTTCATTATATTATTCAATCTTTCACTCATTCACATTCGCTCACCACTCATTCAATCAACGAACAGCTTTACTTGATTATTTAATATTCATTATTAAAAACATTGTCAAACAGTGCAGACGTGTCTTATTATACCTACCCCATTTCCCTTCACTCAAAATGCGTGTACTAATTATATTCGGTAGTTCCTTGACAATTAGTGGCATAACCCACACGTACTTGGGCCACTTCTAAAGTCGTTCGACCGTCACTTGTTTCATAATGAATCATTCCAGGCACGTCGCATCTGACATAATATGGATTTTACTGTTGTGTAAAGTTTTAACCATTGACAATAACAACCACGACTACGTCATAGGCATTGTTAGATATCAACCCATTTTTTATAGAGTAGGCGCGCGCGAGTTAATGGTGCAGCAGTGATAAAACATACACATCTGTTATAAAGTAGATGTTTGTAAAAGGTATGTTTCGTCTTTCGTTTGCCCTTTGCATGATAAAAGTATTTGACACTTTGACCACCGGTGCCTGCCTGTGGCCATTAACTGATATACTTAACATAAATTCTATTCACCCCAGGCTGAAGATAGCCAACCCATCTCAATCTGGGTATGTTCTAATTCTTCTCTACTAGACTCATAAGGTTCGCCACGTATTATAAAGTATGTGTATTTTGTATTTATAATCAAAAGTAGCAGTCGTTACAGATTTTCGGCAAAAATGGTCAGGATCATCAACTTTAGGCCGAGAATTTCTTGACAGAGAGTTTTAATTTAAACACCTTTTTCAAGTAGCGAATTAAAGTTTTAGTTCAGTATGGTTCAGTTAAACCGTAAAACTAAATTAAAGTTTAAGTAGGTTAATTAAAGGTAATATTGGTTTATAGATTTAAACATTTTTTTAATTAGAGTGTGTTGCAAATATATGCAATCGGTTTTATTTACTTTTTGCAACATAGTATTTAATAACATATTTAGGTAAGTATATTCTGTATTTATAATTATTATTATACTGTATTATATGAGTATGTATTACTTATAAACGACACACATTATTTTGTTAAGTCTATGCGGGCCTTCACAGAACTCATTATACTTGAATGCATTTTTATTATTTTCCTCAAATTTAAATCTGTATGAAATATTAAAATTCGAAAATATTAAATGGAGACATAACAGTATGTACCCATGCCTACCAAGATCCAAGAAGGATGTTTGTGCGAGCACATGTTGGGGTCGCGAGGGTCAGGGCTCGTCATCGCCGCGCTTGCGTAAGAGCGGAGAAAGTGGTCGCAGCGCGCTGCGATAATAAACAAGAACACGATTTCTATATCCGCTCACTAACAGGAATTAGGTGGCAGGATTTACTTTAGCATGTATTCTGGACTTTCAAGTACATGAATAATAATAATAATAATAATAATTTGATACAGTAAAATATTGAAGTTTAAATAAATATGAGATGTTGTTACCCAGTTAGGATTTATTTAATAATACTCCAAATAGTTGCTAAATGAAAGAAACAACATAATCAGGAGATTTGAAATCTCTTGTAATAAAAGTTTACTCTGTGTTTATTTACTTCGCTTATTACTATTTTACTTATTACTAAACGTTTCCTAGAAAATAATATTTTCTGAAACAGCAGAAATATTATTTTCTATCCGAAACACTAAATATAATTGTCACTTTCTAAAAATATAAACAAGTTTTGAAAGATTTTATATTTAAATTTACTCACTCTGCAGTATCAGCGAGAAATTATAACCACATAAAATTATTTCGTAGACCGTATTCACTTTTACCGCGCAGACAAGCACACGTCAAACGTCGCGTGCTCACAGATGCTGACTGGCGTCAGGCGTGAGCCGTCTGCCGTCAGGTACGACACAGCCACACGGAGAAGCAGACTCTTCTCACTCGCAAGTGATATATAATATATATGCACAATTATTCGGTACAGTCGAAAATACAGGTACAAACCATTTTTGTCACATTACTAACATCAACTTGTACATAACGTAATTTACTATAAATGTTTGTATTTAAATTGTCAAAAAATGTCTCCAAATCTTATTGTTGTGTTCCGCTTTTAGGGGAAAAGAACCAGCGTAGTTACAGGCACAAGCAGTTCCGAGCAAGACGAGGACAAGAACTTTTACATGGGTAAGATCAGGGTATTTTAGCCTATTCCGAAGCCTCAGTGAATACGACAATTTGCCCTCGAAATCATGGATAATCTTTTTTTTTATTGACATAGGTACATATTTCATTTAAATTAATGCAAAAGTATTATATGTAAGTGCATTTATAACACATAGAAACACTCATGATATTATACTCATTCGTACTTTACAGGATATTTTTATTAAAATTTTCAATCTCAATAGATTGACATATCCAAACATATGACAGGTACAAACCGTAGCGGGTGGTTTGTGGCGCGCCGTGGCCGCTGCACAAGGGAAATACCATTTTAGTTTCCTAGGTTATTAAAATTCCCCCGGATAGACTCTTTCGAGTTTATTTTTAGACAATATGGTAAAGTGATTCCATTCAGACATTCAAAGTTCTAATAATGGCGCTAATATGACGTAGGACCCAAAGGCACCAAATAACAATCTCGCTCTACTTCACAGATACCCTAACTAACTCTTTTTTTCTGGTTATCAAATTTTATTAAATATAGAAATAGTTTTTTTAATGAAATTTTACTTTAACGTGCATGATCAAATCAATACTAATTATATCTTAATCAATTTCATATGCAACAGACTCATTCATCTCCTCGCATTGTCGCCGCGATGACACGGCACGAATAATATATATATCGTATGAAGTGAATGTTGAAGCACACGAGTCACTTTCGCAAGTCGGAGAAAGCGCTGGGATTTAATAAAACACATTTTAGTCAACAGAAGTTTATTAACGATCATTACTCATTTCGTAATTAATATATCAATCGAAATAACATATTATTAAATAATTCAAAAATATACAAGTAACATTTACAAAATCTTTCAAGTATTATACAATTAAATATTTATGAAAAAAATATTGGACCATAAAGATTCAATAGAGGTACTGATGACAAACGTTCAAACTTAAAATACTTGATATAAATTTATTTACAATGGTGCTGATTTTGCTGTACGATGTTTTTAAGGTTTTTTCATAATCCTGAAAATATATATTTTTGCCAGAACAGCAATTAAAGACAATCTTTGGGTAGGATATATCACATCAAAAAATGTAGGCGGCTAGTACAAAAATGTAAACGGGTCATCATAACACAAAAGTCGAATGGAATGCGATGACATCAAGCAATAAAAGCGAATACAATATCAGAAGCGAATGAAAATTCTCGGTGGTGTGTTAATTAATAATTTGTTAAAATCGTTACGTCGCACATGACATTGGCGAAATAATCTGTGCCCGCTTAACACAAATAGTACACACAAAAAAAATTAAGCTGCAAGTGCTTTTGACGTGATAACGATAATACTTTGCATAGCTTTTGATACTTCACTATATTATTCTATGCAATCGGATTCCTGTTTATTGAACTATGAATAATTAATAAATATGAGTAATATATGGAGATATATGGTCACTTTTTGTGTTGACCCTTTATGGGCTTGATATCACACATTACCAATCCACGCATATTAAAAAAAGCGTACAACACTATCGGCATCATTATTTTAACTCTAAAACTTTATTTTTAATAAATAAATAAAGCACATATTTAATGTAAACAGTATCTGTCCGTTACAATATTATTGTGACAGTTATAATACTCTTGGTCCAGTAATTATCTTTTCGTTTATTTTACAGCTATTTATCACTCTAGGCTGGTATAAAACTTACCTAAGATATTATAAAAGACATTTTGTATTATTTGTCTACCTATATGTACATGTATTACTATTATTGCTGCGTCATTTATGAATCTAGATAAGGTTAGCAAATTCAGGATTTGTCTAAAGAATATTAAAATAATACAAAGCTCAATATATCATCCGTCTCTAACGAATAGAGGAAAACAAAATCTGACAAATTATAAAATTTAAGATTAAGATTGATGTCAGAGATTATTTGAAGGCATTTGACTCTGGCTAACAAGTCATATTATGATAAGCTATCATATTCTATCAAATTTAGTAATTCTCTATCTGATATCCATATTATTATTCTGATATTGGCAAGTATAGTTATAGTGAGATTGATTTTACTTATTTTAGTTATTGTTAAATTCTGAATTCGTTGCCGGTGTTCCACAAGGCTCTCAAATAGATCACTTTATTCTTAATATTGTACAAAAATACCTTTAAGCAGAACGCAAAGGAACCAATTTGAACATTAATGACTATATACAAACTAAATCTTTACATCTTATGTACATTGAAACGAAAGTACTATGATAAGAAAGAGCTCGCTCGGAAATCATATAATACTCACTTTTAATACTTAAACACATCTTTTGATGTACATACATTCATCTCTCACATCAAATATGAGAGCAGTCAAAGGTTCAATAACGAGGACGGCGATGCAGGTTCGCGGATCAGATCAGATCGATCAGAAGTAAACGGTGAGATTCATGTGTTCGGCCATCGCGGAGTTCGTCGTCTCCGTCACCTCGCGACGGTTCTCGGCCGCCTGCGGAATACGAGAGGTTACATGGATACATGTTTTAAAATAAGTTTTCCCATCCCACGGAGCCAGCGGGGGACCTACTCGAGTCGTCGCTCGGCGGTGCTCACCTGCGCGCCGTCGTCCCAGCTGAGGTGCTTGACGCGCGCGGGGATGGTGGCGCTCGGCCACGCCACGCCCGAGCGCCCCGCGCCGCCCTGCAGGTGGTCGCTGAGCGCGCCGGCGCCCGCCCCGCCCGCCGCCCCGCCCGCCGCCCCGCGCGCCCGCAGCGAGCCCTCTGCAACGACCGTAACCTGTGTGGAGCCCGTGCGCCACGGTAGGCTCCGGGCCCGCCGCACTTCACACACGCTCGCAATTATACGAGTATATTGCTGCGGCGTCGAGATGTTTAGTGCGATGAGCTCCTCGGCGCGCGGCGCGGTGTAGGTTAAAAGTGACGCGTCACATGAAATTTATACTGACTGGTAAATTATTTATTCATGTAGTCGGATGTTGGTGACGCATCAGTTTTACACCCTTCTTCGACGTCTAATAAGTGGACTTCGCTCTCACCCGATGACGACATGACGACCCTCGTCTCACTCACCGGCGGGCAGCTCCAGGCTGGTGCTGGAGGCGGCCAGGATGCTGCTGGCGCCGGCCGACACGCTCTGCAGGGATCCGCCGCTGGCCACGCTGAGCGCGGCGGGCTTCTCCGGCGTCGACGATTTCACCGTACTCGTATCCTTAACCTGTCTTCTGCGCCTGTTTTATTTTATTAGTCCTCATAAAAAACCGTCACAGTCACCACGAGAAACGTCACGACCGACGCACGTTACATTACTATTCGAGTCGTAAATGTACACAACACGGACGATACGCCTACATCGCTACTTATGCTCATAGAGCGTATAGAATAACAGAGCCGTTGGGATCGGCGGGCCGTGCACGGCGCGGTACGCACTTGAGCCGGCAGAGGTACGCCAGCAGCGCCAGCAGCAGCAGCGCCAGCAGCGCCAGCGCGCACGCGAAGGCGGCGAACAGCGGGGACGCGTGCGCGCGCCACACGTGCGCGCCCAGCAGCGACTCCGGCACGCGCACCACCACCGGCACCGACGTCTGCGCAGAGCGGCCCGTTAGTGGCGTGTGCGTGGCGTGCGCGCGTGTGCGTGCGCGCGTGCGCGTGCGAGCGTGCGTGCGTGCGTCACCTGTCGCGGCGGCGAGCCCGAGTCCTGCGCCGTGGCGACGACGTGCAGCGTCGTGGAGTTGAGCGTCGCCAGCGCACCCTCGCGCAGGTACAGGTCGCCCGACGGACTCACCTCCAGGGCCCTGGAACATCATATATAATTGTGTTTTTTATAGGTGAAAAGCGGAGAAACACGTTTATATATTCCGCTGGCAAACGTCAGGCGGGAGACTCACTCGGCGCCGGGCCCGGCCAGCGTGAGGCGCACGGCGTCGCCGCGGTCGCCGTCGTGCACGAGCAGGCGGCCCAGCGCGCGCCCCGCGCCCGCGCCGCGCGCCTCGAACTCGTACTGCGCGTGCCGGAAGCGCGGCTCCCACTCGTTCACGTTCTGCACGCTGATCTCCACGGACGCCGTGTCGTTCTGCAACCGAGCACCCCGACCGGTCAGGCGCCTGCGCGACCGCACTCGCCGGACGCCCCGCACTCCCCGCGAGGGGGATACGCACCGTCTCGCCGTCCGTGACCATGACCTGGTAGCGGTACGAGTCCTCGACCTCGTAGTCGAGCGGCTTCCGCAGGAGCACCTCCCCGGCGCCGTTGATCGCGAACTTCTCCAGGAAGCTGCGCTCGGACACGTAGAACTGCAGGGGGACCTGAAACGAGGGCGAGAGTCAGGTCGGGCGCGCCGGGGGCGGGGAGGCCGGTCGGCGCCGGGCGGAGCGGCACTCGCCTGGTCGGCGGCGCGCGTGGACAGCGCGGCGAGCACGGTGCCGGGCGGCGCGTCCTCGGGCACGCTGACGCTGAAGGCGCGGCGCGAGAAGCGCACGCCCCCCGCGCGCCCCGCGCCCGCGCCGCCCGCCGCCTCGGGCCGCAGCGACACCGTGGCCAGCGCGTACCGGTCCGGGTTGTCCACCTGCGTCGCCTGCGGACGTGCGAGCGTTAGAGACGTCTCCCCCGTCGCGGCCGGCGGTGCGCGGGAGCGCGGGTCGGGAGCGGCAGACCTTGATGACGACGGTGACGGGGGTGGTGGTCCGCAACAGGGCGGCGGTGGCGGCCAGCGCTCCGCTGTCGCGGTCCAGCGTGACCAGGTCGGCGCCCTCCCCGCTGACGCTGTAGTAGACGGGCGCGTTGATGCCGGTGTCCTGGTCCGCGGCCGATATCGGCCCGGGGGACGTCTCTAGTATCGTACCCTGGATTGCGGAGACGTTATTTCGTTAAACGTTTCCGGTACTCACGGTGCTCGACGCCGGTTTTTCGTGACAAAATGATAGTTACCGGTCACGTCGGCTATTTGAGTCGGATTTAAACACGTAACATGACGTCAACTCGTCAACAAAATACTCGGGAAGGTAAAAGCGAGGGGTCACCTCCTGCGCGTGGCGCGGCACGGCGGCCACGTAGTGCTCGGCGCCGAACTTGGGGTTGTGGTCGTCGGCGTCGAGCAGCTCGACGCTGAGCGTGGTGTCGTTGTGGCGCGGGGGGGAGCCGCCGTCCTGCGCGCGGAGGCGCACCGTGAAGTTGCGCAGCGTCTCGTAGTCCAGCGGCCGCTTCACCACTATCGTGCTGTCCAGCTCGCTGAGGAACCCGACGTACTCCTGGAAACGTAGCCGTATTCGATAGCGATTACCTCTATTGTTTAAAATCACAATGCCGAACTAAACAAATGACAGACTATTATTATTATATATTCAGACTCATCTCTGCGATTGAGTAATTTCTACGTTGGAACGGTTACTGTAAAAGAAATAAATATATATCCAATTTTAATTTTTTTAGACATTCTTTATATTTCAGAAAACGATCACGAAACGGTACCGATTACTTTTTATATAAATAAATTACTTGACTAATAAACGACCGTGAGAACGACTCTCTCCGAAACAGAAAGAGAATGAAGTTTTCGCTTCCGTTACGACTTGGCATGATTAACAAATAGCGGAAGGCGCTCACGCTGGCCGGGCCGGGCAGCACGGAGTAGCGCACGGAGGCGTGCGGGCCGGGCTGGTCGGGGTCGGCGGCGGGCGCGGCCAGCACGCGCGCGCCCACGGCCGCCAGCTCCGACACGCGCGCGCGGAACGGCGCGCCGCGCCACGCCGGCGCGTTGTCGTTCACGTCCCACACGCGCACCGACACCGGGATCACGAAACTCTGCCGGGTACATTTTCGTTGCTTCACTTTTTGTCCATCGATTACTTTATTTGGCTCGATCGATCGATTAAATCAGTATAATTATCAGAAAAGATGATCGCTCCAGAACGCTCGACCGACCGGATCTGCCGTGTGTCGTCTATCGCAGCGCACGTTGACGTAGACGCTGGACGGCCCGAGCCGCTCCTCGCGGTCCAAGACCCGAAGTAGCGTAAGATTTTTGGTGCCGGGTGCCAGAGCTATAGGCGGGTTCTTCTCTTGTATGCGCAGCGAGATGTCACCGTTTAGATCGTTCGGATCTCCATTTACACTTAGTGTACCTTGAATTTCACATAAAGAAGTCGTTAATGACGAATAATATTTAATATTTAACAGTACAAACGTCGTTGAATCATTCGTACGTAATTAGATGTACATAAATAAATATTCACTTACACTACTATTATAATAAACCAATAACCACGCGTAAATGGATATTAAAAAGATGAATACATAAACAGATTTCACAATGAAGTTAGTAATATTTAGTAATTCACCTATAATGCTGCCGACGGGTGTATCCTCGCTTATGAAGAAGCTTTCGACTGCTCCACCGTTCATCAAATAGCAACGACTATCTTGGATAGCTGAAAACATTTCATTATATTAAACATATAACACCATTTATTACCTTGCAAGTTCTTCAAGTGTAGTTTTGCCAGACGGACTCTGAATTAGATTAAACCATTTCGCAATACTTTTCTAGACATCCTGGCAAAACTATTCGAGAGGCAATCCATAAATGTAAAGTGAAAATCTATCGTCCCTAACAATAACTAAACTTTATGACAATAAGCAAATAAACTACGATAATTTACAAATTTGAATTAAAAACAAAAAAGAAATATAAAGGTATATTAATAGTGATATGGCCGAGTCACGATACGAATCAAATTAATTGCGATACGAATGGGCCTCGACCGTGCAAATGTAATTGGAGCGAAAGCATGTCATGGTCTGGCGTCTACTTGACTCCCAGGAAGTCTCCCTAGACTTCTTTAGATTTACCAAACATGTCCTCCTAGCTACTAGCCAAAGATTCTTTAAACATTGAAATACATTTAAATAATATTTTATGTGAAATTTAGAAGAAAAAAAATCAAGAATAATAAGACTTATGTAAGTTGAATAATAGTTTCTCTTTCGTTTAAACAAACTTTTCATGGAATATTTAAAAAATAAAATTAAGTGTTGAATGCCGAATAATAATATAACATTTATCACTGAAAGTCGTACGAATTTTGAAGAGTAAGGAATTGAATACTTAACTATGAGAACATTATAATAATAGAAAGACTAAAACTATAGAGGCATTAACAAAGTATTAAGAAGTTGGAATCTTGATCCGCGTTGAATAGAACAATAATAGGTGCTGTCTGTTTATGTAAAGTATATGTCGTGTGATTTTAGATAAACTAACAAAAATACTGATTACATACAACTTAGCGTGATGTCGATTGATAAATGTGCAGACAATTTGAAATATGATTGCAAAATAGAGATAAACGAATAAAAATATCACTTGAGGACGTTTATAATTAAAATAACTAAATTTGATAGGAGTTTGCAATATAAGCGGTTATTGCTATACGTCAGTAAATCGTCATAGACAATGTATAGCCGCGGCACAGTCGGGTGACACATTAAATACTGCGATTATGCGCGTTGGTTTCCAGAGCATAAAAAATCATAATTGAACAAAAAGTAGGTGCGATTAATTGAAACATTTGCGACGGAGCGTTAAGTGTAAATTGCGTGATTCTATTATATATCAAAGCGTCACTTTATCTCTATAGTAATTTAATTAAAGTCATATAAATCGCAAGTCGTTGAGCGTTCGTGTATAAGTAAAACGAAACTAATCCGAAACATTAAAAGTAATTTTACTTTACGAATGAAATGGAAACCACACATTTAACTGAGTCGTTAGACCACTGATTGTGGTCAAATAATTGAGATAAGAAAGCGAATTGCACAAGCGGATCGAGTATCATTACGACAATACAAGTAATTCATATTTTCGTTACTTTCTCGTGACCTATGGGGGCATCTGCAAATAATTTGACTAATGTTTTTGTTCTTTCACACGGTCACTGTGATTAAATTGCGCTTAACTATTGACTTTCGGAAAAATGTTCTCCTTTATGTCAAAGCGTGTCTAAATTTCAATAAACTACATTTATTAAAAATTTACTAATAATTGTGAATAACTTGAATACGGGCTTATTACAAAAATGCTACATTGTATGCAGTGTTCTTTTAACGTCCACTACTGTGATAGTGATCATGCAATAACAGATACACTCGGTGCAGGCAGTTCATCATCTTGACAATAATATGGGTGCTATGGTCCTACGATAGTTACTCACCCCGAGAACGTATGGAGAGCGCTATAGCTGCGAGTGCAGGTGGCAGAGTTGGCCCTGTATATATATCACTGGTATGTTTATGTCGGGCTATTTCAATTATTGAGCAGGCATGAATCCATGTATATTCGTTTATAACTTAATTCGAAAACTATCAACGGCAGGTGCGTGGACAAGTGGGGCACCGGACGATTGTATCGCAATGAATCCCCCTCGCAACTTCCGACTTATTTAAAATTCAAAATGGCTGTGTCCATTTAAATTTACGGGGCGCAACCGATTGAGGGTTTCATACATATTTTTTAATTTCCTGTGAAAATTATTAAAATGAGACACCGTATCGGTGACCTACTGACAACAATTTGTATAAGTTTAGGTTGGTACTATTGGTTACGTTGTAGTAAGAAATTAATTATGGTAAATGAGACACGGTCTGTTGGTAAACTGTGGTAGTGTGCTAGCGGAACTTTCGAAGTAGACCCATCAAATTGGATTTGTTTTACTTTTCTACCAATCGTAACATTTAAAAATATTTAAGTGATATAATGTCATAAAAATTGAAAAAAAATAAAAGGTTCATAAAATATATTATATTGCGATAAATAAGTATGAATTTGACGAATATCGTCCACAGGCATATATTTCTATAAATTTGTTTTGTTTTGAACTAATTCTTATACAAATTTTAATTCAGTGTTTGATTTAGATTCAATACTTAATCTTGGAAATATTTGAATTTCTTTATATATATAACTAGCGACCCGGGAGTTTATTAATAAAGTAAATGATATGATATATTTATATAACTAAAACATATACCCTACATCACTCGTTTGCATCATTCGTTCTGGAGATTACCACATACATACGAACAAAAAAATAAACTTCTTTATAGTAGGTCGATTAAAAAAAAAGAACTTTTAAAAGACTATATTTACCATACATATATTTTACAATATATTGAAACGGAAAATACATAACAGCGCTATAGAAAGTAATTTATATTTCATGGCAATTGAGCAAGAGAGTGATATTTCCCCAATCTCCCCGTTGTCTCGACAAACCATCTGTCATGACTTCCGATCTAACTAGCAATGAAATAAGAAGGAAGCACCGAGTGCTATAATTTTCACTTCCATTAGACATAATAGTAATAGTAAGTAGCGGTTATTTAAAAAAAAAACAAATGACCTCACCGAATGTAATTGTTTTTTTTTTATTATAATTTAAAGTAATAGGAGACTAGATAACGAAACAGTTGTCAGGAAAGTTAAGAATTTTTAGGAAGTTGTATGTAATCACAGTTACGTCAATGTCTGTGTAAGTCGGGGTTGTGTCGCTGCGGTCCGCGGTCAGCGCTGCGGGGTCGAGTCACCGAGCGTGCTTCCGCTCCGACCGCGCCGCCTCAGCCCTGCACTCTGCACTCGCTGGATCGGTGCCTTCCTTGACATTGTCTCCGTGTCATTATCTACGTTTTTCATACCCTTTTGCCTCAATAGTTTTATAAGTCTAAGATTCAAAGTGGCAGCTCTGATCAGCTATGATCCCAATCCTAACCCGAATTACGCTTACGCAGTTACGTACGCTTAAATGAACGATAAACAGAAAAATTGGACTTTTGATTGATTTTGACTTTTCAATAGATTTTTTTAAAATATAATGTAATAAAAAACAATTTCTTTTTATAATATCTTCAAATTAATTGAATATGATGACATAAATTGGAAATTGTATGTGTCAACAACTTCGCTCGAAAGTATTCTGTATAGTCTGCAGCGGCAGCGAATTGAGAAAACAGAAGATCATTTAAACAAATCCAATTGAAAGTTTTCACCACGAATTAGTTACGGAAGTATCTTATTATTTACAGGCCGTTTGATGCAATTATAATTTGAATCTAAATAAAATGGAACCGATTTCCACAGACTTTGCGGCAAACCCAAGCAATTTATGTTAATAATCTCATTATCTACGATTATGTAACTTAATTTGCATGATCAATATTGTCGATTGGGTTTTTCTTATTTCTTACGGTAACTGCTCTAAATTATATGTAACTACAGCATACAAGTTTTTGGTAAAGATTTTTATTGACATGGTCTCAAGTAAGGCCTTTAATAAAATTTGTTTTAAGCAATTTTCGTGACGCTCTAGCGGAGGACGCAGAGGGGAGATTTGCTGTTGTATAACGGGTATGTGATATTTTAATTCAAAAGTTTGCACGTAAGATCTCCACATGACCTTGAAGTAGGAGATATTCATAATAAAAGGAAACATCACTTATTGTGCAGGTGTACAGTAAGGGCATGCTTGATGGCTCACATCCTAACGAACAATGCGTTTCCGACACGTAATTACTAATGCAATTATCGTTATCCGCAATGATAGAAAAAATATTTAATTTGGCGATATTTTATTCATTTAGGCCTTTGTTATTTAATAGGGTTGTCACTCGGTAGTAACAACTTTGTAGAAGCACTTCTGAGTAGGTACCGCCCGCTCAACAATAATTCTATCGCCAAACAGCAACTACATAAGGGACATAACATCTTAGTTTCTGAACTTTATGGCGCAATGGCGATGTAAGGGGTGGTTAATATTACTTATAGGGGGGCCCGTCTTAATAAAGGGTTCAGGGGATGCAAAAAACATGCCTCGCCCCTTGCCGATATGGACAATGCGATAATGCGCGAGGCGCTCCAAAAGGTTTCTTAATCATATTTGAGGGGAGGGTAGATCGACCAATCACAGCTTCCACCCAGGCGCTTGTTTTAAGGCGCCGTTGCTTAGGTGGTATATTTGATGGTAAGTATACCATTTGCCAGTCTATTTGCCGGCCTGACTAACTATAACTTGAAGCGGTCAATGTAAAGGACTAGCAAATTTTACATATGATTACATTATAATGTACAAACGCGCTTCAATCAAGGCTGTATAAGTGCACCCCGTGTATAATTATGAAATTAAAACCAACTATTTAATGGGCCAAACAATAGAGACCTACAAGTTTTTGCGTTATATTATGTATAGAAACCAATATAATTACATCAAAGGAAGTTGCGGCCCTGCAACAATAGCCAGCGGAGCAGATCAGGAACCCGCTACTTACCCGCGCCTGCTTACCGGTGACAATAATTATTGAAATCAATGGACTACCCTCTGGTCTGGCGTAACGTCCTATGCTGCAATAATGCCAACTTTCGTTGATTTGTAATTGACGTCGAACAATACACTGTCCGATACTTAATTTTTATTATTAACTTTACTTTAAGTCTTGCCGAGTTTCTTTTGCCTGTTTATTTCAGGTTTGGGGTGTTTCTTTCCGAACCGGTGGTAGTTTGACCATCAATAAGAAAGTATAAAGCTTCTGTTGAATAAAGAAATTTCAATTTGAATTCACGAGTAGAGACTTTTAAATAGAAGAAAATGTTGTTGGTCTGATCCAGGTTTATAGCTGAGAGTTTGCAGCCATACAACTTAAAAAGTAGACCATCGAGACAGTTAAAACATAACTAGTAATCGGCGCAATAAAAGATAATACCGTTACAAAAAAATATTATCATTCATTCCTCATAGAAAAATAACTTATTAATAAAACACAAAATAACCGTTAACGAATATACTCGACTTTCGTTTGTTTTTTTTCATAGCTATTGACGAACGAATTACGAATTAAAATATTAGAAATAATAATGGAAAAGAAATCTCGAGACATGAATATTTAATACGTATATATATACGTTTTTTTTTTCAAATATATTAAAGAAACAGTCATTAAAAATATAAAATAACTTATATTTCGTCACGTGCAAGTTTTATTAGCATTACCGTTATAACATCAGGAAGTGTTAGAGGAGCGCCATTTGTTAGAAGAAAAATACGATTTTAATATATTAAAACAGGTAATATGCAAATGAGTTCTACGGGCGGTTGGTTTGTGGCGCGATGTCCTGCATATTACGTATTGCAGTATAATCCTGTCGTGATAAATCCCCTACACACCTACCGAACTGTGTTATTAAAATCTAACTACATCGCGTTGATTTATTTTCAGACTTCTTTCTATTACGTCGCTTAAATTACAGCGAGCACTTTCAACTTTTTCATTATTGAAAACAATATAGTTTCCGAACGTTTGCGAAATTCTCGACGTTGCAATTTTTCGCTTATTATTTCCTCATTACGAAATTATTTACAGCACCTTAGAAATACATAAGCAATGATTTCGTTTTCGAAGCAAACTAAGTAAGCCTTAAGTCTGTGTAACCCGATACACGGTACATCGGCATTGAAATGTGTCGAGACTTCGAGAGTCGAGAGTGACCTCGTTGTGTAAACGGAGTGAACGGCCGACGATCACCCCCGGGGTGGCGAGGGTGCCGTGATTCATGCGGCCCACGTGTTAATTATAGCATGAGATTTTTGTTTATAACCTGCTAAGAGGTTTTATCAACATTATATGGGATTTCTCAACATAATAATATTGGCAGCTTCCGTAAGTTTTTTTACGGATTCAAGTTAAAGCTTAATCCGATTGGTTCAGAACTCTCACATATTACTATACATTATTATAATATTAAGACGCATACATATATCATATTTTATATATTTTTTGATCAATTACTTAAGCTCAATCAAAGGAAAAAAAAGGCGAAATTATTTATATAAATATATTTGCCAAACTGTATCTCAGTAATCTAAATCAAAATATGCAACGAATTCGAGCGACCTCAATTATAATTCTCTCTTCTGTACCTAATGTTATGTACCTACCATTAAATATGTCAAGTTATTTTGAGCAATATTCACGTATGCAACTGACATATCGCTCGTTCCAGATGTCTATATGAATACGATTAATCGATTACTCGTAACAAGTGACCCGACATAAGTGTTCGTGGCGTGCGGTAGGCGCTGGCGGCTAGAACCAGTAAAATATACTACGACTGTTTAGACACCGGCTCGGCAAAGCAGCAATAAGAACAATGGCCCGCCAACAAATGGCCTATTACAATGTCCGACTGTCCATTAACGGGGCACTTTTATATCGATCTCTCGCGATGTTAACAATGTACCAAACACCGAAATCTTTATTTTATGTAAAGTAACATGTTTTATTTTGCCTTTGTAATTGTAATTATCTTTGAATGAATGTTATTTGATTAATAGGTACTCCATAAATCAATCATGTAGCTTAGCGCACTTCGTTCGCATATCGCGTTATAAATTTTTTTTCGTAGTCGTTTGTAAATTACTTGTTTTCAATGTCTGTGTTACATCTAAAAGACTATTTATTTCTAAAGTTATTAATATTCACTTGGAGTTAGATGTTTAAATAGCATTTTACCATTAGATAATTCAACTTCTCTATTAATAATAAAAAGTAAAATATAACTACAAATTATTACATTACACAACAGAATAAAAAACCATCTGTTGAGTTTACCTTGCGATAGCGCCGGCGTCGCAGTGAGCGCGAGCGCCGCCAGAAACAGCGGCGCGGCCATGCTGCCGCTACCGCGCGCTCCGCATGCCGCCTGCACGTCGCACCTTCGCCTAGGCTTCGCCGAATCTCTGTTAACAAACCAATACAAAATATTAAAACTAAGCGATTTTAATGCGCAATAAAAATAATTGTAACAGAACAATTTTTATTATAAGTTTTTATACATTTTAAAATTATAAAAAAAGATTTTTTTTAATAAAATTAAACAGCAATAAAAATGTAGGTACGTAATTATATAATTCAATACTATAACTATATAATTACTTATACTCTTTATGCCTATCGCGAAAGTTGAGAAAGTATTTACGTAAGTTAAGACGTAGAAAAATTTAATAATCAAGTATAGAGTCATAACGGCTAAGTGTAAATATATTAAAGGGGTTCAGTAACGTTGTAATTAAATCATTCCATTGATCTGATATGTCGGTCCATGCGCTTGTCTGTTCTGCCAACAACAAGCAAATTGCATCAGATTACGGTCGATGATTTGTGAAGACATCCATAATTTACCAGATTCGAGACATTTTTATAACAGCACTATCAAACTTGGGGTTTATTTAATCAGTTTCAAACGCTTTCTTTTTCCAGACAATTCTCATTATTAATTGATTCTCATTATAAAATCAATGTGTGTGGCTAAAATTTTTCCAGTTATTTGTATATATATAGCTCAAAATCTACTTAAACGTAGTTATTGTATTTACTTCATGTGTAGCAAAAAGCCGCCCTTCTACACTCACATTTGATTTATTACCGTACAAAATTATAATTGAAATTCGAATTTATTTTTTGAAATTCTACTATGGAGCTGCTTCTACACTGGATACGTATATTAAGAAGGGTATCCCTAGTTCCTAGTTCCTTGGCTCATTCGAGCGTCCACAATCTCATAGAATCTAATCGCCTCCCTGAGCTCATGAGGCTCTTCGTATTTAGAAAGCGGAAAAAAAATCAAAATCACAGCGGGCTGCGGCTAAATTCGCTTTCTTTCGAGTAATTTACATGTAACATGCATTGTTTGTGAACATCAGCACAATTCGTCGACGGCTGCCGGCCTTGTCTGTGTTCCGTCTCTACCGCGCTTTGAATAATACCTTTAACTGCAGTTTTGTGCAATATTGTTATGTCGGTATATATTTTTTTGTTATAATTTCATCATTTATTGTTTGGTTTTCTGTCGTATACTCATAAATCCTATCATATTAGATTGTATGAGCTTATTACGGGATATTTAGTAGTTGTCATCGATATTTAATGAGTGTTAAACTCATAACTATATGCGTATTTGTATTCTTAGGCAAGGTTCTCCAACGGATTTCAAATACCAACAATACGCGGAGAGAACTGCATCTAACCCATTATTATCACCGTGATATCACGACTGCAATGCAATTAATTAGTGCTGATGTTATCCTCAGCCCTAGCCATCTGCTCATTCGTGCACACGTGAGTTTGCAAATAATTAATATAATCCAATTGGACGATAGACAGACCAAAAATAATTCAGGCGCGGTAACCAAAGACTTTACGTGCTTGTCGAGGCACGGAAATGTAAACAATGCCAACTTAACTCGTCCGCTGTTACTGGAAATCTCTCGACAGGAAAACCCAATAACTTTTTTTCTGGGTCTTATGTCAAAATAAAAAAATATAATTTATTCAATTAAGCTTTTACAAGCAATTTTGAATCGACATTTTACAGAAGTATACTAAAAGTGAAGCTACCACCGGTTTGGTATGTAGGTTCTACCGACAATAACCGGCAATAAACTCAGTAACTACTCTTTTCCAACATTAAAGATACATTATGTTAGTAAAATACAATTATACATATAATATATGCTGCCTAACAGTTAACAAGTATTAGCTCGGCACATTTTTATGATTTATATAATCTTGTGTTGAATAATATGCTTCATTTATTGTTTCTTTAATAAATGACTTGAACTTATGAATCTGCACAAATTTTACTTTAACTCTGGACCGTCGGGTATGCGGAGTACTAACTACCAACACCACCAGACTAATGTAATAGTTTTGATTCATGAACCACATCGTGAGTTTACCAGAATAACTCCGTTAATATTACATGCCCAGTATTATTAAAATATATAATTATATATACAAACCATCATCACGCATGTAATGCTTTCAAAAGGTGTGTTCACGATTGTGATTTTGCATGGATTGAACTTATTTCTTACATACAAGACATTTTCTAAGTATAGATACTTTATAAGGCATTTTCCAAGCAGGTGCTAAATTAACAGTGAAGTGGTTCCGAGCGAGTTGAGGCGGCGGCGGAGCGCGCAACGCGGTCACCGCCTCGTGAACGCTTACCTCAGATGTCGATTTCATCACAAACCTTCATAAATGCACATATGATTTACTCTCGGATTGTTATCACTTTTTTATATTAACCGCGCAAATTCGAGAAGATATAGAATCAATATTGATGGTATATAGACAATACCATGGACACCGAATTGTCATTGTTTTGCCAATACAAAGCCAGTCCTGAGAACTGAGCTGAACTCGAGTTTAAAATTATATTGAAAAAAAGAGTTTTTGAACAGTATTGCAATATTTTCACATTGAAAGTAAATTATATCGGTTGCGAAAAGTCACGCAGAAGTTAATTTAAGTAATTTGATGTAAGTTTATGAATGATATGCATTAAATGCAAATTTACTTATTGTTACTATCCTTTTGAAAAGTGGTATATTTTTGGAGGCTAGTGTAAGTGCACAACGCATCCGTGACGACCCCAGTAACCCCAGTAAAAGCTGACCACTCAAGCGTGAGCGCGACAGGTTGTGCTTCCTTTGGGTTTAGAGAAAGGGTGCGTCGTGTACATGTTATAACTTCTCAACGGTTTTGTTTACTAAATATACACACGGAAATTTACTAACAATATGTAAAATAACTCTATTAATAAACAGATTGTTATTATAGATTATACGAACATGTCATTTTAATATTATTATATTTGATTGGAAAAGGATTCAACCATATTTTAAAAGGGGTAACTTTTCTTAAACAAATGCCATCGTTACCTGGATACATGGCGCGTTAGATACTTACTAGGTAAAAATATAATTAAAATGTATTTTGAAATATAATAGTTCACCGATGTTATAAAATATATTGTTCATATCACATTTCGAAAGCACAAAAAATACGCTCTTTTAGTATTACAATTGATATCATCTCGATATACATATATATACCTAACACTAAATATATACTTATACGAACCTATACGAAAATCTTTACCATCGTTTTCGTTTTTTATAAAACGACACGCTTAGTAACTTTAAGCATAGTTAAGGTTTTGTATTACTTGCAGATATCGGTACTTGAACTCATTTTAGTATTTTATTTATTTTTATTGTTTTTTTTTTTCAAGTATAGACATTTATTTAGTTAATAGAAACTGATACCGTAAATATTATACATATTGTTAATAATGTCTGGAACTTAATTCAGCACAAAACAGGTGGTTTTATACTGAATTAAGTCTTCTTTCTATATTATAATATTCGTTAAAATAAACCGATTTTTAAGAAATATGGTAATATCAACATGTCTGTATCTGGTAACTAGGTCTGCCCGTTGTCGCGTCACGCACCGTGGCTGAAGCTACACCATGCCTTGTATTAATACTGCGTAAAGGCAGCACACCATGCCGTAGCTTAGCGTATGAAACGGTTAAAAAGTACTTTTTTTTTCGCAAACGATGATACCAAATCACTCGGGTTCTTTTATACGTTACTCTTATTAATAATAATGAAATGAGTCTTAGTATAATTTTATCGGTTACAGTTACGCATATCAGTTATAATTAAGAATGCAATGTTAGCGATTAAGGTTAAACTTCCAAATTACTGCTTAAAACATTAATTAATTAAAAAATATCGTTATAGGACAGGAAAAACGTAACAATTAAAGAAGAAAATCTAATACGCGCCTGAAGAGGACAGGTAACAATTATAGTGTTAATTGTTTTAAAAAAATTACCCGTATGAAGATTCGCGTTGGAAATTTTAAGAACTAAGCTGTTACGTCCCTCGTGATATTGTAATCAAACTGTCTCAATCACATTCTGAATGGAACGCAGCACCACAAAATAATGCCAAAGTATTAGGATGAAAATAATGACTTCAAAAATAACAGGAAAAACAAAACAATAAGAATCCTAAACATATTACAAAATTATTTGAAAACAAATCGAAGCTTCAGGCCACAATAAGTTTTGTTATGTGAATTGCAGCGCAATGTATGAAGACATAATATTGGTGCGAAATAAAACTTTTGCAACGCAGTGTAGTTTACAGGCGCTGTCTGCACTCGACCGTAAACTAAGCAAACATCTCTGAATACACCAGCACTGCAGTATGAATAATACTGTTACCAGTTACTTACATCTAATGTAAATTTTAATTAATCCACACGAAACTTACGAATTATTCTATGTTTGGTGTTACTCTTTTATATCTTTATTTTAACACTTAATCTCGACAATGGTTATTGTAGTAAAATAAAAAATACTCCGACTGCAGTAAATAATAATTAAAACTACTAAAGATTTTTTTTATTTCAATTAGTCGTTGCATAACAAAAGAATATGTGAATGTTACAATATCAATATAATATGTATATGATGTTTAAGTTCATACGTAATATATCATTTATAAATATATTAATTATATTCTGTACTCACAGGTTCGTCAAAAATTATACAAATTTTTAGTTGTTCGATCTCCCTCCAAAATTGACAGCAAATGATTAAATAGTTTAATATTTAACTATAATAAATAATTTTGTACACAAAACAAGACTAAGAAATCTTTTTTTGTATTATTCAAATCTTGAAATAAGTCTTAACACCTTTTATACTATATTTAATCACTTTATCGTTATTCCGCGTCGCGAAAGATCAAACGTTCCAATTTTCAAATAACCGGACCATGGACGGACAAAGTATCGACACTAACAGTGCTTACCGTAAACTAAACTGAAAACTAGCCAGTAGCTAAAATCCAAATTTACAATATTAATATAGTGTTGCCATTGACGATTATATTAATATATTGTAATCAACTTCAATTCAAAACTCTTTCTACCTAGTAATGTAATAGTTTCAATTGATACTAACAACATTTATAATTGTTCATAACAATGTCAATTTATTTAACAGAAACACCCAATAATCATTTATTTGCATGTTTCAACTCAGAATGTATTGAGTGTGACTTATTATTCGATTCGATATTTACCATAATTAATGAATTGAATTTTTATACATTAATACATTATATTACAAGTGTATGATTATAATATGGGTGTTAAAAAACCCTAGTGTTGTTATTTATTACTTGATTTGCATGCATTATATGACATAAATTTAATAATGACTGAGTTGCTATTGTTAGTCTAGTGGCTAACTTTATAAAGCGAAAACGCAAACCAATTCAAAGCTCGAATTGGGCCAAAAAACAATATTAGATATTGTCGTTCTTGCCAATAAAATACGAAATTACTTTTTACGATTTGCCGTTCCATCGGATTTGCTACCGTTGATCATCTTATTACAAATTTAATTCTTATTATTAAGTGTATAATAATTACAATGATATAACAGTAAAACAATCAACTCAAAAAGTATTAACTAAACCAAGACAGTTTAGGTTTTTTCCTCGATATTATATTTGTACAAACTTTTACGGTTTGACGAAACTCTTGAGTGAATGGTTATTGGCTACACGTAATATATAATATATAAGATATTAATACGTTGTCAAGAGAAGATAAGGTCAGTTGTTGAAGAAACTGTTCGTTATCTGTGCAATGTGCATTGATATAGCCTGTTTATATGAAAATGTCATGTAATTGTCATGTCACTTAAAGTTTAACAAATCGCTAGTTTTTGTTTTTCTTCCTCTTATTATAGTAATTATTAACAATCCAATTTATTCGTTATGATAATATTTTACGAACTACATTTGTGTAATGATTCCACTGAACATAATTAAAAACCGGTTGCAAAATGACTGAAGTCTGCTCAATGAATAGCAACAGAGATGAGAACAAGAGCTTACCGAAAGATAATGGAGTTTTGGGTGTAAAAGAGGAACAAGAAATAACCGTAAAGCAGGAACTAGTCGACTGTTTGGTGTGCCTGAACCGGACGCCAGAGAATTGCGACTTGAGTACCACGAATACCGCTGCGGGAACTACTCTCTATGATTATTTATGTAAATTTACACTAAACGATATCGGGAAATCAACAAACGGTTCCAAGTTCATTTGTAAAACGTGCCTCAATCTAGTTAATATATTAGAACGCGCAGAAATAGAATATTTAAAGTTAAAAGAGGAGTTTCAATCCATACTCAGCAAGAACCCATTATTTGTAACACAAAATATACAAGTATCTGTGTCACTCGATCCTGTGAAAAATGAAAGTTTGGATATCGACAAAAATTTCGATGACGACTCGGAAGACGAACCTTTATCCCTCACAAAAAAGAAACGTCATAGAAAACTTGACAAAAGAAAAAAGAAAACAATCACAGATAGCAAGCGGAAAGTGCGCAGCAAACTTTGTGATGACAGGTGTGGTGGTATTCATAATATTTAATAAGCATTATTAGTTATTACACTTATCTGATCATAATTATTTTTATGCTGCAATATTTTTTCATAATATATATGTTTTTTTACTAATTTTAAAGTACAACTTTTTCTTTATAAAATGAATAATAATTTTGCCCAAGCTCATTGTATAGCTTACCTTCAGTTTTATACCTTCTTTAGAATGCTATGTATTTAAATATATGTAACAAAATTAAAATTATTAGCTAGTTAAAAATATTAATAAAATATGTATAACAGTTGGCAGTGTACGGAATGCGAGGTGAGTGGGGAGGCGGGAGGCCCAGAGGCCTTGGCCACTCACATGCTGCTCTTACATACTCTACCAGGCTCTATACACATTGAAAAGGTCAAGAAAGAGGAGTCACCAGACAGGTGAATAGTGCTTTGTGTATGATATATCATTCATTCTTTGTGTTAAAATCGATGATATACAACCAGTTATTTGTTTAAAGGTATAAAAAAGTAAACAAATTTATAATGATGACATTATGTTCTTTGATATTAGATTTCAAGACATTTTGCTTTTTTGTTTCGAGTTTAGATATAGATTAATGAGAGAAGTACGTCATTGTCCTTTTCATTGTATACCAAGTTTTTTTAAAGGACATATTTGTGATTTCAGATCCCAAAGTCCAACTTTCAATAATTTTGATGAAATGTTTAAAGTTGAAGCTGAAGGTTTTGATGATGATGATGAAAGTTCAAACTATGTACCTGACGAGCTGAGCAACGGCAAGCACAGTAAAAGAAGCAAATTGCTTGGTCGAGGTAAACGAAAAAATGGTAGCAGTTCCACTGTAAAGAAAAAGAAAGATCCAAAGATTATTCATCAATGTGATCAGTGCAATGCTAAATATACATCACTCGGTAAGTTGGCAATTAACTCATATATTATTAATTCACCATCACCATTACATCATTTTGGTAGGTCTCTTAATTTTTATTACCATATAATAGAAGTTACATTTATACTGACCATCATATAATAACAATAATGCTAATAAAAGCTGAAGCTTTATTAGCATTATTGTTATTAAATTAAATCCTACTGAAGTAGGATTCTACTTAGTCAATCAATATCTAGCTCTGCACTGTAAGTGAGGTTGATCTATGTAAATAATGACAAGTTCTTAGATACTTCGATTTTTGATATTCTTGTGTCAGTCCATTTTCTTATATTTTTCTGATGTTGTTGCTTGGAGTTTCAAATCAGAGTAAAATAATTCGAAATATGAAAATTCATTATGTTTTCCTATTCAATTATGGACGATTTTCGAAAAAATTATAAAACACTGGCTTAAATTAAAGCTGTCATTGTGTGATTCAGTGAGACTGGAGCAACACAAGCTGAAGCACGACGACTCCAAGCCGCCATACATCTGTGAAGTGTGCGGAGCGCACTACAAGCACAAGCGAGCCTGCGACATACACGTCGCTATGCACAAAGGTATCCCGGCGTGACGGGGTCTGCTCCTCAGTAGATCATTTTAATTACTATTGACGACGAGCGTAGCACCGATTCATTAGATAAAGGATTAAATTCAGTTCGATGTACATTTTAGGTATCAGCGACTGGAAATGTGAAGAGTGTAATAAGCTGTTTCCATCCAAAGGTGCCCTGCAGAGGCACAATAATATCCACACGGGAAAACTCAACTATCAGGTGAGTCCAGCGTCGGTCCTCGCCGGTTTCACCCGGTCGGGTTCGAATCGGTTCTCCGGTCGATACTGAGCGCGCCGTGTCCCCGTTGCAGTGCGACCTGTGCGGCAAGTCGTTCATCCACACGTCGTCGTTCAAGATGCACAAGCTGTCGCACTCCGGCGTGAAGCCGCACTCGTGCGACGTGTGCGGGCTGGCGCTCATGACGCGCTCGCACCTCAAGCGCCACAAGCGCGTGCACTCGGGCGAGAAGCGCCACGAGTGCGGCGTGTGCGGCAAGCGCTTCTCCGAGCGCTACAACCTGGCGGCGCACGCGCGCGCGCACGCGGGCGAGGGCGCCGCGCTGGCGCTGCAGCCGCGCCGCCGCCTCTTCCGCTGCGCCTTCTGCCCCGAGCGCTTCGAGCGCCGCGTGCAGCTGGAGCGCCACGCCGGCGCCGCGCACGGCCGCGCGCTCGAGCGCCCGCCGCCCACGCCGCGCAACACCATGAGCAAGCTGCTCAAGGCGCAGGCGCAGCGCCGCGAGCCCGACTGCAAGCCCGAGCGCAGCCCGCCCGCCGCGCCCGCCGCGCCCGCCGCGCCCGCCGGCGCCGGCGCCGCCAGCTCGTGGGCCGGCGTCTACGCCGTCGAGTTCGGCCTGCGCGCCGACTACTCGCACTAGCACTTACCTCGGCTGGACCACGTGTGTGCGTATTGAGGTAAACTTTTATTCCTACTGATATGAAATCTTTCCTAGACTCACTGAATCATACAAGAACATGCTCACCAGATGGGTCCCCGATTATGAGACGAATTTTCTTCTTTATTATTTACATGATATTTATGCATTTTTCAATAAATTATGCTCGTTTAGAACTAGCTGCGGTTCTATTTGTAGACAGTATTAAATCTAATGAAACAAATGAATATGATTGACTGTGAGGGCAAGAATGTCATAAAATTTCAGGAACAATCAAAATATTAAAATCAGAATAAAACAAGAATTTTAATGTTACAAAAACATACATATAAAAAGCTAATATTTTTGTTTGTCCAAATAAGCTTCATGGCTTAATGCGGTTGTGTTTAAACTTCCCAAAGTCGTTGGTACCAGTGAAGTGAAGGTATTAGGTAGGACACACAGTACAAATGTCTGGTGTGCAAATTGTATCCGATAATAAATGACAATGTCATGGGGTATTGAATGAATAAAAAGGGTTTAGTTTGTTAATAAGATAAATCTTTTTCATACTTTTTTATGTAATAACAAATCTAAACTATGTAATCTATACATAGTCAACTATGTTTTAATTACACAGGATACATTTGAAAAAGCTCACAGTGCATACACAGTTATGATGCACACTGCACGGTAAAAGACCAATGACTTGTATAATTGTTGTACATTATTATCTCCTTTGTTGTCTTAAATGAAGATAGTACAAGTATGTGGTATTTAAAAATGAAATTATTATTAAATATAAATAAACCATTGTTAATGAAGTAACAAAAAAAAAAAACAAATTATTATTGTATCATATAATGAAATGCATATTCAAGTTTATAGTTTATATTTCTTTACAAAAGTATTCATTTAGTTGTATTACAATCATTCAATATTTTTGGTGAGGACTCATAGTGAGATCTCCTTTAAGAAATGTTTAATTTGATTTTAAATGTGTTACAAAATGTGTTTTAGAAGAGGACATTTGACTATTTGTTATTGAGAAATATTTGTATACTTCTTTTATTATGTATAAATATTTCCTGTGCAATATGAAATTGAAAACAGAAAATTCAGTTGAGTAATGATAAAATGTGACAATAGGAGTTAAGGTGAATTATCTTTATTATTTTATATTGCATGAAACTCATATTATGTTATAACAGTCACTTTAATTAAATGTATATAATAGGTAGCGCTAAGACGACAAAATGTAAGATAGGTTATGTTGACTTTATTCATAAGTTTATTATCAAATAAATATAATTCGAATAATATTTTTCTACTGGTATCGTGTACAGTATATTATACGCTAGTGTTTCTTAAGTTAATTATAAAAATACAAACATTGTTAATATTTTACATGATTTGAATTCAATATTGAGTACATAGCCGAGAGTCTATTGTACTTTATATGTTATTATTGTTTATAATAACTAAAAATTATAAATCTAAACTACGAAAACGTTTGGATGAAAATTCATAAAACATATTTTTGACTCAGACCAATAGTAAAAGGTCGACAGCGATTCGCGATCAGGGTAAAGGAAGCTAGATTGGGAATAGGAATGCGTTCGCTTTTACAGCGCGATACGAGAATCAGAACACTGATGGATGTCACAACCAACGATGGATTAATTATTGTCTTAAAATTAAGTAAATCGTTAATTTAAATAAATGTATGCGAATGCCGAATGAATTTAAAAATAAGTGCTTGATTTTACACACAATCTTTGTAGATGCTTAACAAAAATGAACATAACTTCGAGAACGCTGGTAACCTTTTACTGTTGGTCTAAAATTATAATCAAAATTATCCACATACTATTATCTAATTTATTATTTCTATCTCCTCCTCCGTGTACGGACACGATATGATATTATATCGTGTTCGTACACTTGAGTTCAAGCAGTTACGACACACTCGCATACTCGCTTATATTATTATTATTTAAAACCATCAATCAATTAATGTTGTCGAACGTTAACAGTACACCCCGCTCGTATCTGTACATTATAAGGCGACAATATTTCTCGAACATGTAACATACGTAACTGATATTATATTAAAATATTTCATTAAATTCTGTGTTATTTATTTATAATCCTATAGAACTTTCTTGAGCAGTAAAATGAAAGTCATGAAAATTTTGTCATGTCAGTCAGTCATGCTAATGCCGGTCATTATTTGCAATGCCTAAATTATTTAATTTTTTTGTAACTTAATTAATTAATAACCTATTCCCACTACAAGAAGACTAAAGATAAATTCAAATACCAACACTGATACTTCAGAAGAGAACCCTCTTATTTTTGAATTAGCGCTTGCTTTTACATTACTCTTGTCATGTTCTTACTGTTCAATCTTTACTTATTACTACCAAAATATATAATATATTTATTTCTACTTAAATATAAAAAAATAAATAAAGGATCCAAATATGGTTCAATTTTTTTTTTTATATTTAAGTAGAAATAAATTATATGAAATTGAAAATGAAATATAGCCGTGAACAATGATATTTTGCTAGAACATCATTGGCCGTGAATGTAAATTTCTCAATTTTTTAAAAATAAATCCAAGTTATTTAAACACTTTTGCCAAACGGCTCGAACGTTATATAATTAAAATAGAATTTTAAAATCTAATAATAAGTTGAAAACTACTCGGGACAATATAGAATATAGTTGAGACACTGGCTAAATGAAATTTGATCTTGAAATTCGAAGAGTATTTTTTTTAATATTCTAGTAAATGCCCAGTGTTGCCCTAGGCTTACGTTCCTGAGAATAAGGTAAAATTTAAAAATAAAAAAAAACAAAAACTGAGAATAAGGTAAAATAAAAAACAAGAATATAAGTTTAAACAATTTACTAACAAACCAAATAGTTCTAACTTCGAATTTATCTTAACATAAATAAATCACGAAATCATACTTTTGAAGTAAATTAATTGCTCAGTTGAGCTTTACAGTACAAATAAAACACAAATAACACTTTTAACAAATTACAAATCGCGCCAATATCGACCTTACTGTCCGCGACCGAAAAGAAATAACAAATAAGAATGGCGGTTTAATTCGGTTTCGCGACTTTTGTTTTTTTTTTGTTTTAGCCAGTTGTATGGATAAAGGAATCTCCTAAATCTAAAATATAATATTGTAGTAAAAACTTTAAAATTATTGAAATTGTAAAACACAAGCAATTTATGGGCTTTTCAGTTAAAATGATTTACGAAACAGTCGATTTAGCTGTCATTTTATTATCATATTATAAAATGTCTAAAATTTGATACTTTTCCAGATCTATTGAAATTAAGTAAAGTAATTTCATTATTTAAGTCTGGTAATAAAAACGATCAAAATATATTTTTTTATAAGTATTACGTTAATATATATATATATATATATATATATATATATATATATATATATATATATATATATATTTGAAAAAATAAATTTGGCACCCTGGCACGAATAGTTGTATCACACGGTTCAATTTTAAGACCTTTGCTGTTTTTAATATATATTAACGATTTCCCTTGTTTTTTAGAGTTCCGAACCTAAAGGGTATACTCGGGACCCTATTACTAAGACTTCGCTTTCTGTCCGTCCGTCCATCTGTTACTAGGCTGTATCTTAAGAACTGCGATAGTTAGACAGTCGAAATTTTTATAAATTATTTCTGTATGTATTTCTGCTGCCGCTATTACAACGAATACTAAAAAAATATTTAAAGAGAGCTCCCATACAACAAACGAGGTAGGCACTAGAAATATTCATAAAATACTCAGTTGTATTTTTACTTTAATAATAGAAAATAAACAATAGTGCGAGTCCAACTTGCGACTATGTACTGTTTGTAGATGATAAATCGCTTATTTTTAAACTTGACGGAAGGATAAACAACGATGACATTGCTCTGCCACAGGTTCTTGGTTGGTTTGATATAAGTAATCTAGTCCTTAATGCAAAAAAGACTAAATGTATATTATGTTCTTTTCGCTGCCAAATGTCAAGTTAAATTATTTCGTGGTTCTTTTTAATAATGAAAGGCTTGAGTTTGATGCGTCGACTGTCTTTTTAGATATTGCTTTGTATTATTCCAAATTTCAATGTAAGTGATCACGACAGCCAATAGACAATGGTGCTTTAAAATACTAACCATTCCTCATATTGTTAATGCGCCAGCATCTTTGGGAACTATGATTTTATGTTCTTAGTGCCCGTAATTGGCTTACTCACCCTTCAAACCGCATCACAACAATACAGTACTGTAGTACGATTATATAGTATTTTACTTTCGATTTTATTCTGAGTAAGTGAGTACTGCTGCTTGGCGATAGAATATGTGATGAGTTGGTGGTAGGTACTCAGATTTGACAAACCCAGATTGCACAAAGCTCTACCACAAAGTAAATTAAATGTTGTTATGGGGTAATGCTGCAGATATCGAAATTGTTTACTTTTTCTGCGGAAAACAGCTCTTTGAACTATTTATAATATTCGTTTTAGGATATCATTATGACACAATATATTTATTACATGAAATTTTTATACGGAAAAATCTACAAAAATATTTATTTTATTTCAACGGTTGGTCTATTTTGACCAGTGAGTTATTTAGTATTTAAGTAACAATATCTCCAATGATGTTATAGGATGTAAATTTATAAAGTGAAATAAATTGTCTGTCTGTAGCTAAGTTAATTAATGTATTTAATTATTTTTTGGACTTAGAATATATATATTGTTAGGGTATCATACCAAAATATTAAAATACATATTTATGAAAAGATCGGTGATGGCAACTCAAAATTGAACGTCAACGTCATTTCAATTTCATATTTACTGTCTTGTGTCAAAATACTGGCCCAAATTTATAATACGGTCTATAACTATATAATTATGTCAGATGTATATTGTTATTGTATTCTGTGATTTGTTTGACTGAATTACCACTTGGGCACTTACCAACAATCAGCTGTTTATCACTTCTACACTTTCGTTATGACTTATAAACTTTTAATCATATTAAGATTGATAAACTCAGTATTACGATAGCAATTTATCGAAGTTACAATATTTGAAATCTGTGGATTTTTACATAATTATTAAAAACATATGTTTCCGAAACATTTACTTTATTCAAGATGAGTAAGAAATATACTGATATTGAATTAAAAATCCGTCGCGCTGAAAAAGATGATATGTTTGCTGTAGCCGAAATGATTCAAGTGAGGAAGTGAGATTAGATTAATAGATTTAATTATATTTTCATCGCTAAATCGACTAAATTATGCTTGCAGGAGCTTGCAGATTTTGAGAAAATGCCAGATGGACCAAAGATATGTGTGAAAGGTTTGTATGTATCGAAACACATTGGACTGTTTCAGTAGTACATTATATGTATACTGTTAATAGTAACAATAAATTAAATATCCAGATTTGCAACGTGACGGATTTGAAACACAGCCACCTGCATTTCGATGTCTTGTAGCAGTATTGTCCAAGGCAGAAACTGACTTTATAGTGGGCTATGCGCTCTATTTCCCGACGTATTCCACATGGGAAGGCCAGTCTATGATGTTGGAGGATTTGTACGTCCGGAAGAGTGAGCGCCGTCGTGGGGTTGGGCATAAACTATTCAATGCTGTTGCCAAAGTGAGTTAATTTAAATAATTATATGTTGGTTCTTAGTTATACACAACAGAGTAGAGTAGTAGAGTTGGTACTGTACGAGAAGTGTTGAATTCATGTTATACAATTTTTATATCTTAAATCTTTGAAAATGATTAGTACCAATGTCCATATAAAAGTGCTATAAGTGAAGTTTGCAATTGTTATTGAAATGTTTGTCATTAAATCTGTTTCAGGAGGCTATAGCTTTAGGCTCTTCCAGGTTAGATTTTCATGTTTTAGAGTGGAATGATGCGAGGGCCTTCTATGAAGGTAAAGGTGCAGTTAACTTGACCAACGCGGAGAAGTGGTGTTACTATCGTCTCACAGGAGAACCATTAAAAGTATCTGCACAATTAGGAGAAATGAAATGAAACCAGTTTGTCAGTGCATCAATATATTGGATATAGATATAATTTTACATATTTCCTCAAAATATTCACAACTAATGGGAGATCTTGTTTGAAAAATTTTGAAAATTGTTTAAATAAAGTTTTGCACAATGCACTACTACGTTTTTCATTATCTAAATTATTTATTTACATCTATCAATAAATGCGATTTATTCTTACATCTAATTCATAAGTTTGCTACAGTGAGTGTATGAACGACCAATTGTAGTGAATGTGTGGAAAACCTTTACATAGACTTACTTCATGAACAGTAGTTTAATTGGTTATAAGGCTTGTTGCATTATATTTACTGTTGGCTTATTCTTATTGTACATAGGAGTATTCTTATCACTATGATGTTATTATTTTAATAGTCAAGTAAGACTAGTTTGCACTGTCATAAAGATAATGAGACAAAGGAACTTTTTAGTTCTTTTTATTTATTGTTTAAAATATAAATTAACACATATTTTATCTTATATGTTGAAATGGCAAGGTTTAAACAATGTATCCTAACACAAGTCTGCACAAATAGTATCCGTAACAAACTTCGAAGTGATTCTTTACCCTATGCAGCCACGATATAATACACGGCAATGACTACTATTCAGTCGAAAATACTTAACGTAAACATATTTACACACTAAGTACATTAATACCTACGTTTCTCTTATCATCATTGAACTGTTTCTAACGTCTAATTTATTTATACAAATAAAATAATTATGACATTGTAGTAAAACTAGACAAACACAATGACTAGTCAGTACCATCGAGTCTAATTGTGCTGACGTCGCTAATTATCTACAACAAAATATGAACGTAATTCCATCGACTGTTCAATAAATTCGCATAGTAGAGTGTTTCATACTATCGAACTTTCAAAGTAACTTCGTGTAAAGTGTAGTCCTGCTCGTTGTTTTTTTATTCTTTACTTTGTTACCGAACAGGGATCTAAAGTTCTTCGATCGGCAGTTATTCGAAAACGCTACTCGCCACAGCTGGCTAGATACAGCATTCGGTAATACTAATCATCTTCGGGCGTCGTAAGATGTTCGTGTTTGGCTATGCTACGTTGAGGCCATTAGTTTTGCGTGTGCGGTCACGTTACGTTGATGTAAGAATCCACTGCCTTCCTCTTCTTCGCCATTGCTTAATCCGTACTGTAAAAAATAAAAAGTGTTTATTGTAACGGATGAGATGTACGCGCTGTAGTTCGTTTTTATACTATAGGTAGAGGGACGGGCAAAAAGGGCCAATTGATAGTAGGTAACTGGTCGCCGTCGTCGAAAGATATTGGCGCTGTAAGAAATTATAACCATTCCTTACATCGCCAATGCCTTACCAACCTTGGAAAATAAGATGCTATGTCCCTTGTAGCTACCTACAAACCGATACACAACAGTATAAAATATTGCTGTTTGGCCGTAGAATATCTGATGAGTGGGTGGTACCTACCCACCTACCCTAAGCTTGCACCGAGCTCTGCCCCCATATAATTCTATAGGGTTATAAGGGTTACTATAAAGTGAAATTACCTGTAGTGCATGCAAATAATGCTGTTGCGAATGATAAGGTCCATTCGAGCTGGAGTGGGAACCATAGCCTTCATAGCCGGTTGCGGCGTTGGGTTCGCTCTTGATGTTAAAGAGCGAGGGGTTGGACAGGAAGGCCGGTGCGGAGGGGATTCCCAACGGGTACTGCGAGTTCTGTGCATGCCCGTGGGCGTGCGCGTGCGCATGTGCGTGCGCGTGCGCGTGAGGCGACGGCGCGGGCCCGACTGCCTCGCGCGCGCACTTTCCGGCACCGGCGTGCGCCGACATTGTTGCGGTAAGTGGCAGCGGAACCTCAGCTATGCTGGGCTTGCTCTCTGTAAAAGTTTTATACAATTTAGTAAATAGTAGAGAGCTACGTACCCTACGCCGAATCATCTTGTTAATTAGGGAAGTAATTGGAAGTATTTAAATGTAGAGTCTTCATTACGGAAATATTTTCCCTATGTGCTATATCCCTAAATGTGCCTTGTTTAATGGCCTTTCATAAATTGTGTCTTATATATACAGTACCTATATATTTTTTCATATTCATGTTTCTACAAAGAATATCAATGACAATTTATTGTTCATTGTAAAGGTACATACCTAGTCCAGACAATATCGTTATGTTAATTCACTCACTTTATTCCATTTTTATCTTATTTTTTTGAACGTTTCATGATAATGAATAACAAGTAAGTAAATTACCTGACAAAACTTACGGAGTACGTATATACATATTTGGGTGAGTTATCGTAACATTTGACATGAATTCAACAAAAATATAAATTATATTGCAGGTACCCCTATCGTGAGCAATGTATGTTATATTTTGTACTGACTAATAATTTATTTAAATATTCTCACCGTCGATACCTGGCGAATTCTGACCATCTTTCTTAGCAGTTTCTTGCGGAGGCTTTACACCGTTCGATGACTTCTTCGGCTTTCGTTTTCGCGTTTGTATTCCATCTTTTCTCATCGCCAGGGGTCTGAAGATTACAATGATAATAAGATGCTATTTTTATGTAAAATAGCAGATACTCCGTACCATAATGTCCTATACCTAACCGGGCCCGGATTAACTATTTATAATTACGTTGTTATTTTACTATAGGTACGACGAAAATTGCCCACACCTCATTTAAATAAGAGCAATATTTGGTCACGACATTTTTTTAAAGCCTTATTTCTTAATTTTGTCTGCTTAGGGGCCCGCATCGGCTAAGTGCTTATTTTTCAATTCTATTTGTGGATAAGTACCTACAGCTGTAGATGTGTGTGAATTTTTAGGAATAAAGACCTAATATTTACACGATTATGGTCACTGGTTCATAAACACTTCGTGTAAGAAGATAAACGACGACTTTATTACTTATTTTATTTTGGTTTACCAAAATAAATACTACTAACTACCGGTCGGTGTCCTGGCTGAATTAAGTTAAGCTGTTAGATGTTTTTTGCAATGATACGATAGCAATTGTTTTCATTGGTAAGAAAATGCACTTATAAATAAACTAAGTACGTTATCTTAGGCATTTAAATTTCCAATATGATTGATGAATCGTTACTGGGGTTTTATTTTGTTCTCTTAAGTTGGATTTAAAATGTTTTGTCTATTTTGTTTGTAGATGATCAACTACACTGGATCACTCTTTAATAGGATATATCTGTAGGATAAAAAAACTAGGCACAGACAGAGCGACTGGTTTGTTGGTACCTACTGAACTGACGTGCAGAAAGTTCTACTATCGAGGTTTTACAATACCTATATATAGGTATAGAAGTTATTTTAAACACAACTAAGTAGTCTATTATTATCTATTACCTGTTAATGCCGTGCAGCTTGTAATAAAGTCCGCAGGCGTTGCAAACCGGCTCGCCGTCATTGTTGCGTCGCCACAGAGTCGTGTTCCGCGAGCCGCAGTTCGTGCAGCACTGCCCATGACGTCTCGCTGCCGACTGACATTACATATTCACTATAATTCTTAATCGAATTGTTTCCATAACATCTAAATTATAATACAAATACTACTTAAATGTAAATGGTAAAAAAACAATCAAACTAACATTCAGTACCTATTTGCTGTGGAAATCCAACATTGCCAGTAATTTGTATTTATGGAATCTTAAATATTTATTATACTTACTACATTTATTTGTTATTTGTATACTTACATAACGTATACAGTTTTTAACTACTATGTAATATCAAATTTAAGCACCTTAGTAATTCTAAAACTATTTCTACGTATAAACTACACACCTACTCGTAAGTCTAATCTACATGTGGATTTTAAGGATACAGTAGGTAAGTGATATAATACAGCATTAGTTTTTATGTTTTGATTAAATTTAAGTGTCTGAGTATTAATATTCCCAAATTAATAAATCCCAAACGAATGTACCTACTTAGTAAATGCAGGCAATTTACTTTAAGAAGAAATGAAAACAAAAGAATAAAAATGGTTTAGCTGCTTCCCGTCACCACGCTAACTACTTATTACAAAACGCGCTGCGGCTGATAGATAGATATAATACACTTATATTGGTAGATAGCTCTACCGCAGTACAAGTGGTATCATTGTCCAATAATAATGGTTGCGCGCGACGCTACCACTGGTGGCGCGGGCGCAGCACAGCGCGGGCGTGGCCGCGCCGCCGTCGTTGATTGGACGATGCTACCTGCTAGCACAGCGTATACATAATGCATGCCCGCATGCTGAGCGCGACTCGTCTCCGAGATAGCTCATCGTTCCTTTTAGCCCCGACTATATAGCGCGCATTGGATTCAAATTGCCGCGACACCGGTCCCTCGGATCTATCGCTCTCGTGGCGAGCCGTGTTCGCGCATTATCGGCTGTGTTATCTCGCAACTCGGCCCCTTCCCGATGTGCTCGGCGATTAACAAATCCTCATTACGCGCTACGCGCTCGCGTCCGCGTCCGCCTGCGTAACACTGGATGTGAGCGGCTCCTCTGAACTTGGTCGGTCGATTACTCGACGATAAGCTATCTCGGTAAACGAAGAACTTATTCTAATTTCGTATCGGGAACATAGCCAAGAGTAAATAGAGGCGATCGGTATTAGATTCAAATTCAGAGTGCTCGAGTTAGGCGCTCTTCGCCGATCGAAGTGGGGAGCGGTAGCGTGTAGTTCCCTAATCGGAAAGCGAACGCGGCGAGATGGGTATTACAGAGAAAGAAACGCGTGCTGGGTGAAGGCAGGGTTACGTAGCGGGGCGGGGCACATGCACTAGTCTACACGCCACCGACTCACCTTCTTCATGCCCCTGGCCATGCCCTCCACACTCATCCATCTCTGCACGGAGCCGTCCTTATAGAAGCGGGTGAGCAGCTCAGCGTCGGCACCTGTTCGCAACAGAGAAGGTTACTGACGGTTTCTAGGACACTCACCAGCCGCTTGCTCGGCTTCACGAGCGGGCGGTTGACGCCGTTGATCTTGTGGTACAGGCCGCATGCGTTGCAAAGGTAGTGGCCCGTTGAGTCCCGACGCCAAAGCGGCGTGTTGTTGGCGCCACAGTTCACGCACTCACGGCCCTCCTCGTACGCCTCCAGCACGCCATCTGTGCGCCCACCAAACGTCACCACACATACCATACCCTAAACCTATCTATTATACTGATACTAAACATCGCATAGTTTAGACTAAATAATTTTAACTTTGTTTATTTCGAAGTTGCAGGATCAGCATTCTTGTATGCCGTCACCCGTGCAGTGCAGTGTAGTATCTACAATGTTGATTATCCGTTATCAGTTCTGAGAAGGCCTACAACAATAACAAGCGAAGGTACCTAGCAACGCCACGACCTGCTGCTATCGATATCCGTTCAATACAGTTGCATCTGTTCGCCGACCTAAATCCATTAATTTGTGTATTATTGTTTATATCGTTGGCATTAATTGTCGGCATAACGGGTGTAATTGGGCGCTCTCGTTATATATTAGCAACATTCGACACATGGTTAAAGCGATAACGAAATTAACATTCGTTATCGTCGGTATCCTCGCCTGGTGACGTTCTGTTATTATCTATATAATAGTTGTACCTATTCCTTATCGTCTCTACGTTATGTAAAACAAAGGCTCTTTGCTCGCGGATCTTAGATTACTCGAATACAATGAATTGTTACGTTACGATTGAGTTAGCATTGAGTGGAGACAAAAGGATGCTACATTATTTTGTCGAGAATAATCCGCGGGATAACGCAGCGAACTAATGAAACTGTCGCATTGCGGTCGGGGATTTACGTCGATCAATCGTTAGGTATATTGTTTTATATAAATATTGTTGCCACTAGGAAAACGTATCCTTAGATTTAATTCGTAATATTAGGTATATCCTTAAATAGATAATAGAAGATAACAACGGGAAGCACAATTGGGTGCGATGATTCATTTAAATTTATAAACTTATCGGTTGGAATAATAAAAGGGTACACGAGAGATAAAAATCCATACGAGTAGGTATATTTTTATAAAAGCAACATCGTCGAATCGCCCACGTTAGACGGAGACAGATTATAATCGATGTGTATGTAATGCGAGTTCCAATTGAGTAATTATTTGATTAAGCATTGATAATTAAGTTAGCGAGATACCTACACTAACGCATTCGTCCCTAGTGTAATCGCTTAGGAGAATGTCCGCGTATTCAAAGTCTGTTTAAATATAGCATTAGATTTGGAGAGAACGTCAAACTAGATAAATGTTAACATTATAATGCAATTAATGACAAGCTTTAATTCGAACGACATGAATAATATTAGGTATTTGTTTTTATAATCGCAATACGAATATAGAATCCTCGCAAATCTGACGTCAATGCAAACCGCGTGAGATAATGGCTGATTCATTGATTCAATTTAACAATAAATAATGTTTGCTGTATGATTCAATAAAACGCTGCAATTTAATTCTGAATCTACAAATTGTTAAGTTTGATTAAGCAAGCATGGTGCTATTATTTATGCTCTTCCGAAGAACGTTCGCTCGTTGATCCGTAATTAAGCTTTCATATGGCGCACGACATAGGTTTTATATAATATTTGTTCTTACTCGAGATTTTCTTTCGATTCGATATTATATATGAATATTTATAAGTAACTCTACGAGTAGAGCAAGTTTTAAAACCTGAACAAGCACCATGGAGTTATCGAGTGCTTTATTTATGTTTATATTTCGTCTCGTGCTCGGCGGTCGAGATAACATCGTGAAAACACCTGCATGCATGTTTTCTGCCATGTACATGAGGATCCTCGAACTGCTTTAGTAGCAGCTTGGCAGAATAAGCTGTACCCCTTCTTGAATAGAAAATCTCAGAATAGACTGTTAGGGCTAGGTTTTTAATCAGGTCGTGGTAGCCTTACCGTATGCGGGTGGTCTTTGCAGAGCGTCGTAGGGCGCGCACCAGGAACCCATCACCATGTTCTGCCCGTACAGCCCGCCGGCCACTGAGCCGACGCCGCCGACGGCACCGACTCCACTGCCGCCTGCTGTCGATTAGAATATAAATTAAGCAACAAGATAAATTACTGTTAAGACTTTGGGCCTTTGCAATGACATAAAAATATACTGATTAGTGAACTGTAGGTACAGTCGTAACATAAACACTCTTGTTTAAGTTTTGATAATCTCTTATATTAGATAAATATTTATGGAGTGCACTGGAGTAAATATTTATGTCATCGAAAATAATATTAATAAAAAAAACAAATACACGAGGAACTTTAACATCTAATTATTAATAATTATTAAATCTAAAATCTATCTAATTAAGATCTTAAATCTAATATCTAAAAAAGTCACTATTGTCAATTATATCACTAAAATACTTTACTCTGCTAAGAGCAACTCACAAGTCACGCTTAGGAAATATTTATATCATTAAATCAATAATAAGGCCCATTGATTTATCCATAAATTTAATAAGCAACACCAATATTACAGTCAAATACCTAGATAAATATAAGGAATTATCGAACGCTATAATTTGTTAGCAATAATAATGATGCAGATAGTGAGAATGAATCAAACCTGCAAGTATCGCAATGTTCTGCAGCCACGTCTGTGAGAGGGGGTTATCCATGGCTAGAGGAGGTGTGTGTTCGTCTGTACGACTCCGCGGTCAGAGGTCAGCGCGCGGACTGACGGGCGGCGCGCGCGCCTCTTACACGCTTATCTGCCTGATTCACGAGCCCTATTGTTACGCTAGTCGCTACCGTGCAAGTGACGTGCTCATACTCCGATTGTTGTGTAGGGTCTTAGTTTCGTATTGGATTACTTTTCGTTTATGTAATCTTACATTACAAAAGGTAGATTAAAACGACGACACTGGCGCTAGATTGATTTAATTACGATTTTATTGTGAAAACACAACCGCATCGTACTAAATATTTTTATGAATAATTAGTTTAAATCTAAGCGTAAAAAAACAAGCATATTAATTAGTATCTAGATTCTTGATTAGGAGTCATTTAGAGTTCGAATCAATCCTAAGCCCTAAAAACGATTAAAAGGTTTCTCAAGATACGTTGCTTAATCTTATAATCGCTAATCGCGTGTAACTTAATGTACCTTAAATGTTGTCATCGAAACTGATTTGACAAAAACAATACTTTATCCTGTGGAAGGGAAAATCATATCGTTCTGGGAATGACCGTCGATGGTACCATTGATTCACGGTCCTGTTTGCGGTTGCGCCTGCGCAAGTACGTAGATAACAACATCATACGTACATGTCCGAGAAGTTGTTCCACTTTTGTGTGATTAACCAAAGGATTCGTAAACAACACATCCAGTTATCTAAATGTAACAAATATTTTTAAATACACATCTGATTACATTGGATTATTTTTATATATGTGTCGACCATCATATATGTTTTCATGTGCTTCCGTTGACCAGTCGCTCGATATTAATAATTCCAAAGTAAAGTAAACTTACTTATTGCATTGAAAACCCGTGTCACATAAGCAATCTGCACGTTCTGCAGAAGTAATTTTGATTATACGCGTGATTATTAAAAATAAAAATAAATAACAACATTAATTTTATTTTATGAAGACATTAAAATATATTTTTAAGCTACCTATGTGAATATTTTATACAAAGTGTAAAATAAAATACAATCAAGTTAACAAAACTATTACTATTAATTTTTAAATGAAATAATTAGTTTACGAGGCTCAAAAGTTTTATTGAGAGCCTATTTGAATAAAAAATCATCAAACAATATGTCTAAAAAATTATTAAGATATATATATAATGATCCGTATGAAGATTTTCTCTTAGGTAATGGATGCACTGATCCAGACGCAGTATTCGGAAATGAATTCTTACATTTATTGGTGCTTAGTAAATATGTTTTCTTGCAAACTCGACAAAGAAAGTGACATGACGTACAATTAAATTCGAATGAGTTTTTATAGAATTAGAATTAGAGTGTAGAAAAGGCGTAATGTATCTTTTTTATTTAGATATTTTAGACATTTACCTGTAAACAAGGGACTCAATTCCTTTAGACTACATGTTCCCGAATGAAAGTATTATAATATAAAATTCATATTATGATAAAAACAATTCGGGCCGTCGTTTCTCTCATCGTTGTTTCGTGTGGCGATAAAAAAAAACTCCTAAATCATATATTTATATATCTTTTTGACAAAATAATGACGAGCGTGTGACTAAGTATCATTATCAAGTTATCATCAGTAAATATTTAAAATAAACAGTAAAATAAATGTATGTATTTTTATAGTTTTTACAATAACAATAATTAGATATACTTATTAATTTCTATTGAACTCCATGGTTACGGATATGAAATGACTTATGAAATTATTTGGAAATTCAACTGTTGCAAGGCGGCGGCGGCGGCGGCGGCGGCGGCGGCGGCGGCGGCGTTAACAAATACTGTTATGTATAATAATATATCAGTTATTATACTTACAATTTGTTTCCATGTATTGTTTACGGTGTACGACACAACTTGACTCAAAATTAATATTCATGACATTTTAACTTGCGATTATAATATATTAGCATATTCAAATTTTAAAGTTTTATCATACAATTAGTTTGCATTAAGTCATTACTACGAGAAGTATAACTTAAACTATCCGATTTGCATACGAATAAATCATCATTATAATAAACTGTAAGTCGTATTTGCGATGAGACTGAAAAATATTGACTTTGTTTTAAACAACACGTTGCAAACAAAAACGAAAACCACTTACTTAACAATCAACTGAATTGTTTGTTAAGTCGTTTTTGTTTTGTCGGGATTTATTATTGACTCATAGTTGAATCTAATTATAAATATTAAAGTTTTTTCTATTATATATAAGTCAGTCCGATAAGCTATTTAAAATGTTAAGGTAAAAGTTGCAAATTTTTTTTTAAATACCTGTAGTAATTAGACACAGGGAAAAGGGGGTTCTCCAAGGGCTTATTGATCTTATTCGAATATACTTATTACTCCATTTCGAACTGTCTACAGAAAATTCCGCGACAGATTATACAACTTACCGATATAAAAATAAATTCTTAAAGAAATTACCTTTTGCAAATCATCTTTCAGTGTATTCCTTTTTCCAACATTTAGTGTAGTCGAATGGAGGGAAAGCGAGTAGTACTGTGGAAACTTAGGGAAGCAATTTTCGCCGTAATATAATTGAAGTGCATTGTTATCATCGTAAGAAGTTATCTGAATAGTTATGTTTATATTTTGACACGTAAAAACGTGCCGTGCTGCTTTTAGTAATCAAGTAAATAACCAAGTTATCAATATATAACAATCATCATAATCCATCCGTCTGTATATACCAACCGTGCTTATACCGTCTTACTACAAGTACCGCGTATCTTCTACTATATTTACAAATACAATCTCATATCTGTATATTTTTATATATCTACGTTATATAAAAATATACAGATATGGGATTGTAATATTTTAAAGCATTCCGCGTCAAGTAATCAAGCCTTCCGACCTTACAGCACTACATACGCCTTACATACTTTTATTTAATGTTTTTTGATACTTTGTGTAATATAGGTATAACGAAAAGTATTAGTTCATTGGTACTGTGTGTCGTATAGTTTGACCTAAAGTTAGTGGCTGTGGGCGACAGTGAGTGTTTATGTCAGCAGCATTACCAATTTATTTTTATATATTATATATATTTTATATACCTCCTAAAAAAATCCGATTTTAATAACATACATCATTTTGTTCAACTCTTTGTAACTATGTATTTTTTTAATAAGTGGTACCTACATTATTACGTACATTTAGGTCGATTGTCGCTCTCTATAGAAATGTGACAAAACCCAAGAAAAACATACATTATTTTTCCTACCTTATTAGAATAAAGTTGAAATCATCGTCCCCATCATCAACTCACTTAAATAGAACATTATGGACTATATTTAAGTGGACTCCTTCGTGCACTTTTGAAAGATCATTTTTTTAAGATTTAATGAGATATATGTAATCTACCACCGAGCTTGTGATGTATTTTTATATGATATCAGAATATTTGTTACCGTAGGTGTCGTGGTGCGCCGCGTGGTGATGCCAAGTCTGGTGAGGCGCGAAGTGCGCGTACTGCTGCAGTCGACCGCCGCCCGCCACGTAGCCCAGGCCGTACCCGTCGGCGCAGTCGCCACCGTACGCGCCACCACCGCCGCTGCCGCCGAACATCTTCTCTTGCTCGTTAGATCCTTGCTCTGACTGCACGCTTCGCTTTCTTCAAGCGATCATTCTATGTCTTGCTTCAAATCTGTCAACAGACATTATAATATGAAAAAGTCATATAAGCATTTTAATACTGAAAAACATAAGGACTGTTTAAATTAGGGACTTAAATAAGTAGGTATATACAAATACAAAATAAATATGGCTAGATACTGTAGAAATCATGACCGCGTTGAATTATGGCTAAGTAATTTTGATTAGCTGTTAGCAATTTATCAATCTATCTATCACCGTGTCACCGGTGGAGGCAATAAGACGGGGCGTTTTATATTTTAGAAATTTTATCATATTTTTAATCGCACGTTGTGATTGTGAGTGGTAAATAGTGTAACATCTACTACTACTTACTCGTGCTACCTTTACACACACGTGTGCTATGTTTGTTTTTGAATATTATAATTAAATACTTTAGGGACTAATTTTCATATTTTCCATCCAACTAAAAGTTAGACTGAGCGGCTCGTGTACCATTTAACTGTTATTTATTTTTCATGTTCCATTTGGGAGTTATTGTCGATGAGTCCATATTGGCAATGAAGGCATACCAGTATATTTTTAATATATTTTTTTTATTTTTAATATACTATATTTGGATTCAATTTTCAAAGATCCTAATGTGGACGAAAGTTATACGATAACAAATAGATGGTTAATTAATAACAGCGGCGAGCTGTGTACATTTGTTTCAGTATTTCTCTAATTTTGTCGCAAAAGATAAACTTGACTTTGAAATAAAAGATAAATGATATTAATTTTATTAAATCTAGAGCTATCCAATTACGGCGCTCCAGGAACGAAAGTCTTCGGCTTAAGATAGTTTATTAACATTAGAGCGCAGATACGCTTAAATCATGCCATGTTGATATGCATTGAGTTCCTGAGGTGCTTAGTTAATTAGAACGAACGATGGAGCGATGGCGTACAACATAATATCACACAATGTTGATAGTTGCGTGCGGGAAGATAGAGCACGCGCGCGTTCACACGCTCTCAGAGCGTTCTATTGTGACGTCTTGGACGACTGTAAGTCTTATGCGATCGTAATAGTGATCAACTTAGATTCTGCGACCGTAGACTTATATTTGTAAAGAGTCTTGCCACAGTGACTCAGTTTCCCAATATCGCAACATTGAAATCATATCGTTGCGACAAGTGGCATTTTTATAGTTAAACAATTGTTTCACTAAAATGTGTTTCTACTTATTCTAGGTAATATTGCAGTCGCTTTGATAGCTCGTCGAATGGAAACACTCGGAGGGTTTCAGGTTTAATGCTGTTATTGGCTCAGCGTTGCGATACTCCATAAACAATAGATTCCTATCGATAGTATTCAGAGCAAGCGAAGTGTTAGTATTGATCATCGATACATTGTTTAAATTATGCAAACGACTCTGCGGTACAAAATCAAATTATTGTGTAGGTAATTCCCTTCGAGCATCGCTATGCTTATTCTTTTTCCTTACTTTAAAATCTTATTTTTTCTTTCAAACATAATCCTCATTTGCTTATATACTGTGCCATTGAAATGGCACAGTATATAAGCTGCATTTAAAAGCTATTTCGCGGTTTTGCTGCTGGCTACATTTATTCCTGGGTAATGCTGATGGGTTGCCACACAACCAAGGTTTTATTTAATAATATAGGCAGACGGGCGGGCAAATTGGTGACCATAAGATAAGTGGTCACCACCCCAAAGACAGGTTTGATTGTTGAATACACTAAAAGCTAAAATCTCCTCTATTCAAATACTCGAGTATCCTCCGGTCGAGGCTGTTCTTCAAATTTTTTTAAATTGACGACTGCGGGCGAGCATTTGCACTACCAACTATCGGAACTAGAATAGGAGAGGACCTCTCAAGAGGAGAGGAGGTATTTGGTTTACTTTACTTTTCTTTAAATAGGCTTATTCATTTAATGAAAATCAATATCATATAGTCATGTTTAATATTGATGTGCACGATTATCTTCATCATAATTTCTGAAATATATATTATGTTATAATATTTTTGTCAATAAATGCTAGATTTATACGATTCTGGATATTAAATATATTTATATATTATTAGAGGGGACATACCGCTTTTATTTAACTGAAATTCTAATATTCCTTTTATATTTTGAAACGATTTATTTAAATTATAGCGCTATTTTACATAGTGTACGTAAAGATGAGCAACTTATTCAAAATCAAAAATACTTAATCGAGAATCGACGCACGAGTGAAATGTACTCCACTTATAGACCAGCACCGCTTCGAAATGTTGATAGAGTCAACAGAGGCGAACCAGCTGGAAATGCAATACTAAGAGCTCAACGCTCTTTCGCATCTACATAATTCACTTCTTATAGGCAAACATGAATGGCGCTGGCTATAGAGCGGTTAACATAAAACAGTTACAAATGATGAATGCAATCGCTAAAATAACGGTGCGCATGCGCCCCTACGTCGACACCGCTATCCGTATCAGCGGGCGGCCGAGCGGTCCCCGGCGCCGGAGCTATATTTCAGCGGTATCTAATCTCGCGGCAGATGGCGGCACGCGCCTTTTTTCCTATCTCCCCACCCCGTGATACTAATGACGCTATTACGATCTATGTCTAGATCGAGATAAGATCTGACGTTTTATCACTCAGTCATTATTAGCGGTAATTTGCCATCTTTGAGAGTTATTTTATTGGTCGCAGTTAGACGCGTTCATATTGACTTTTTGTAGGTTTTTTGCTAATTGAGGCTATCAGTTACGATTCTATATCTCAGAGATGCTCTCAAACAGTGATACTGTAGACTATTCTATGTGCTACACATTATATATTTTTATTAATTTAATGATTCTCACAGCGTTAATTTTATATAACACGAATAATCTTTATTGCTTATTAATATAATAGTATTTTACACAAGGCCTGTTGGAATATACAAAAATTCAAGCCTCTATACATAATAGATTTCTCTTTCATTATATTATTCAATCTTTCACTCATTCACTTTCGCTCACCACTCATTCAATCAACGAACAGCTTTACTTGATTATTTAATATTCATTATTAAAAACATTGTCAAACAGTGCAGACGTGTCTTATTATACCTACCCCATTTCCCTTCAGGTTATGGGCCCAGGTCATGTTTAAAGTTGTTTAAATAATTAAAATTAATAGTAAAAGTGTTACTCAAAATGGATTCGCGAAGTAAAAGAAATATACAACAATTTAACGGTGATCGCTATAGTACTTGGAAGTTTCGTATAAGGTCACTACTAGAAGAAATGCAGTTATTGCCTGTTATTGACGAAGAACCACCACCAATACCAGATAATGAGTGGATTAAGAAGAATATGCTAGCAAAAGGTACGATTGTAGATTACTTGGGTGACACATTTTTAAGCTTTGCAAGAGGTTCTTCTACTGCAAAATCCATAATGGCCGAACTAGACAAAGTATATGAGCGGAGGAGCTTAGCGACTCAATTGGCTTTACGTAAACAGTTACTTAATATGAAACTACAGCCAGATGTGACACTATTCGAACATTTTAACAATTTCGATAATATCATTACTGAATTAATATCGGCTGGTGCAAAATTGGATGAGATGGATAAAATATCACATTTACTTTTAACTCTACCCACATCATACGATGGTGTTATAACGGCACTGGAAACACTTGGAGAGGAACAATTGCATCTATCTTTTGTAAAAACTCGTCTTCTAGATCACGAAGTCAAACTAAAGAATACCACGACGACAGAACTCAAAGTTTTACATACATCAACGAATAAATTCAAATCGCAGAACAAAATTGGATTCGATAAAAGGAAATCATATAATTATTGTAAAAAGAAGTCATACGCCGGAAATTCATCATATAAAATTTCAAAATTATATTGTGATTATTGTGGACGACGAAATCATATGAAGAAGGATTGTCGATTTTTCAAAAAGTTACAACAAAATGGAGGTAGTAGCGGCAGTAAAACAGCAGCTGCGAGCGCTTTGCAAATCAGAAACGATAACGAGGACAGTTTCGCATTTATGTTTTCAACGTGTAAGTTGTCAAATTCTTATAAATATCATATTAATAATATTGTTTTCATTTTAGATTCGGGTGCAACTGACCACGTTGTAAATAGTAAGGAATTATTTTCTTCCTACTCAGACTTCACAATACCGATTAAAATTGGTATAGCTAAGAACAATGAAAGCATTCAAGTGTTTGGTAAAGGTACAATAAATGTCACTACTAATTTAGGTTTTCAAGGGGCGATTAATAATGTATTATATGCGCCGGACGCGCCATGTAATTTAATATCTGTATATCGTATTCAACAAGGAGGTATGGTTGTTATATTTAAAAATAACAGTGTTTATATTAACAATAGTATCAAGTGTTTAGTATCGAGTGTTATCAGTAATAATTTATTTAAATTAGTTTTTCAAGTGCATACGCGATCTCAACATAATTTAAATTTGTCTCAAACTTCTACATCTTACGAACTATGGCATAAGCGTCTAGGTCACTTAAACAAAAATAAATTTAACATTCTAAAAAACTTAATTGATGATAGTTACCTAATTAATGATATTATGCCTAATGATACATTATGTGAGTCTTGCATACTTGGTAAACAGTCGCGGTTGCCCTTTGCAAAATCAAAAGATAAATCAGTCAGAAATAGGCCACTTTTTATAGTTCATTCCGATATTTGTGGTCCTATTACACCACCTACATTTGATGATAAAAATTATTTTATTACTTTTATTGACGATTTTACTCATTATACAGTAACGTATTTGATGCATTCTAAATCTGAAGCATATAAATGTATGAAAGACTACGTAACAAAATGTGAAAATTTATTTAATTCTAAAGTTGTTAATTTATATTGCGATAATGGCCGAGAGTACCTTTCAAACGAATTCAAAGAATTTTGTGTTGACAAAGGGATAATGTATCATTTAACGGTTCCTTACACCCCACAACAAAATGGTGTATCAGAAAGAATGAATCGTACATTAACCGAAATGGCTCGAACATTGGTTACAAGTGCGAAATTAAATAAAATATTTTGGGGTGAAGCTGTTTTAACAGCTACTTATTTAATTAACATACTACCCACTAAAACTCTGATAAATAAAACACCATACGAAATGTGGCATGGTAAAAGGCCGAAAATAAATCATTTAAAAATGTTTGGATCTACTGCATACGTTCATAACAAAGCTAGAAAAACTAAATTTGATGAGAAATCTTTCAAGTCAATATTGATCGGTTACGATGCAAACGGTTATAGATTATTCAATATCGAAAATAATCAAGTTTTTATAGCTCGCGATGTTATTTTTGACGAGTTAAACTTTGAAAAATCACGCCCTACACGTAGCAGTAGTGACAACATTGAAACCCTTTCAAAATTTAGTAAGCCCGAAATTGATTCGGCAAAGCTAAAAATAGATCAACAACAAGATTCTTTTAATGACAATTCGTTGGACGGTTCATCGAATACCACTAATTTAAGACGTAGCGAAAGAATTCGAGAATTACCCCCAAAGAATTATAAGCAAATGCACGATCCTGATTTATTTTTATCTCTTTTTAATGATACGCAATCTTTACCTACATCATATAAGAATATTTTCGATAGGCACGATTCTGATAAGTGGTTGAACGCTATACACGATGAAATTGAGTCGCTTCGAAGCAACCAAACGTGGACATTAGTTATTAGACCGAAAAATGTTAATATTATAAGTTGCAAGTGGGTATTTACAATTAAAAATAATGAATTTGGTGAACCTACACGTTATAAAGCTCGGTTGGTTGCTCGAGGTTTCACTCAAGAGTATTTACAAGACTATCACGAAACGTTCGCACCAGTGGCTCGGATAACTACTTTTAGATTTATATTAGCACTGGCAAATCAGTTTGATTTACATTTACACCACATGGACGTTAAAACCGCGTTTCTAAATGGTATATTGAAAGAAAATATTTATATGGAAGTACCGGAAGGTATTTTAGCAAGTAATAACCAGGTTTGTAAATTGAATAAAACATTATATGGCCTAAAGCAGTCGTCCAGGTGTTGGTATGCACGGTTCGATCTCATTCTCAAGGAAATGGGTTTTAAGAACTCTGAATTAGATCCTTGTCTGTACATATTAGATAAAAATTGTATAGATAAAAACGTGTATATAGTTCTGTACGTTGATGATTTAATTATTACTACTAAAAATAGTAATTTATTACAAGCGTTTAAAAACAGTTTAATGCAAAAATTTCAAATGACTGATTTGAAGGACTTAAAACTATTTCTTGGTATTAGAATTCAAAGAACAACTAATACAATTTCTTTAGATCAAACAACATATTTGCAAAATGTTCTAAATAAATTTTCTATGAAAGATTGTAATCCATCGAATTCACCTTTTCCTTCTAAAATCAATTTTGTAGCTTTAAATTCAGACACTCACTATGATGCACCTTGTAAAAATGTTATAGGATGCCTTATGTATGCAATGCTTTGCACAAGGCCAGATATTTGTGCTTGTATTAATATATTAAGTAGATATCAATCTAAAAATAACGAAGAGTTGTGGAAATATTTAAAACATCTCTTACGATACATTAAAGGTACAATTAATTTAAAATTGGTTTATAAAAAATCTGAATATAAAGAGATAATAAGTGGGTATGCAGATTCCGACTGGGGAGGTGACGAGAACGACAGAAATAGTACAACTGGCTATTTGTTTAAGGCCTTTAATAATTGTACAATTTCGTGGACCACACGAAAACAAAATACTGTCGCCGTCTCTTCAACGGAAGCTGAATACATGGCTCTCTTTGAGGCTGTGAGAGAAGCAGTCTGGATAAGGTCATTGTTAAATAGTATTTCTATACAAATAACAGAGCCTATTGTAATATTTGAAGACAATAATAGTTGTATATGTATTGCCAATAACCCCACAAATCACAAAAAATCAAAGCACATAGATATAAAATATCATTTTATTAGGGAACAAATCGCTAATCAAATAATAAAGCTAGAACCTATTTCCACAGGAAATCAACTAGCTGACATGTTCACAAAAGCGATACCCTCCAAGAGATTTATAGAATTAAGAAAGAATTTAAATTTGTTTTGAAAAATAATTCATGTTTTGTGTTAATCAAGTAAATGAAGGAATGAGTTTATTTAATAAATAAAACTATGGTTTATGTAACTAAATAGTTAGTATTTTATTTGTAAAAATGAGTAATGAAAGAAATTATGTTATGGTATTGTTATATTATATTAACTTGTATTTTTGAGGGGGACTGTTGGAATATACAAAAATTCAAGCCTCTATACATAATAGATTTCTCTTTCATTATATTATTCAATCTTTCACTCATTCACTTTCGCTCACCACTCATTCAATCAACGAACAGCTTTACTTGATTATTTAATATTCATTATTAAAAACATTGTCAACAGTGCAGACGTGTCTTATTATACCTACCCCATTTCCCTTCAAGGCCACCTTCTGTAAGATATTTATAAAAATTCACGAGAAGTTTCTTCTAATTGAGGGCACCGTGAACAAAGACGCGGGCAACAGCTAGTACCGTCGACGGCCTAATACTTCGATTAGATCTTACGCTAATTGTTGTGAAAGCATTATAATTAGGACTAGTTGATATTCACCCATAAACATTTTTATGAGTACATTAAGAAACCATAAAATATATTTCACAAAACATTAAGGAAGTAATGTTAACCAGAGTACAGGCGAGCGTCATAAAATTTGCAGCGCTTGATAGTTTTACGACGGTGTCATATGCTAATGGCCTTTGTATGGACGTAATGTCGGTACGCGTATTCCTGCAGCGCTGCGAGCGTGTAAAGGTTAGTTGAGGCAAAAACTGGAGTGCGTGGGTGAAGAGCATGCACCTGTGCGGCTCTGTGTCGGCTGCGTCGCCACTTGACACCACATGCGCAGAGCGGTCCACTGCAGCGACTATTTCAATCCCTAATACAAAGACGTAAGGCGCTGATGATGGGAATACAAGAACTTAACGAGACTTTTTGTGTGGGAACTCGTTGTAGGAACCGTTATTATTGTACCTAAAAATGTTATTTTCTGTTTGAATCGTCCCTACCTACTCACTCTACAGACTACCTAATGGTTTACTGTGCGAGTTTTTTGGTTTCGATTGTACACGTCCGTGGGCTTATAGTAAAAAACTAATTTCGGGTATTTGTTTATTATTAACAATACACTTACAAGTACGCGCTAGACGACAGACGATAATGAGTGAAGTTAATCAAATGCTTCTAATAAAAACAATCGACAAAAAGTGTTCATCTTCGTTATAAACAATATGCGAGCTAAAAAATTATCCACAATTTCCTTTGATTGAATAATTGTCGGTAACAAAGATCAGCAGCGAGCATGCGCGTAACAAGTGCATTAAGTTGTTCAATATGATATGTTGCAAAATAGATCAGAGATGCGAGTGTGTGAGCAACATTGATTGATTATCGAGCGCGATACGCCAGATACTGGATCACGTCACCTCCCGCTAGGGGTGGCGCTGCCGTATTAGAACATTGTACAACATCGTACGTGATTGTATACTATTATAGGATTAAAATGTTTGATATGAAAAGTTTATCAATATTATACAAATCCTTTGTTTCTTTATGGCATAAAGCGGATATTGCCCCAAAAAATATTTCCTTTTTAAACAAACCTTCTGATTCGAAGTTTAAGTATCTACTTAATAGATCCATTTTGAAAATGAAGATATTTTTAACGATTAAACAATATGAATAATAAAGTAAACAAGAACTCGAGGCTGCCGTATTGCCACGAAATAAACACAAGGTCGTGTGTAATGAGGCGGAGATGCGGCGCCGCGACATGTTCCTACACCGCGATATTAATTACCACGCGATAGTCGACAACTCACCTGTATCTACCTTATTAATGTGGCCGATAGCGCGAGTTAGCATTACTTACGTGGACGAACTCAGTCAATTCGAGCACAGCTACATAGATAACTCAGAGCACTCCGGTAGTTTTAAAATTAATATTGCTTAGCTTCATACGGGGCGGTGTCTTTACTGTCGACACACAAAGGTTTGTGTTTACTATAAGCCTGGTGCCTCTTTTTATATTCACCGCTGTCTCTAAATAATAATAAGAAATAAAATAAAATGAACAACTGTGTCGTGATATCGTCATCCCTAGGCAGGCGAGTGGGGCTGAGTGGTGCGCCGGCGCCGCCGCCAGACGACTCAAGTGCTCTAAAAGCGCCCGCCGCCCGCCTTGCCCTAGGTCAGACGTACAGACGTACAGGCGAGCGCGATACAAATAGTACCAGAGCACTTATCGACTCAATTACACCTTGGACACTTGCCTGGTATTTGGTTCTCATCAAAGGGAGTTACGTTGCGAGCTTGAGCTAGGCCTAATTATAAGCGGCGGTTATCGCTTCATTACTTACTGACTTATATAACTGGTTTAATCTCGCAATGATTATTAGAACCGAATTCTCGTTAAAATTGCCTGCCAATCTAATGAGACTAAAAGTAGTTGTACCCCAATATGTTCGTTACGAATTCACACCGTAATCGAGTCCGCAGAATTTAATTAACATTTATTACATGTGTAACGTTTGTGTGAAGTTCACGTCGGTGTTTATAAAGTCTTATTAAATTTAAAATAATATATATTTTATACATATTTTTTTATTTATATACCTTTTATTATTAATAATACATATTTTGTTAACTTGTAGTATTGTCTTCAGAATGATTCTAGATAGGTGCGAAGATGATAATTTATTATATAAATTTACATAACATGTAAATGTACACAGATTGTTCCGTCGCTTCCAGATATCTTTTTATTTATCACGTTTGAATGATAATAATAATATCTAAACATTTTGCAAACCTTCAAATAAACATTTAGTAATCAACGGATTTTGTTACGTATAAAATCATTACTGTTACTATTGATATTTTTGTACACAACAATCTAAAGTATTTCTACTACTTAACACTTTGTATAAAACTACTAAGGAAAAATATGTACTTTATGTTTTAGTTTTACAAAATTCTAAGGATTGTTTAAAATCGTTATCTACGAGTCCCTCCATCAATAAAATATCATCGACGACGAATATATTAATATAACATTTTATTACAACAAAAATGTAAACGAGTAAAATATCAGACGATAGGGCCGTTATGCTTGAATTTACGATTCGAAGGCGAAGCGGCCGGCGCGGGCGCAGGCGTGCAGCGTAATGTAAGCCGTGAGGCCGATGCATAATAATTTTTGGGAGGCGCACATAAATCGTGCGGGGCCGAGCGAGCGCTAATGCACCGCATAAATCCGCGCACCTAGACGCGGCCGGACGCGGCCGGACGCGGGACCCGCACTTGCAGATTGTCAACTTAGGGAACTTTATGTTTCCATATTAATGTTAGTTCGATGTGAAATTATACAATTGTATACGGTATATTGGAATGACATAGTACTCGATACGACGAAAATATAATACGAAACGTAGCTGCAACTGTTATAGGTAGGTAGTTTCATTGACATGTAAAACGTATAAAAGACATTACGAACATATTTGCGTCTTATCAAGTTTTTATTAATAGTTCTCATTATAATAAACTGTTTCCATATATCATCACCTATAAAAATGACGCATATGGAGGCGGTAAACTGTGTTTAGTAAATAATTGTTATTACCTTCCATTTGAGATAAATTCTCATATCTAGTAACAATAACAAAACGTATGCATGGTGCAGTAAATCGTAAATATAATGATGTCAAAGTATAATTATAGCTGACAAATAATCTCAGTGACCGTAAAGAATTTTTCAGTAGCAGCTGAAAGTTTTAAAGTAGGCAATATCACACTCCCGATCTCTGAAAAGCAAGGAATGTAATTTGCTCTCAAGTCTTTTCTAATTGGTCGTCGCATCGGATATACAAACGAGTCGAGCAACTGAGACCTACGTCCCGTTTCGAATTGGTAAGCCTCGTCTGTAGTAGTAGTGTTGCGAAGTCTCACGAGTAAATTAATTTTTTGCTTACTTTTTAATAGATTTTTGGCATAGAAGTATTGCTCTCATTGCAACATTCATCATTGCAGATTTTTAATCCTATATTATACAGTGTATACTTGTAACACATAGGTTTATCATGTACACTCAATACTACAAATATTTTACATTTTGTTGAAGCTGAAGGCGTGTTGTTTTTCCATTGGTACCATTCTACGATATAACACACAATCTACACCACACGTTTCGTACGTATTCACTTACCTACGTAATTAATTAATTCTTGCACATACAATAAAGTAAGAGTTAAATAGATGTTCATTAATTTAAATTGTAATGTGTAGGACTATGTTTTTTATGTTATTCTTTGATTTATTAATGATTTTCAGCGCTCTTTAGAGTTTAATTCTTCATTATGAGTGGCTCATCATATATTTTAAAGCCAAGCAACAATCATTAGTGCTTAGTTCCGGTTTGAAAGGTGAGCTAGCCAGTATTACTACTGACTTGTAGTAGTCACAGTTATGTGTACATACAAAGGGACAACTCAGTTGTAACTTGTAGGCGATTTAGGGAATGACTTAATTTCTTAGTCTATGTTCAGTGGTGACAACTTAAGGTGAACAATTGACCGCCGCCCGCCTATATTATAAAAAAATATAACCTTATTGATTGTACGGCTGTATTTTTAATTAAAGGTTATAGTGTCAGTAATAAAGCAAAGTAAATTTACAAGGAGGGGCTCGGCAACGTCATTACCCGGCATCAGCGCGCCGACGCGGATTCCTGCGCCTCGAGGTGTTGCGTGTCTGATTAACTGCCTCAGAAATATGTGTCAGCACCCCGGAGATCACTGATGATATATGGTAACGTGCACTATTTCCAGCTCACTCGCAGTTCACCCTGTCATTCTTTGCATAGGTACTCATCTTATTAATAAATCTAATTGAGCGAGTGTTACATTTATAAAAGTATAAAATGTATACCTACAGTAAGAATTAATATATGTAATTATTTTAATGAATCAAAATAGTTAATGTGTAGCGTTATTTGTTTTAAGAGTCTTGTAAATTTTTCACTGCGTGCAAAGCTAATGATCTAAATATATTTTATTAAAGTAGGGTCATTCAAACACCTTTGACATGCCGCCGTGTTTAAAGATTACCTGTTAGTAATATAACAAATATATATATATATATATATATATACAACAATATAAGTCATTTCTTGGTTTAAAAGAATAATAAATTGTTAAAATAAACATGTATATCATAAAACTTTGCCAAGTCTCGAACTATATAGTACATAGACTTAAATAATACACCATGGTATCGTATTGAATATGCCACTCCAATTGTATAAAATTGGACTCGCACATGTGTTTTTTTTTGCGCGCACATAAATCCCGGCTCGGGCGACGAGCGACGCACTAATAGCGACAAATTTCTATCGACACCAACATGTGTCGGCGTCAGCAAGCGGACACCGGGTTATGAATAGCGCTGTGTATTGTGATACGTTTGCGTCACCAATATTTCATAATTATGCCGTATATTGGGGTCGGAAGACTTAGCTTATAAGCATTAGTACCCGCACCCCTGTTACTAAACTATGGGTGTCTTTCTAGCATTACGCATACGCATTACGATGCTCACGTCTGTGACAAATAAATAATAACAATAAAAAGTCGAAACCAGACGTTCGTACGGAACCCTGAGAGCCATTGACTAGCATTTAGGCGGTTTTCATTTTAATAAGCGAGTGGAGGATGAAGAAGGGCACAAACAAATCTTTGGGCAATTGTCGTTTCGGAACCTCTTCTGCAACTAAATCTTAAACTAACTAAACTAAATAAAAAATATTGCTCGCCTCTAATTCGAATGAATTAACAGTAGAAGTTCTTATAAAATTTTTTGTCGCTCAAACTTGATACAAGAAAGAGGAATTAAGAATCGGGTTAAGTTAAAAACTGTGAAATTGGAATTCCAATAAAAGACACAACGATAAATGTAAACATAATATGATGATTTGTTAGGCACGTTCTGATTGTTGTTTGTCAATTTGTAGTGCAGCGTCTCTCTTGTTTCAGTATAGCGATGTAGGTACAAAAATATTAGTTATCGAATCGGTTTGTTTCAATCACAACATTCTTATAAATCATTAGTTACGTTAGGCTTGTGTATTATTGCTATTAAAAATATTTTGTATTGATTTAATTATGAACGAATAATGATTAATTGGTTAACGATTTAATAACCTTTTACCTAATCAGTGCCGAATGAGTTTCCCCAGCTGCTCCTGGCGTCTTGCTCGCAATGCGCTTTACATCATCATAAACCGTGTATTGGTAATCAAATCGTAAAACCGTTGACCAATTACCGAGCAGCCGTAAACTTGTAGGATTGTTACGTTTACGCTTGTTATGTTATATTACTGCAATTTCGTCTACTGGGCCGGTCACCGATCAGCTACTGGCCTTTATAACTTAACTGCTCCATTTGATAGCTTAATATGATCAAAGATTTACGATGTAACTGCATCATTTAAGCTTTCGATACATCTCTATAGACATTTATAAGTATTCAAAATTTTATGACAACGAATATTTACATAAAATATGAGCAATAAATAGGTAATAATCAATAGTCGCGTTATGCGAGTTGAGTTGCTTAAGGGATACCTCTATTTGCAATACACTGTATCGCTGGTGAGAAATTATTACAGTGCTTTGTATCGAAATAAGTAATAATCTACATTTACATAACATCATAATTGTCTATCTAACTATAAAATTACAAAACATGTAAGATTGAGTCACACTTCATCTATTGCAACATTATTGAAACGATGTCCGGAGAATTCAGCGCAGTATTTGTTCGATGATATTTTGAACAGATATAATTATTAGCATTGTTGTGCAGCGGCCGCACGTATATTTCGTGCACGTTCCCCGTGAGCGGACGCGGCTCCAGGCGGCGCGCGGCGTGGGCGGCGCGCGCGGCTTTCATTAGTTTCTACATTACTGACTCCACTTTATGTTCGCTATATGAAGTCGCTCTTTGATTTATGGCCCCATAACATAGCTATGCTTTTGCCATTAACTATCCAAATTATTAATAATTAACAAGTAATCTTTATTAGTCGGATAGATAAAGAAAGTTTGGGCATTTTTGATAAAAATCAAATTAGTATGCAAATGCGCTCGTTCATAAAAGTCAGTGAATAGCGTGGAGTGGTTTCGTCCATTAAAATATAATGGACCGAACAACAATCAGCCCGAATGTAGATCGCTGGTCGCTTATCTCGCGCTCGAGGCGCGTCTGCACATCACAGTTTTATGAATCATGAAACGTTTTATTAGACGAAAGTGGAGCTCGGCTGAACCGCACGTCTATGATTGTATATTACTTAGTGTCGCTGTAAACCCTAATTATTATTTTAATATCAGAGTTGGCGATTACCAGAAAATTATTAGTTTTATGACTTGAGACTTTTCAAGCGTCGGTAGTCGCGGGTTTCGTAAAAAAAAGGTGCCAGCATAAACATTTTATAAATTGCCGATATGAAATACATACAACATTTTGAACTATAGGTCTATGGAGAGTATTTTAATAGCAATGTTTTTTTTAGTATCTTATATGTATATAATAATTTCTAGTCAACAACAAAGCGCCGGCAACCGCACCTGTGTAATCGTACGAAGTAGCTAACGGACCCCACCCACAGGACTCAGTACTCCTGAAATTAAACAGCAAAACGAACCAAAATAAGGCAAGCGATATAATATGAAATGCCATAAGAGACCAATCTGTATTTTGTAATACACGCTTCGAAACCTAAAACAATGATTAAGTACCTATTATTAAAAGTATTGTATAAAATGTGTTTTTGTGTTAATTTAATGCTTAATTGTTCAAAGTCTTTTTATGGACCAGCTAAGTATTTTGTCAATTCCAAAAGTCCCGCGATAGCAACTGAGTGGTACAATGAAGGTTACGAGCAACCGAATTCAATTTAAATTTTGGTGTCTCGTGAACGTAGACCTAAGTTCCTACCTACCTAACATTCGTAATAAGTGTTTTGAAATAAAATGTTGATTCTTTTTAAAAATAATTGAACATTTACTTTATAAACTGAAGCCGATGTGATTAAATGGCAAAGGTAAGTGCTTGTTCTACAATTGTATTTGTAAATGTAAGTGTCATATACGAAATTATTTGCAATTAATTTGAAAATAAATAACGAATAACATGTTATTTTGAAATAAAACAATGTTTTTATCAAATGAAATATAACTGAAACAAATTACAATACACCTGCCGTACTTAACTAAAACAACCCTATTATTTCTTTGAACTCGAAACATAAGGCCATATTTAAAGTTTAAGTATATAAATAGTTGTCAGAGTGGAGGGCGCGCCCCGAGTGCGTAGAGCCTATGGCCCCGCCTCCCGACCACCCGCCCACGCACACGCCCCGCCCCTACAGCCTTCGAACGATTAATGGCGATACTCGCCCGCTATTGTCATAAGTTATTGTACGGGAGGTAAGGGTGACCACGCAACCCCTTGTACTTTTATTATAATACACTTCAACTCAACTCACTCAGTTGTAGGTTCTGTAATTATAGTCGTTCTCTGAAGCCTTATCGTGCTCGACTGATACTGTATTATTTTGGTTTAACAGTACCTTTGTTAATTAATAAATTGCTGGAAGTAATGAAACGCCTCGTAACGCTTTATCTCGCGAGTGACACATGTTCGTATTTCATGTCGCTCATACATAATTAATATTGTTAATTAATACTCTCAATAGCCAATTAGTAAAAACAGGCAAATGCAACATATTTTTAAGTGTCATCTGGTCTGTCATGTAAGCAAGCTGACGTGACGTTTTGCTTCGATAGCTGTGGACTGTTTCCAGTCTAGGCCCAAACTTACCATACTGTGTCTCTCTTCCACATACCAACCGTGCAACATTTTTGACGTTTTTCCTCTGGCTTTTATGCAATCTGTGGGATTGATTTCGTGAGACGAAACGAATTAGTATGAAGCCAGGAAGTCACGCGCTATTAGATTTGACCAATTAGCGGCCACAGTGCTAGACTTGGCAGACAGAGGGTACCAACCCATTTTTCGAGAGAAAACAAAATTAAAGTTGTTTATCAACATGGTGGATGTTACACATCACGTACTTTAAGGCTCGCTCGTTTTTATGTCACTATGTTACTTTCTGCAAAAGTTCATTCATAGAACTGTCATTAATTAAAATATTATGGTGATAATAAAACCATCTATTTACTCCGAGTACTTGAGTATGTTCTGTACCATGACCGAAATTGAATGTTGTATCGTTAAATAGTTTGTGGCTTAAATTTATTGTTGGCTAATTAATAGGTTCCAAATTATTATTATCACCTATTTATCTTTTTTAAAATTATCTAGACGTTTGAATATTTATTTTAGTCTATCTGAACCCATTGTCTACTTGGTCCAAAATTAATGTCAAAATTAATTTGAGGTTTTTAATTTAATCTAATAAGATTATAAAGTAGACCTTAATTGTTAGGTTTGGTTAAGTTACCGTAAATACCTAATTCTTTTTGGTATTCGATATGAATGTCTTAATATAATCATATATCGTGAATTCGTTATATCTTAATAAAAACTAAACATGTACCAACGTACACATTTACAAAATGTAGGTACTTATAGTAATATCACGCAAAGTTGTTCCAACAAATATTATTAAAGAATACTTTTTAATAAAACACATGTTTTATTGTCACCCTAGTTGGCGCTGTATTCAAATAGCCGATGCATGTTAATTACAAGTTAGTGTGCGTGTTAATTCGGCGGTGTGTGTTAAATAATAAACCGGTCCGTCGCGACTTGACTCACAGTACCTCGGTACAGTGCAGTGGGCCGGACTCTACCTCTAGACACGTCTACTGACTCTAGGCCTTTGTATGAACTTAAATGAAGGTACACTAGAACAGCTTTCAACTATGTATTGTATAGAATAGTCATATTTTTAGTTTTCTACGTGAAATATAAGTTTAAAATAACTTATTGGATTGAGAACTTCGATGATCCTAAAAATCTTTAAATGTTTAAATTTGTGAATGTTAAATCTATATTTGTGTATCTTGTATCTAATGTTAACTTTAAATTTTGTGTCTAAAACAGTAGCAGTCATATTTATATATTTAAAAATAAAAGCAACAATTTCTTAAACACACGATTTGACGTGAATAATTGAATTATAATTCTCAACTTATATGTAGTTTACGAGTACATCAAGACTGTCGTACGATGTAGGTACCTAGGACACTGTAACAAGTGTAACATAATATCGTTAAAAATAAAAATGTATATAGCGTTCATGTAAAAGGAAAGGCAGATAATGTTACAGTATAATAAAAACACTTTGAGGCTATCTGGTAACGTTGAAATGTTGAATTATCTGTTTGTATATCTAGTAGAAACGTTGGCCGCCCCGTGGTGTTTCTTTTTTCCTACTGTTATGGTTTATGTCATACATTAAACTCATTTATCAAAAATTTTTTTAAAAGTCTAATATCAAAATTCTCAATCGTATAGCCAGTCACCGGTCGGTGTGGATACAAGCCACTTCCACGGGTCGCTGTTCATTGTCAGTGCAAGTACGAAAGTTAATGAAGTCTAAGGCAAGAACGCGGTCAATTAAAAGTTTATGGAATGATTGTTTAGATAAACGAGAAGGCATCGGTAGAGAAGGTTTACGACGCGCCGTACATCGTGTTTCCTGCGGCATGTTTTATGGCGCTTTGCGTATTTAAATTAGTTATTACAATAAATACAAATTAATCTCAGGTCATTTGATGGCCGTGCTAAATTACTTACTTTTATCTATACGTGTTCACTTTTTATTGTTTTATACAACGTTGATTTTATGGTTTCAGATATGATATCAACAACAAACAAGTTAAGACTTGAAGTTGATGATTAAAACAGAGTTTAACTACCATCATATAATACGTACAAAGAAAACGACAATACAATTTATCACTAAGTATTTCCTCTTCGCTGTAAGGAAGTCTAGTTAACAGTGCACGTACTAACTATATAAATATATATAGGTATATTCTTTACAAATCGAGTTGATATTATGTATGTATGTATTTTTTGAGATTTCAGACGTATGTCCACAGTCTTACGCATAGCGACGTCTAGTTTTAGGTCAATAGTCAATAAACTGAACTCTAATGTAAAAAGTGCAACCGATGAACTCGTAATTAATAAATATATTCAAAGAGATGCGGCGCATCTGATGTCATTTGAATATATTTAAATACCTTTCTCACGTTACACATAACATAAATACAGACACCATAACATCGAGAATCAACGTGGCCAATCACGGGTAGCACACTCGTATAAACACTGTATGTTTTACCAAGAGGTAGCCTCCAATCCTTATTGACCTACTCACAAAGGTACCATACATATCGTGACGATCAACTAACAAAAACACAGTCATGTGTTTTGTCTTTTAAACATACACATGTAATTCCAATTGAGTAAGTATACTAATAATTCTGTACCTACTCTTTTCACAATTTTATGATATACCTTTAGGTATCATTTCCTTGTTAAATAAGTTGATAATTAAATACTTAATTAAATACTAAGAATTCAGGTCAATGTAGCGACGAAGATGTGAATCAGATCAAATTAATAAATTTATTCCGTCTGGACGACCACTGTATGTACTTACACATGCATACCATGCATGCATGCATATAGAGATTTTACAAAATTTGTAGTTTACTATTTGGTTTCTGTGAAATAAATCTTTGAAATATTTATAAGTATTAAAAAAGTGTTAAAAATGATACCTTTGATATTTAAAATTATTTATAATGTCGGACACTAACGGTGTTTTAACTGAGTATAGTTCTTGTGTTGCTTTTTGTTTATATTTTTATCGTTGTGTGCATCGCGCCGTGACAATGACGTCTCACTATGAATATTATACTTCTTAATAACTAATTTTGTTTTATTAATAACAATCACTTAAATATTAAAATCAACCGATTGCTAGAACCTAATGAAATAGGTACCTATATAAGTACAAAGTGCGAACTCGTCATTTTAAAAATACACGACCACAACAAACAGTAAACATCATTATGTAGGTAAGTATTAAGTACTGAAAGATATTATTGAAAATAAAAATCAATAACTGTATTGTACAATATGTGAATATAATAAATAATGTGATCATAGTGTACAAAAACTCAATCTTCTTCTAATAACAAGAGTTCAAACGGTTTCCCGATGACTGAAGGAATGTATCGACAAGCGACGGAAGCGTTACGGGCTACGTGATATATAATTTTAAAAATAAGTAAATTTTATATCAATAACATTACAGTACCAGCATCACTTGTAGCCGAAATATACGCATTCATATTAATACATTTTCCATTCCTATTTACCGTTTTTTTTTAGAATAAAGTCTTAAAAATAAACCTCAAATTTCAGTGAAAATATATTTAAACATGTAAATATTAATACTATATTTGTTAAAAGAGGAGTTAATTTTTTTAATTTCATGTATTTAAATACATATCTTAATATTATAATTGGAAAAATAATTATTCTGATTTATTTAATAAACCACGCCTGCACCTTTCCATCTCTCATCCGCTCGTCTAAAATTTCATATCACTCGTAACTTTATTAAGTACTTAGCAGAGGTTATAAGGTTTAAAATTGTTTCTCAAAAACTTTTAATGAATATGCGCTCAAAGAAATTGTCGAAGGTTGTCGTTAGCCGTGTCGATAGCCGCTAGCGGCCAGCGGCCACGGTGACTCGGTGAGCAGCGCGGAGTCGATGTCGCGCGACGCGGACACGCTGTCGGACAAGCCGGCACATGTCCGACGACACATTTGCATTTTATGTGCCCTTTGCGTCTAACTCAATCGTTATATTATTGCGTTATGTGCACGCCGCGGCAAACCACTAGCCGGAATTATTATGCATTCATTCCTATAGATTCTCCTACGAGAGATAAAACAAGTCGGCACGGCTTGTAGCCGTACATACGGACAACTAAGTATATATTTCAGTAAAATGTGACCATAATGGTATATATAACATTTGCAATTTTGTTCTTGAGTTTTATTTACAAGATGGTGGTGTTTATATATCTACATTTAACAAGGTACCTAGATCTGTGTGTGTGGGTTCTGAGCTGCACGAATATACGATGAAGTTAAGTATTTGTCAAACTATAATATCTAAGTATTTAGAGTCTTTCATATGATGATGATATTTTCGAGTACGGCTAGACAACTGCACCGGAAACATTACTGTTAGAGTCCAATGCACCTATTCGCAAACACAGTGATACTCTCATAATCCTATTGGTCGGCATATATGAGGCACAGAACCAACGACTTTACGTGCTGTCTGAGGCATTGAAGACAAAATAGACAAATTCGAAGTATTAATGTTTTTTTTCTGAGTACAGAAACACCAAAAACCTTCAGGGGAGATGGTTTTTCCTGAGTGTGGTTTAGTTCAATTCAAACTTTTTCTATTTAATGCCCTCACATCACATGCAACGAAATACTAGTAAATATTTAAAAAATTACACAAAGTGAAAATCTTCTTTATTAGGTGACACATATGTCTATAGATATTCCTTACTTAGGTATGTCTAACACAGACATTACAAAAAATATCGAAGGTTATAATCGCAGCAATGTGAAAGTCTGATGAATAGTCCACACATTCGCATACCGGGTGTAATGCACGTGCAGTACAGTCGCTACACAAACGAACTTGCTCAATACGAGACGAGTCGCGCGTGCTCGCTATCAACCTTTTCATAGTGGTTTCATGACACGCCATACATGCTGCGGCGTTATTGTTTTACATACAAAGAGATTTGAATTCATTAATTTAGCTCTATGAAGCCATTAAGCGAATCAGTAGAAAAATATAATATGGTATTAGCTACAAATATACTTGTAACTATGTTGTTTGTTAAACTAGGACGTAATTCAGCCGGGACACGCGAGACACGCGAGCTGTCCGACTAGCAGTTCGAGTATACAGGCAAATGTTTCCTTGCTAGCCGTGGCTCACGGTATAACGGTGAATACTTTCGATGAAATTGTGAACACAGTGCTCCACCCTGTAATAGATATGTGCACCAAACTCACATATTGATGAATTTCATTGTATTTAAATATGCAGTTATCATTATTAGCGAATAGACTTTTTCTCTCTCTGAAAACGAAAAATTTACCAAAAAATATATATTTCAAATTTTTTTCTAGCCTTATCATAAATGTGTATGCAGTAGCTTATTATTTAGTGTATATGAATAAGAAATATTCATAACAATCGACTCTTAAAAAACCGACTCTACAAATGAGGGTCGTCAACGCCATCTAGTGACGAACCGAATGACTGATACAAAATATACGTAATAACAAGTTTTTACGGTAATTATAACGTTTGACCTGTCTGGTTTTTATAATTTTCCCTTAAAGTAACCTCATATTAATAATATTGTACGTCAATGGTTTAAAATTGTAATGTAACTGAATTAAGCGATCTGATACGGTGCCGTAGTATTTCCGAAAGTGTCCGCTCACTTTATGTTTGCATTATTAAAATACTTCAGAAATATAATATGAATATTATGCATTTAAAACGCAATGTTTAGCGTGCGCGTGCCTTGAGTGAACGAGTTTCCGTTCATTAGTGTAATGCAATATTGAGCTAATTTGCCTATATATTATATCGTGTACTTACTGCCGAGCGGATATGTCTCTCTTATAACAATAATTAGCAGCAGTTGCGATACCTATGTAGGTATATGACAGACGATTAATCATCTAAAAGTAAACAGGAAAACAAAGTTTCAACAAAAAACCTCGGCTATTTGCAATCATCAAATATTAGTATGACAGACGATTAATTGCAATGATTTAATTACATTAACAGCCTGTAAATTTCCCACTGCTGGGCTAAGGCCTCCTCTCCGTTTGAGGAGAAGGTTTGGAGCATATTCCACCACGATGCTCCAATGCCGGTTGGTGCAATTGACAAACTTTAATGATTACATTAATGTTTGTCAATTGCTTAAGATTTAATGTCCTGTAAGCGGTCGACCTAAACACGTTAAGTAGGTCATGGTAACTTATAAAATTATTCGTTACAGATAATTTTTTCTTCTGTTTGATTATGTTATTTTTTAATAGGTAATTATATTTGGAAGGCAGACGAGGAATTCTGCTTCTTGATGTTGTTCACACTGCTAATAGATCCTGAAAAGTAGGTAAGTCACTGATATGTGTTCTATATCCGAAGCCCTACGATTCAATTTATAAAATGTTAATATCTGTTTATTTTATTTATTTTTTGTTTATTATTGCCAAATAAGTAGTATTTGTAAATAATTGATAGATTCATGCTTAGTAGAGATTCGTCTTTAAGCTAAGTGAAACCAACGGGCAGCATGTACTTAGTGGTTAGTACAAAATATAAATATTACAAATGTTGCTGATATTATTTTTTCCGATTAGCAAGTATTTACCTAGATGTATGAAACTGACGCAAAATTTATAATAAGTAGCTGAATGTCTAGTTAGGAATCAATAGTTTTTACTGTTTTAGAAAAAAACAAAAAACAGTCATATGAACAAAAGATTACTCGGGTGAAAGCGAGTAGTGACTCAAATTTAACAATGATTGTGTTGCCATCGGGCGGACTATTAGCTTATCTGCTTCACCACAATAGACATAAAGTAATCACAAGTAAACATATCTATGAGCGGCTATTTGAATATACGATCAGATATCGAGACATTTGATAAAATAGCGGAAAGGCAACCCTACTTTCTTGTTTCCGTAACTTTTGAATAAAGAAAAATGTATTAGTTTTAAAATTATGATCCTCATTAAAGGGAAATATATATTTTCCCCATACTTTTAAATGAATCTAATTGCCCAACCCGAGTTAGGTGCATGACATTTCGGTTAAAACGACTGCTGTTGTATTACAATGCGTTGCGTAGTCGTCTTGCTGCGCTCAAAGGATTTAACATTTTGAAGATCGAGAGAATTCAACCTTTCGTAAAATTCATTCCTAATATATTACATTACAAAACAAAGATTATCTCCAACTTTTAAATATATTATAGCTTGTTCTGAGCTGTCTGTCGATCCTTCGTGTTCAAATATTTTTTGGGCATTAACTTTAGTTACTTAAAATATTCAGTTTTTTAATTTGACAAATTAATTTTTAATATTAATTTGTCAAACGTACCTACTTAGTACATACTACATCATCATCATTATATCGAAAGTTTGCCTCATTAATTGTATCTAGATCAACATTCGATACAAACTTGAAGAATCAAAGATTTCATAAATTTTCAGAAAACACTTCTCGAACAGTAAATGTCACTTTCATCGACACCTCTCCTAGACTCGTATCACTAACTCCCATAATGTATGTCTATAATGTCTAAATCGCCCTCACGAGCCCATCAGCGCACATGGAATTGCTTCAGCACACCAGAGGTATTATAGTAACGAGGTTCTGATATTGGCCGGGACACTTTCCCATGCATCTCTTCTTATCGGCGCCTGCATTAGTGCTCCGTCCCCCGGCCCCCCTACCCTCGGTCTCCCTGGCGCAGGCGCGGGCGAGTGGCGCCGCCGCTCTTAGCCTCGACAAGGTCCGAGTTTTTTTGTCAGCCCTCGATGTGTAGAAGGTAATTAATTAGGGCGGGCTCTTTGGGAACTGATACCAGATTGATTCGCGATCTTCCTTGATGGTGTCATAGGTGTGTTAATGATCGCTTGAACGCGGGATCGTTGAGTTACGACGCGCAGGCATTAATATGATGTAGTTAATTCATTTGTGGCTCTTAACTGGTTTCTGTGCATACTAATGCAATATCGATTACGCTCGAAGTCTTAGACATCAACTAAGCTTTAAAGCAAACTAGCATTTGTTTTCAACAAATCAGCAAATACATATAAATAAGTCGCGACCAAAACTAGCATAGAAAAAATGTACCGCACTCTCTTTTGTAATTTGCTGTAAAAAATCCGCTTTGTTAAAATTCGTTTGTAAACAAGTACACGAAATGTCATCTCTATTGTCACGTCGAGCGCGCCACGTCGAGTGCGTCACGTCGGGGGGTCACCTTTAGCTCGTCTCGGCGATTAGGACTCGCTACAAATGACTCCCTGAGATGCTGCGATAACGGAATGAGCGAGGAGGCAATTACTGTCCTGGGCTAATCTATCGAGCTCGTCGCGCCTCGCATCTGTGAATTGATCATTTAAATATCATATCTGCAGGTTAACTTGTGAAATCAAAGGCCGTCTCTCTCTTACGCGCGTATAAGGCCGCACGTGCGAGCGAGACGGAGAAGTCGTGTTGTTTGGCTATTAATAACAGAAAAACAAGGCAAACGGATTGGATTAACACATTAACAGGTCTGCCGTCGCTGGTATAAAAGCATTCCCGGTGAATGTCGGGGCCGAGGACGAAAAAATTTGGTGACAAGGCTCTTAGGACGGACCGGCGCGGGTGCAATTAGTAGGAGTTGTAACGGAGCCGGCGACTGCGAGCACTCACCAGTCGCGTTCATTATGCATTGCGTCACGTTATCGCGGCCATAGACAACGATCTTATATTACTAGTTTTATTGTCGTTACAACTGAACTTAGCAATCTATATCGATTTACGCAGTTTAATTTGTTCGTACAAATTACTAATACTAACACAAACTTACTAGTTAATGGCTTTGAATTCTGCCGGTATTTCTTTATCTGTCTACACTAGTTGTATCATCGAGACTTCTTTAGATATTCGACAAATATATTCTCATAGTCTACGTACATGCAGCCTTTCCCATAAGTTATATTTAATTCTGCGTTCGTTATACCGACGACGCTAATGGACACAGAATGCTAAGAACTGCTTAGTTTAGTTACATACACCACATTTGGAAGTGACCGGCCACTATTTATTTATTTTAGTAAATTTTAATGATATCTTAAAGAGCTACAAAACCGCTTACATTTTTATTACCTCGAAATGAAATAGAATTTAAACTTATGTTAATTCGAACATTTAACGGAATCAAATCTTTCCGTCAAAAGAGATTTTATTCGAATTTAATGGGCTCTACGCATCTGTTTGTATATATATGTTGTCAGTTCATATTCCATACGTACGTACATACGTAGTGCGGCGAGAGCAGAGTAACTATATCGAGGACAAATGAAATTAGTCTGGACGCGTTATCGAGACGTAATAATAATGATCCGGCGACAGCGCGTCACGATTAACATACTTTCTCAACTAAAATGTCAATAAGTAGGTAGGATTGAAATTCATCGGTGCTTTGTGTAGGGTAACGAGGGGCCGGTGAGGGGGGTGAGCGCGCGGGGAGAGGCTGGGAGGGAACGAGGCCGCGGAACACGGAAAGGCTTTCGAGGCGGCGCTTCAGAGGCTACGAGCCGCCGCGTGTTAGTCCCGGGGCACAACGAGCCACCGCAGGCAGTGCAAGTAGCGACACCGAATCGACCTAAACAACATGAGCACCCGCATACTGCCAATATTATCACGAGAACTGACTTCTAGTTGCTCAATTTACAATTTAATTTATATAACATCGCTATTATTCATACAACATTAAAGTATAAACTGACCCGCGGCCACATATATACTTTTAGTTATTAGTGTTACAAGTAAAGAAATACAATGAAATGAAGCAGATTACAGCGCCGCGCCCAGTGTGACCCGTTCCTGTGCCGATAGCGCCGGCGCCCGCGCTCCCTCGCCAGTCGCCACATTACGCTCGACGTCCGCTAATGCGGGCGCTGTGGTGTCGTTTCGACTCATAAATACGATCACCAAGATTTTTATCATTAAAGGGAGACTGTAACTGACGAATCGAAGTCATTTGTGATATTTTTTTAAAAAACTATTTTGATTCAATAGTATACAGACCCATGTTATTGATTCAATTCCACATTTCCGTGTAATAATAGTAAGTAAGTCCAGTTGACACGCAACATATGTATCTCTAATTTAATTAACGTGACATGCATTTAATGAATTCTTGTGTTAGCGACACAAGTCGTTAATGAAATCAAAATCTACAGCGCAAGATCATCGAATTCTAATTATTATATGTCAATTTATCACACACTCGTATCCCGATGCAACATAAGTATCGCTCTCGGTGTAGAGTAAAACAAATCCGAGGTCAATGGACGACTCCTCCATCAGGCCGACTCATTGTCACCGTACTAATAACCCTAACAACGCCGCTCACCTTAATCGATGTCCCCGACGTGTTCGCGCGGTGGCGGCTCGCTTTATGGCAGCGCGGCACCACACCTATATTGTATTCCGATGTACCGACCACTTCTCTTTTTGTGATCATGAATCATCGGACGAAATTGATTATATAAAGTAGATTCTGACTGCACTGTGGCGTTTTGTTTTCTCTCCTCTTTTTCATGAATACTCCCTACTCCTGGTTATGAACGATTGTTTGCAGATTCTTACAATACACGCTTGGGTATCTAATGCTTAATAAACGCGCTATCTTGCTCGGTCGATTGCAAGAGCAATAGTAGTAATGATCTAGAAATACAAATATTTTCATACATAATTTGCTCCTCGGGGCACATATTTTGTTCATTTTTATTTTAATGAAATAAATTAAATTAATAATCTAATTAAAGACGCAGACGGATCTTTTGAAACATAACTGTACCGAAATTAAATAAAAATATTAATATGATCAAACATTAACAGGTATTGGGAGAGGTTTCGGTATAAAAAAAATTAATAAGAAAAACACCTTTAACGTAATTAATATTGAAGTCGTTTTTCAATGTACTGATTGAATATTAATACCTCGCCTATATATTACATACTAGATGTGAAACTGTTAGAAATTAGCCACCGACCGGCATGACAAGGGTTATCATAACTATAACAAATATACCAAGCTCAAGCACTATTGTATCTGAGTTTTTTTGGTTCTATTTTCTCAAGTCACTGCTATTCAATTCTAAACTATGGTAGATGTTTGACAAATAAACAAATTTATCGCTTCTATATTCAATATAAATTTTGGCGGTGACTTTGAATGAACATTTAATTTAAGCTGTTGACACAAACGTTTCTGCCAACCTGTACTTATATCTAATAATTAGCTTTACCTACTTATAGATACAGCAGATACATAATAGTTTTTGAATATGGAAATTGTAGTTTTGAAATTATTACATAAATATTGCAAAGATATAAAAAAACCTATTCGAGTTGCGTGCGACAAGATTACTATCGCGAAGCTTTACATTTAATTCGATACTGTAACATGGCGATTCAAAAAAGCTTTTATGATCCAATTTGATTAAGAATATTTTGTATTTGAATCAAGTAACCGAGTGCTTAAATTTGGACTCGTACGACCGCATGTACTGATTGTTGTAAATATTTGCATATATCACTATAAACCTCGTTAAAAATACATTTCTTGATAAAACCTGTATCGCGCTTCGCGAAGTTGCGACGGGAAGCTAATAGTACGTAATTACGTTCGTACTCAATTTAATTTGAGGCCACAGGTTTCGGCGGAGGAAATAATTGCTTATTAAAAACGTTAATTAAATATCACTGTCATTCGCTAAAGAGACGTGTCACGTGGCGCGTGTTAAGAATTAAGGTGAGCCGCTCTGGGCGCGATCTAGTTCGTCAGCACGTCAGATGGATGCTGGAGTCCTGACTCGGTACAAAATATTAATTTGTTCCGTCGAGCATTGACTGCGCGGTGACTTATTTTGGAAATGTACCATTTGGACTGATATTGTTTGTTAAAAGATACGAATACGTTATTTCCTAAGATAAAGAGCCAAAACTATTAATTTAAACGTAGAAGAATATATACTAAGTGAGTTTTCGGTGTACTCAGTGCAACACAAAAATCCCTTAAATTCAAAATTTCTTCAAATTATTCTCAGTGTGTCTCTACTTTACGCAATGAATGCCTCCTCCAAACAAGGTTCTATCTTCTATGGTTCAAGCTCAGTGTATCAGTTTACTTGATATTGCTTTTTAATTCAGAAGTGTAATTTCGCGGACGACTTCCACCGTTTATAAGTTTTGAATATTTCTGTTAATGTTATGCAGGAGCGGCGAAATTCAAACGTTTTTATTAATGTACGCTATTAAAAAGTGATTAAAATGATTTTAATGTGGTCATATTTATCACTATGAATATCTTGCAGCGCTAGAAGTTGTTTGTGAGAATTTAATTACTCTACGAATTATACAGTTTCAGAACTAAGTTGAATTTTGACGTAACGGTATATTCGAATTGACGGACTGACTGATTCTCTACTCTTCAGGAACCGAAATTTATTTTACAAAAACATAAGTGAAGATAATATTTTTCGTAATATATATATTAAAGTGAAAATATCTTTATACAGGTAAGTTGATATACAAAAATTTTACAATATTGATATTTAATTTATATTTTTTAAATTTAGTAAATAATTGTAATTATTTATAATAAAGATAATAGAACAACATAAATAAAAATCAAGAATGGCTTTAAGTCTCTCTTGAGTTTCATTTATGTTCATAACGCTGGTAGAATAATAGTGTCGGCCGCGGACACCATCTCATTGCTTAGCTATACACGAGTATCTTAATACTGAAACTGCAATCGATTCGGTAAGGCACTAAGCTACGTAGGAGTTAGGTCACCGCTTACAGCTCATGTATAAGCTGTTAGTTAGTGAGCCCACACGCAGGCAGGAACCTACAAGGCAATCCATTGATGGCTGTTCTAACCGCTTCGTGGTGCTGTCTCGGGTCACATTCGCATTTCGACTCGACATCCGCCTACGACGCGTTATCCTTGTCGTTTGCCAAGCAAAGCTTACAGACTTACACTCTATGTTATGTTTCATCTAACGTAAACAATATTCAAAAACATTTCAGATTAGGTTCTCGTTTCATCACAAAGATGCTTCAGGTTGATGCAGTAAAATTTCATACGATATTCTGCCTGGCGAGGTTTTCAGCGACCGCTACAGTTTAAGGACTTTAAAAAACTAAACCAATTTACACCCGCTTTCTTCGGTTAAGATCCACGTGTTTGATCTTAACACCCGTAATACAAAATCATATCATAAGTTCACATAAATACATATTCAAGCATATTCTCAATACTTGACTAATTATTTTCTAAATCATTGATTCCTAGATAGATATTTAAGATTGTACACTAAAATAGTGTACACTTTAAATAATAAATTGCGTGGTAACATTAAAAATAATTTGAAGTTTTATTACTCAAGCGCCAGTGAATGGATTTCCTTAATTAATTGACGGACACACATACAGAATTACTGGCAGTGTTGTAATTACATCGCCGCGCAAAAACTAATATTCGTTGTGCAAATCATTACCGCATTAGAATTGAGTCACTTCATATGTATATCCTCTGAGGACCCGCCCCGGCTTCGCGCGGACGAGAACATTTATGTATATAGGTATATTTATTTTATTATTTTTATTTATTTATTAGTTTTAGGGAAATGTGTGCACGGTTTATATATATAGGTAGGTGTATATCCAAACGTGATTTGGATTTCAACACACGAGGTCGGAATTTAATTGTTACAGTCAGTTCCGAGCAGTCGCTAAGCAGCGCGCGATTTTATCGTTGCACATAAAATGCCAACGATGATATCTTCTAAACTATTCATTCGATTGTTTGTGTAAAGACAATTATAATCCATATTAAATTCCCAAGGTAATTGTCAACACATTTTTCTGATTTAACTGAAATTGAAAAACATCGTTTTTTAATAAGTAAATAAAAATTTGTTATGTGCGTATCTTAGAAAGCAAGAATACCTATATAATATAAATATTACAAGTTAATGTCCCACTTTAAGAGTAAGTTGAACCGAATTATATTATATTTAATTATTAACTTCTAGACTGTCTTTTCCTTGAAGTGTGAAAGTTCGCTTTATAACGACACGTGATGTTAAAACAGCTACCAGCGAAAAAAAGGTAAACTATAAACAGTTTTCTACAAAACTAAAACAAGGTGTGAAGCAAAGTCGTTTGCGCCTATATTACGTTGGACAGACGTAATGCTTCAGTTATTTGACATGTTGTGCTGGGGAATTAAAGTGTTAGCCATTAAAGTGTTAGGCCGACTCACACTTCGCCTGTTTTTACTTATAAATTTTTATTTGTTTGGTTTGAATTACTCTGCGATTAATTGTAATTAAATCTCAGCTAAATTTGAGGCACTGTTAAATGGAAAAGTCCGAAATGGATAAAACCGGGAGTCGCCCGAATGCGAGCGCGGTGCGTCTAAAGCTGAATAAAGTGATGCAAGTGAGTTTATATTTTTGGCAAATAAGACATGAAGTTGTACTAATAAATAAAGTGCTAATTAATATTTTATTAAAGCGCCTAATTATCGTTTAATTTCATATTCGCGCAGGAAACCACTTCAGAAAGGTCATTCACATGGTTTGGCGTCTAATAAATATGTATTTTATAAAATAACTAATTTAAATTAGTTCGCGTCTTCTAATTATTAATATTATCATCACGAAGAGCTTTTGTTCTTGTATAGGGTACATACAAATGTAAGATATGTTTCCAATAGTAATTGCTTATTAATCAATGAAATAAAATTATTACTAAATATCAAAACAAAAGCAATTAATGATAACAAGTACAAATTATATATTTATATATATTGTATTAAGTATAAGAGAATTTCTTTTAATCGACCCAAATTGTGAAACATGATGCTAGGTGCCATGAAGTTTTAGATGAAAGGCCGCTCTTTTTTCCTTTTATTTACGTAAGTAGGTATATATACATACAATACAAAATATACAACACATTTTGTGTTATTTAATTGTAAATCTTTTGTTAAGTATACTTTGACCTTCTAGATTTCATATTTGTGTTAAGTAACAAACAATAAATTTTGCTATTAACCGTCATCGCCTGTTATGTACAAGTGGAGTGTTTACTCGTATATTCAAAGTTACTGCTTGTTATTGCACACCAGCAAACACGAGCAGCGTCTTTAACGAAATTAAACGAAGTAAATAATTTATTTATTTATTTTACCTAAGGAATAAATTATATACTGAGAAAAAAAATACATAAAATAAGTTTAAAGCAATTACCAATGTACCTAAATAAATATATGTATGTATTTAAAAAAATCTGATCACCAAAATCAAGCAACATATTTCCTTGGATGTATCATCATCACTTCTCTACTATTGATATATTATAAAATATATATTTTGACATATATCAGAGACATATGTGGAAGGCTACGAATGAATTGAAGCATTTGTATTTAAATGGTTAATGTTTTCCACACAACATGCTATTTGAGTTGGACAAAAAATTATACATGTTGGACTTATATAGAAGTTACGTAAAGAAGGTGTCTTCAGACAACATTGACGACTACAAAGGTTGTATCCACATGGAGAACGGACAGGTCTCATGATTAAAAATGTATGAAGTTACCCTACGTACCTAAGTACTTACTAATAGGACCAACTGTAAACAAATCTAAGCTTGTTATTTTTGTCATTCATTTCGTGCATAAATTATCATAAACTCACAGCTTACTTACAGTTCGATGTGAAAGTGTTACAATGATCGCCTTACGTAATATATAGAATAGTGTAATAAAAGTATCGGAAGAGCCTTCGCCCGCGGAAATTAAAAACATTGCCTCTTATATGTATAGAAAGATCGTTTGAGTATCGTGTTAAATCAACCTACATGTTATTATAGAGTTACCGCGACTGGTGTACAGTAACCAGATAGTAGAGTGTTTGTAACCAATAGCTTCCGAAAGGAAATGATTCATATTTAACTACATGCTCTCCTGGTAGTCGACTGGTGCGCTTATTTTAAGTAAATAATATAGCCGAGGCGAAGTAAATGTCACTACAAGTTTAATTTGCTCCATTTACGTAAAGCTGCGAGTTGAAAGTATTACCATTTAGTGCGGACCGCGCGCGTAATTAATGTTAATAATGAGGTAAGGTGCTCCGCAAATGACTATATATTTCACTCGCGCGACTAATTAACCGCCCGGCCGCTACGAGTGCGAGGCCTCGCGTTCCTCCGAACCTTAAAAAAGGACACGTAACGTAAAGTGACTTTAATCATAAACCGAGCCGTAACATATAAATTAGACTAAGCTTCTTAAGCGAGCGGAACGAGAATGCCTCGACCGCCGCACGGCGACGGTATCGCCGCTACCTCGGTGTAATACGCCGTCGTGCCTATCAGCGCATTTATCGGCCGGACACGCAAATAATAATGCGGGGTGGCGTCTCGAATGGCAAAAGGGTCCACAGGAATGCCATTAGTGGCGCGGGCGCAGGCGCCGGCACGAGCCACGCTTGCGTAAACGTCACAACAGAGCCGGGTAAAAAGTGACACATTGTCCCCTAACAGAATTATTGAGCTGTCGGTGACGGGCGGGTTGGCTAATTGTTTGCTCGTAAGGGAGTAGTATATACGTGTGGTGTACGAGAGCGAGCGAGATGGCAGACAACCCTAACAGCACCACTATAAATAACCCGGCTCCTAATGTACAGGCGCCACGTTCGCCCTTATACTGCAACTGCACCAACTTAATCTTTGTAATTGTTTTAGTTTGTATTTTAAATTAATTAATCTATATTCTATGTAGTTTATGACTCTCGTATTTATTCTAATCATTTTGAAGTTCAATTATTATTTTATTATAAGTGTAAATTTATCATTTGTTTTAGCACTTTTTGTCACAATAACTAAACTTAAAAAGTGGCTTGCTCTTGTATAGGTCTTCCCATTAAGCACTACGACAAAAAAAGAAAACATTAGCTCTTAAAGTTATGGGTAATTTTATGCAACTAAAGTCTACATATTAAGTTAAATCGAGTAAGTAAATTACGAATAAGTATCGTATTCGACGACAATATTGCAAACTTCGCATCTTGAAAAAGGATGTGTAATATTTTCACGGGCCTCATTATATGTACTTTTTATCACGTCGAACAACTGAAAAAAGACGGTCATAACAAAGGCACTTTATGTAATGACGTCACGAATGCTAATTTTATAGCTTCGAGACTGTCGGGTCGCGGTACACGGGGTCCGAGAGAGCCTAAGTGCGAAATGTCTGGCCCCGGCCCCCGCTTTTTGTGTGCTTTACGAGTCGAGGGCCGGTAAAAAACGAAGCTAATGCGACTCTCTGATGTATCAATGACGTGGGGGCGGCCCGTCGCGCCGCGACCGCGCTCTTGACACCAGCGTTACGCAGCACTTGTATTGTTTAGCTCTACTTGTTTATTATTTACTTGGCAGACGCCTTCCCGCACAGCTGCCTAAGTGACCGTCACGTGACGCTGCAATGTAAATGATAGTTATCCCGATTCAGTAGATAGGATCTATTAACGGAAAACGAACACGTATTTATGTTTTTCGCATAAATTGCCCTTTAAAAACCAGATATATTTTTACATATGAGATTCCCTAGCGATTATAAGTTAGTGATGAGAGTTCACATATAATTAAGGCTTTAAATTGAGCGCAATCTTATTGATAGATTTGTCTCAACATCAAACGACCGGAAACTGAATACCAACGATAACAATCGGAATATATTTGGTTTTTAAAGAGTCCACTCGATATTAATCGAATTCGCTAATCGTTTACATAAAACAGTAATCATTTGAGCGATATTATATTTTGACAAATCTTTACATGGCCTTTATAATATAAAGACATTACCGAAGTATTTAACAATATTCGATGTCGCGATGACTCGTATCGGGCTTGTGTGGGCAATTTGTCGCAATAATGATGTACAGGAATGTGGTCCAGCTGTTCTAAATGCTAAGAAGTGGTGATTACCGACGGTATAGATCGCTATCGGCGGCGATCGGCGGCGATCGGCGGAGATAACCGCGAGACCAGCGGAACTGAGGGCCGGCGATATATCGACGCCTTAATGTTTTCGCGACGGGACAGTTGTTAAGATCGTAGTGATGAAGCGATTATTGAGATTCATAATTTATTGTATTTGATACGAATAATTGTGGTAATTATGTTTATACTAATGATCCAATATTAACAAACGAGAATTGTGAGAAAAACTGCACCTCGATGGTCTGATTAAGGATTTATATTACGTCACTGCGTTGAGGCTACGGCTAGATTAAGTATTTAAGTATATATTAATAATTAATGAATGAGTCCAGAGCATGTATTTGTGCTCGAGCGAGCATTCAATTCAAAACACGGTGCGAACAATCCGTAAATTTATTGTTGAATTACTGTTATGTGCCGTAATATTCCAATGCACTATTCAATCGGCAGCGGTAAATCTATCTTTTCGCTTGTTAGTGCAATAAGGTTAGTTGATCTACTATGTTATAGTACTTTTATGTATCGAAGCATCATTGTAGTTTTTTTGATCAGAGGGTTCAAACCGGAAGTGGAGTCGTTATTGAGAACCAAATGTATCCGTTGTCCCGGGCCACGTCGAGCGTTGATCAGGTAAGAAGCCGGCGAGGTTTATGGTGGCCGTAAACAGGTCTCGTCGGGCGTTGCGCCTTGTCTTGTACACCGCAAGTGCTACCTACTTAAGGATCTTTTTTTCCCATTGCCTTCGTATATCTCATATGTCTTATAACAGTTTTATTACGAACGTATGGAATGGGTTGCGGAGTTTTCGTGGGCGCAGTTCGGCGTGCTGGTTGATGATGATATGATATGATGATGATATATATGATATGATGCATGTATGACGTTCATGCACGGATGAAAGTAGGCGCCGTGTCGACACAGGCACGTCACCAATGAATGTAACTAATATTAGAGTAACAGTGAGTTTAGCAAAAATAATAATCTTTAATTTAATATATTCAGTTTATCATATATTACCGTTAGTCACTAAATCTCACGACTGTCCGCACGCGTGACGTTGTTATTCATATTATTAAGGATACACAGATTATAAAACAATGCGAGTGAGGTTGGTTTTATAAAACATTACTTATATTGGCAATTGAATAATAAAGCTCTGTTCACGTTCACTTCCTTCATCGCAGAGCACGAGAAGAATGATTACAAACTCTGTCGCGGTCTAGATTAGTATTAATGTAAGTGACGCGGAGCGCGGGCGCGTCGGGCGGGGCGCTCCGCTGTGACCTTTGAGCGTGATTTATTATTTATCTACTTAATTATTGTTCGATTTAATGACATACCTTTAATTTCGTTCGGTCTTCGGAGCTCGAGAAAATGTATTTTTTTTCGTCCGGACCCTTAAATAATACTAATAAAACCCATCATACTTTGTCCGGGTGATCGATTGAATAGATGCTATAGAAGTTGACGTGCTGCAGCGCCATCTATCGACGAGTTACAACAAAGTGGATAGCATAAATAAAATTAATAAAATAAAATTCTCACCGCTTTCAAAGTTATGCGCGCGTTGTACAGACAGACGTGTGTTTTGGCCAACCATGTACACAGTGATTATTCTCGCCGTATGCACAGACACAGCTTCGTTACACTTTTACTATTTCTATATGTATATATTTACATATCATAAATTTACATGAGACGATTAACATATTATATAAGTAACATTCGAATACTCGAATATCAGATATAACATTAATTTTTAAAAAGGAAGCCGCTTTGTTTTTTAGGAACTAACTTTGTTTATCAGCTGGGAGACATAGATGATCGTTTATAATTGCGAATGTAACCAGTGAATAGTTCATCACGATTTAATTATTTAAACAAAAACAAGTATTCAAGTAAAGTTCAGCAGTGATGGGCAGTTGCGCGGCGCTAGCACGATGCTATGAATTATTTAAGTTGTTATGCTTCTCGGTGACGGCTGGGGAGCGCATCGGTTGTTATCACTCTTAAACATTACTTTTGTATAAAAAGCAAAGAGTTATAAGTATTTGTAACAAATACGAATACTCAATAACATGTATTTCTCGAACCAAGTAGATAATCATGTAAAAATATTCTACGGGAGATTTTTGCCAATTCTTGTAAACAAAAGATGTGTTAATGAGTAAGGGGTGCGCTATGCTCGGAATGCGATCGGAGACGACAGCGCCCGCTCCGGCGCCGGCGCAGGTATGGTGCTCCCCGCCGCACTCCATCACCCTGATACTGTCACTCATTACTCACTCTATTACACTTACAGGAGTGTAAGATGCCGTTCGGCTATTGTTCTTAGGAAAAAAGAGCGCGCGCAACGCATTTAGTACGTGGCAGAAGTGAAACTTCGTATCAGAATCGTTACAGTTCGAAACGATACAAAAAATCTTGTTTAGTTGTTTGCCGAGTTTTAAAAATGTCATATAATCTCTAAGTTTGAATCAATCGAAGCTTGCGAGAGCATCCACATGCAAAAGCGAGTGTTTAGGTACTGTGATATAATTACAGTAGGCGATAGTGAAACAGATTGAGCAGTGAAGTCGTAGTAACGTTGAGACGGACTACGTTCAAGCACAGGTGATTAAACGATCCACTTATTTTTGAGTACATTTATCGGTCTGTTGATTAAGTAGCTAGGGACGTAGATTGTTATCGATAAGTTATCGATGAAACGACGGCCAAAGATAAAATCTGATTTAGTAAATATGTTGATTAGTAATATATACATAAGTAATTACATTTTGGCGGGAATAGATTTTTAAATATTCAACAGAGACGTGTCGGAGCATCGGCTGTTATATTCGTTATAATATTATGAGTTTCGTAAACGTTCCGTTATGAGCGGAATTAATTAAGGATTATAATTTATTGGCGAGATAAGATATACGACTTGATGACCTCGAGATGAAAAGTCAAGGAAACAGCATCACAACACGTCAGGACCGAAGCGAGACTTGCGACGAACAGTTTTCACCATATCTTATGTTATATGAACTAGTACACTATATCAAGATGTTAGTAGTAATGAAGGCCATGAACGCCTCTTAAAGTTGTGCCAAATAACTTTTTCATTAAAAAATATTTCAGATTCGGTTAAACATGACAATCAGTTTACACATTTAATATTATTACTTATTCGTTACTTTAAACTTAATTCGATTTTAGGTCTTCCCCGACTTCCATCGTTCCCATTAGACGCTCCGCGTGGCTACGTCACTAGTGAGGCACATCACTAGTCTCATCTATCGCTCGACTCTGTGCAATCTCAATCAATATCGTCTATCTATACTCATTATCATCAAAATCTGTTAACTCGAATATAAAAAGCGCCATTAACTTTGAGTTAATAATTCTTGTTATAAATAGTATAATTTTCGAATAGTCGATTTCCATAAATAAGTCGACGTGCCCGCTTCGATGCGAGTGTCGCGTCGCCGGCGGACAGTTGTTTTCGGACAGTCCGCAGTCGGCTTAGCATCGAGTCGTCATCGAGTCGTCGAGTTACGAAATGTCTCAGGAATTTACATAAAGATGCGACCAGCGAACTGCGGCCGTTTGATCGGACAGATATTGTTTTATAGGACGCGTGCTTTATGGAGTTGACACCTCGAACACACGTTACAAGGCAATTATAATAATTATCAATTATTGTTGTAATAAGTCACCGCGATCTCGGACGATGGGTATTTATAATGGAAATAGAAAATGCTGACTACCCTGGGTGAGTAGGACCGAGGATTTTATCGATATCGGTAAAATTACACGCGACATGGTATTATTAATTTCCAAAAAACATGGCAGGTATATTTTGATTCTGTATCACTGATAATGTTTACTTATTCATCGTTGGAATTGTTTCATTCTTTTGTATATTTTGTACTTGCACAGGAAAGAGAGCGGAAAAGAAGCTATATTGAGTTCAAATATGACTACAGGACTGCCTGCCTCGTATTACATATCACCATATTTACATAATAAACATAGACATCAGTTTTGAACAAAGAGAACAAGTTTTATTAATGTATTATTTATACTATAGGTATTATAAATAATACATTTCTATAAACATAAAACCAAAATAATAACATTTGTTTAAACATCGCATTCCATATGACAGTACCTCGTGTGAAGACCTACACTCCTAATTAATTCGTCAGAAAATGGATTCTCTTCAAATGTAACTTTCCTTTTCTGCTGACGATCTAGAACTCCCCGCGGGCGTCGCGAGTCGGTCTGATGAAAGTAGGTCGGAACCGCTTACAATGGCAATTGACAAGACAACATGTTCCCCTCACGTAATAATGAGGTGAGAACTTTTAATAAATAATTTTTCATCAAGGCCTAGAGGTCGTAAGATTTTACTGAGCTTTACTCTAATTTAATCCTTATTGACTACATATAAGTTCCATATTCGATTGTACGGATTGCGTAGTTGTTTAACTTTTTAAATTCACTTAAATTTTTTCGTGCAGAGCGGTTCCGCGCGGCCGAACACATTCCCTTGTTTACTCCGTCGGTGGTTTTGTATTAAACGTTTTATTTTATTAGAGCTATAAGTAGCCGTAATGAGCATGATGTGTAGATATACACCTAAATTACGAATTATTTCAACCTTTTTGGTCGAAGTTAGGACGCTCTGTAAAAAGGACCTTTAATAATACCATTAAACTAATTACCATATTGTATAATCATACTAATATCGCTCATAGGTTGCGTTTGTTTCCAAATTCACGTAAGACTTTGTAAAGTTTCAAAGGACAGTCAGTGAGAAGTACAGAAAGTGCATAGAAGGTATTACAATGCTCTAGCATCTCCTTTCGGATAACGGATTTCATCATACGGCTGCACACGAATGTGACGAATACGAGTAAAATTTATAAATAACTTATAATCATTAGGATATAAAATCTGTTTTATATGCATGGATCCTTACATAACAATATATAGGTACATATAGTGTATTTTGTAACTAAGTACACACACATTCATGAATGTCATGCAGGATATATAAATGGAATGTTTGTAATTATCACAGACACCTACATGTGTTATTTAGCTTATAATCACTACACTACGTATCGGTGGCAGGGTTAAATTTATTCTTAATGTCTTTACTAACGATTCAGAAGTGCTTTCTAGTTGTACTTGAATATTGACTGATATTTAGATTTAATATACATATTATACCACAAGTTATTCAAAGGTATATTGTAAAATATAAGAAAAATCAAGTTAAAAGTTACTTTGACGGCATAATATGTATTTGGCGTAATTTCCGGCCGGAAACTAAATTTAGGGTTATCAGAAGATAAGTAGATATTTGGTCAGTTTGATAATGTATTATATGTTTGTAGAATAAATATTCCTAACACATAATTATTAATTTGTAGAATCGCTTGGCATGAACATAAGATTTACAAGATATAATCTTTATGTTCGTTAGGTATTTACTTGATGAACAAAATTAAATATATTGCTTACTTTACCTTTTCAATGACGGCCATATTATACTGATTACAAAAAATGTATTCGACCTGCAGTGGAAACGGTACCGCTGAGAGCTACGGAGTATAAGACGCAGATCACGCAGGTACTGATTGTTGGTAAGGCTGTAATAGCTGTACAATAGTACAGGCTGAGGTATTATATTTTTCAAGTTTTTATCTACGACTATAGCTTAACATTTCGACTCGTTTAATGCAATAACATAACGCGGGACCGAGTAGAGATGGAGTATATGAGTATATAATGTAATTAATACTAATAAATTAACAAGACTTGTGAGACTAATTTTGGTTTTGTATTTTACGCACTGAATTTGTTTTTCTGTTTATTCTTCGTCGTACTTAGGAACAGAGATTTCGGAAATAGTTGATCATGAGACATATTCAAAAATATCGTTGTTCATAGTAATCGGACAGAAGGACTTTAATATGATTAGCAAAGAGATTGTTGGGAGTTTTATAATGAGTAAAAGAATATCTACATTATATCCGTTATAACGTTAGAGTAATTTAAGTAAACGTTACAAATTATTTTTGTAGAGATACAAATGATATGCCGAAGCTCGGATTAAATACGTTTTATATATTTGCTTTCCAATAGTAGGTAACGCTTTACCTGAGTATCATGTGTCTTTTCGAAGGATTCGGGTAGTTGTACCATATCATCATAAGAAACACCATCCGCCGCCTATCGGAAGCCAGAGCAATTGTATTTAGCGTTAAAGTTAGAGCCACACCTGAGCGACCCGGTCAGACTTTGGTTAACGAAGATGCTTTGTTCTCGGTTCGATTGGAGGCCGATCCCCTATATGTTTTACTCGTAAGTATAGAAAGTGAAGTTTTCAAAAATGGGCACGAGGCGGTGCGGAGCCCGCATTGACTGGTTCTGTTATGCCTCGTTTAACTAATGAAGTTGTTTTCTCGCTCCGACGCGTCTCTACACTCGATTTATTCAACAAGCTTTAGTTCTACAAATATTATCAAAGTCGATGCAACAGATGGTTTTCAAAGTGTCTTATTTTTACAACGCTTAATAATCTTTTAGAATCGAAATCAAATGACCAAATATATTGTTGATGTGAAACAAGACGGTAAGTTAAACGATCTTATCAGATAAGATCTAAACGAGTTCCTTATCCGCTCCATCTACATCTACATCACAATTATGGAAAATTGATGCAGAACATGTTCACTGGAAACACAAACGTACGATTGCTCACCGATTGAATGTTGTATAGCGGCTGTCTCATAGTCATAGTGGACAAATTTGTTTGAATGTGTGAAAGAAAGTTTATAGTTTTAGTATATAAAATGAAGCATAATCCTCCGCCGGCGCGTATTGTTCATCCGATTAATGATCAAACTTACCTGAAACTTTTTGCGTAGATCTAGTGAGCAATAATATTAAGTAATAATACTTGTGAGAGCTCTTACCACACAAAGTGCGCGTCCTTGAAAACGTTAAGTAGAACTTAAATCATTATATCAATTTTCTGAATAAAATCTGTATAGATAAATATTTTTCAAAATTGGATTGTTGACCCGTTTATAATAAAGAGTTAACTAAGAAATGTAAACATTTCAGCTTCCTACCGCAACGTCTAGGTAGGTAGGTGGTAAATGGACATTCTTGTAAATGTGTGTGTGTTGTGGCTTATAATATAAAAACTATTGAGAGGTTTTTAATATATAATATCACTTTATACACTATTTGCAAATTTATAAGATAAATAATATTATCTTTAATCCAGATTTTTCTTTTTCAAACAAAATAAAAGTCACATTTAATTTTACATTTAATACATAAAAAATTAATCTTTATATAATTGTCAACATCAACCGGCCATTCATTCATTCTATCGAATGGATTGTAGTGAATTTAAACAGTGTCGAATCAAAAAAGGCTAATAATAAAACCTACTAAGGTTGTCCGTCTGTACGTGTAATGTTCGATCAGCATAATTGATGCGTAGTTTCCGTCGTGCGACAAGTTCTCTGAAGCTTTCCAACTAACAATTTATATGTTAAGTTATTAACATTCGAATGTTAGCTTGTAAGTCTATCTGTTCGGTTTCATGACGACTCGTTTGAGAGCAAACTTCGAAGAACAATGACATTGAATTGTATTTAACAATAGCAGACGATAATTTTAGAGATTATTTACGTCGACTAAAGACTAATTACTTATTGACGCTATGACCTACTTGTATTCATTGTATATCATTATAACTCTATGAACTACTTGTTCACAAAGGCCGTCAAACAAGAAGGAACCTTTTAAATATATGTAAACAATGGGTTTTCATTTATTACTATGTATTTAGATTATGAGCGCCATGCTTCTCGCCGCAGCGTTTGCACTGGCAAAACAGGTGAGTATAGTTAAACTAACCTAACCTAACACAAAAAGCCTTATTTTTACTATAAGGCGCTGTAACAGAGCCGTGAACATGTCCAAGATTTAGGTGATTTTATCAGATGTAGTGCCCTTTACGAGTGTTTGTTTCTTTGCAGTAGCGAGAAGGGATATATTAAAATGTTCGTATTGTCATAGAAACGAACAATTCAGATAGAGGAAATATTCATACAGAGGATATATTCATACAAAGGATATTACAAGCTACGGAGAGAATAGAAGCGACTTACAGTAATCCGATGCACTTCGACGATAAAACCTTCGGCGTCTCAGATCAGGAAATGCAACTGTCACTAGTGTTATATTATATCACCAACACTGCACGTGTCACTGAACCGGGCGGCGGGCACGAGGCGCGTGCGTCTGAACGGAGACGCGGGAGGCTACTGGCGCTGGCGCGGGCGCCGGGGCCGCCGCCATTGGCCGCCGGGGCGGGGCCGTTTTCCCGCTTTTCCATAAATTATCGGGAGAGCGGCGGGCGGTGGAGCGCGCGGCGGGGCGGTGGGCGGAGATTTACGAGCGGGGTCAGTCGGGCCCTAATGGAATTACCGGCGGGTTGCGGCGGGCGGCGGGCGGCGGGCGACGGCGGGTTGTTTATGGGTCGCGTCTCTCCGCTCTCTAATTAATTGGTGAGCCTTGCTCTAAATCAATCGGACTTTAATTGCGGCCGGCTAATAGCCGCTACGCCGTAGCTCGTCGTTATCGGCCGGCTCCTGCGCGTAGGCACGCCGCGCCGGCCGCACTCCGCAAGCTCACGTGTCACAGATAACGGAACAACGAAATGCATGCCGGTTGTCTAGCCACCGATATCTCTCTCAGTGCGCTCGTAATTGTGACTTTCCATTCGAATATACCTTTACCTTCTCATTCGTCGCGAATAATTAATGGGTATTATTGTTGGTCTCTGAGAATAGAGATCGCCTTTTCATAAAGGTGGGTGAGTGTTTGTAGGCAGCCAGCCAATGAATTGACGTGATGCAAGTAAACTAATCATAACAGACTAAAGCAAATAATACACAGGTTTTATAAATGACATACCTTTAATACCAGCACTAGGTAAAGTGTGTCCAGAAAAAATAAAATATTTTAAGCATTAAAATATTAATATTAAAATATTTTAGTGTTTCGCTCAGTCGTTTCTACACACTTCCTAGAACACATTATTCCTACTTACCGCCTTGTACTAACTCACCTCTGTACATGGAACTATGACGTCACTTCAAAGAAACCCCTTTGTGTTGAACAAAGCACGAATAGGTATTATCTACAACCCGAACGAACTTATGTATTCCAAGTAACTCATTAATAAGATCAGCCAATCCGTGAGAAAATTTCAAATTGCCCAAAAAATATTACGTTTGTACATGACCTGCCTTTATTTTAAATTAATTCATAGTGTTCACTTTAATTAAAAATTAATATGTTTCTATTAATATTATAATAATGTTTTTTTATTAATTAATTTAAAAAAATGTTGGTTCTGTTGATCTTTGGAAATAATTTAAGCGTATGAAAGATTAGTAGGTGGACACGTCTTAGGTAGGTAACCTGTCTATTTAAAGCTATAATCGAAATAAACTTTGAAAATATACTGAAAAAATATAGAAAAAAGTTAGAATATTTTTCTTAATAATAATAAGTTCAAATACTTTATTCAAGGCTCTTACAAAAATATTAAAAGAAAAATTTAAAATATAATTTTATTAAAAATTTTTGTTTTTTAATTATTATTTATTTTATGAAAATTATTGGTTCGTATGGTTGATATTAAGACCAACGAGTAAATAAGCTAGGTATCTGATCGTGAGTAGTCTTACCATATCTTACAGTATCCATAGACTCTTCAAGAGATATAACGTCCTCTTCGAACTATTAACGTACCACCAACCGAAGATCGCCTTGTACCCATGACTACACTAGCTCACTCACCCTTCAAACTGGAGCACAGCAGTCCAACGCATTGATGTTTTTTCAATTGAATAACTCATGTGTGAGTTCTCACTGTGTTGGTTCTGCACAAAGCCCTAACTCCGATGAATATAATGGTTATGTTGTATATTGAATATATTGTTATTTTTAATTTTATAATATACCTAAACATATTTACAAAACAATTGTTTAAATTGAGATTTTATTTAAATATGTACAAAATGATATATGCTACAAAACATGATCGCGTGGAACGGTGGCAATTTTGCAAGTAGCATTTTCCTGTCACAATATCGATACTCTGGAAAAAAATAGCCAGAGTGAAATCACATCACGTTATCAAATAAATGCATAGAATATTAATTAATTCGGGTTAATTCGACTGCCCTCCGAACTATTTATTATCTTAGCTCTAGGATATCATTACGTCATCGAAAAATAACGAAATAGGTATTGTTTGCTTCACAATACATTGAAGGTAATATAAACACTATACCATTAGTTTATACGGAAGAATATAAAAATTATTATACCTACATAGCTGCTATTAAAATTAGAAATAACAATATACTTGTAACCTGCAATTGCATAAAACACAGAGAACTTTTTGGTCAGTGGTATACTTATAGTAAATTTCAAAATCTTATTAAAACGCAAATAATCAACAAAATACAATTAAAAAAAAAGTTATTCGGATTTGAGTTCAGGTTGCAACGCAGGAGAAGAACTATAATAGTGAATAGATTGACCTGCTCGATTCGAAACGGCGTTAGAGTTAGCATGCTTACCTCGTTGGTCTAGTGGCTTGTTATAAGGCCTCTGATCTCGAGGATCTGATTACAATCCCCAGATAGTATCGATAAACAGCTCGAAGACAGAAAGTGTGTAGTTACACTACCGAGCCTCGAATCCCACTTAAGCCGTTGGTCCTGCGCCTGAAATCAGTCCGGCCGTGTCAGATTTGCCGTTACATCGAATTATTAAAATAGGAATAGAAACCTGTGTTTGCTCAAACACTTGTGCATTTTAATATGTCCTGCATTGGCCACCGAGACCATCCATTGAGATTGGCCACCGCGACCGAAATCGATCAAGACGACATCATCATAAGAATCAACATATATGACAACATATTGATGATCCAAACACTTTTTTTTGTAAATTTTACTTAAATAAAATAAATTTGTATTGATTTGATTTCTCGCATTCCACCCCCAGTAGAAGCCGGGAGTGGATTCAATGATTTGATTTAGATTCAGTAAGTTTATTTTTAGAAGTTATCTCCGAATAGCAGGTCATATAAACGGCAAATTAAAATTTTGATATAAATTTAATCGAAAGATGCTGAAAATCTTTTTATAAAATAAATAGATAAAACAAAAAAAATCAACGATGAAATCTTAGGCACGATCTTTTGGCGCCATTTATATTAGGCGGAACGTCAACTTTTTTGTTACCGATGAGTACAAACGAGTCTAAAGTTTTTCACTTTAAAATAAATCTAGTAGCGTCAACGGGAAGCTTATTTTATTCTAGTAGGTTATATTATCGTTATTCATCAGTAATCCGATTACCTATAAGAAAGTATTATAAGAACTAAAATTAAATACATAACACTAATACTGAATTTATTAAATGTTACGTATTTTACGCGTGTTAGCTACCAATGCAGGGTCACAGAATCAAAATCAAAATATACTTTATTCAAGTAGGCTTTTACAAGCACTTTTGAATCGACATTTAACAAACTATTTAAAGTAAAGCTACCACCGATTCGGAATGTTGATTCTACCGAGAAGAATCGGCAAGAAACTCAGTAGTTACTCTTTTTTGTCAGAATCTGGACATCCACCTGGCCATAATGTCGCATCTCATAACTTCAATGAAATATTAAAATTAAAGAACGGATGCAACGTCAGTCCTAATCCTACAATTAATGCTCCATTAGACGTTGAACCATTCAACTTTTGTTATAGCGAGCAGACTGTGCTGATGACTCACGTAAAATCCTAAAATTCAAAAAGTTACTAACGAATTGTATAATCCCGAGCTAATCTAAGCGCTCAGCTGATGTGACAAACTTTTTAAGAAGTGTTTAGTTTTGAACGTACACGTAATTTCTTCGTACCAGTAATAAAAAGATCCTGATGCAGTGTCTACACGTTGGAATTATTATTTGTACCACTTTTAACATTTTTACTTTTAAATATTTTTTTTGTTAATTAATGAAATTACAGCTTTTTTTTTTTTTAGAAAATACGAATGTGTGTAACTTTTACGTTTGATACTGGCGCCATTATTTAATTAATATTTTCCGATTGGGTAACTAAAATTTTATAACACAGAGTAAATTAACTTACATTGGGATCAGAGTAATGTATGTGATGTTGTCCGATATTTATTTATAATTTATTTAATAATTAATTATATTCCATGATTAACATAGTTGGACTACTATTGAATCTAGAGTCTTACAACTCGAGTAAAATATATAATGAGGTAGGAAACGTAAAGCAAGACATAAAAAGTTAATATATACCCAATAGATAAAACAAAAGTAAGAGAATACGGACAGGTATGTAAACAAATGAATAAAATAGACCTGCCGTGTTAATGTCCATAAAAAATCTCGCTTAGTCTACAATACTAATACTAATTACTACTCAGGTCATCGTATCTGGAACGAACTTTAGTTGACTCTAAACAGTAGGTACTTAGTCATGATTGAAAGTTCTCATTAACATTGGAATCACTATTCTTGATGTATTTTTTTGATTATTTTAATTGTGTTGGTAATATTTTATAATGTTACCAGATCTATGTAGACACAAGTGATAGATATAAGGTTCTTTGTTCAGTTAAAAGATCACATTGTAAAGTGCAGAGCTAATACTTAATTATGTTTAGTTTTGTAGTTTGTTAAACAAATATCTGTGAGAGACATCAATTAGCATCACGTAACGATATAAATTAAGTTGTTTTATTGCTTTACTCAGCTTCTATGAGTTTTCAAAGTAAAATATAAAAAAAAAAACTATTTTAAAATTTCGGTTTCTATACTTATTTCATATTAAAGATTAATATGAACTAATTTCACTAAATATTAATATCATAACCATATCTCTTGCAGTAGGTATACACTCAATTTCGCCTAGAAAATGCTAATGCTTCTTGCATTCTTAGTTCAGGAAAATAAAAACAAAGAAGAAACATTACAAAAATATAAGGGATTTTATACGGCGCGTATTATTATTTTTTTTAGATTGGTGCCATTGAGTATGATACTGCTTATATGTTTGAAAAATTACTTTTTATATTCTCTATCGTACAAAATAGGTAAGAAGTTATAAGTTCACTTTACGTAGTTGTGACCTCGGTCCGTTACACTTACGAGTTTGACTATGATTTTGTGCTCTGACATTGTTAAATTATACAAAATATTTTATCTATCTGAAATTTGCAGCAAACTTATCTTTGCTTTGTAATACGTGGAGTTCAGTCAAATACTTAAAATAATCTTAAAAACATTAACCCAAAATCCGATTAGTAATTTCTACTTAAACAACAAATAAACAATAGGGCTCTTGTCATGACATCGCCAACATCTAAAGCCTTATCTCCGCGACGAGTGTCGACGGCGCACAACCACAATGGTCAGGCGGGTCAACAATAGCGAGGAACTTGACTCGGGATTACTGCTATCTGTTACCTCGAACTGTTTCACAATAACAGACTTACGAGTAGAGCTCACTAACCTAACCTTTGTTACCACGAACTACTGCTCCATTTTCCCACGCAATTCATTTACTTACTACTTATTATCAGTAAACATGTTTAAGGACAAATGGCCGCCTGATTAAAGCGATTACCGTCCCTGGACTAAAAATTATTAGCCCCCTCATACTCTGCAAGCCACGGGACCTATAGTATCTAATGTGTTCCTTGTGGCTGTAATGACACTGGCTCACCAATACAAATCTTTGCACATTGTTGGTGGAATATTTAATGTATTTGGCATTCTGCCCTGTAATCCTGTAAAACAATTAGGCACTTATATCTCAAAAACTAACTTTGAACAATTTTTCATCAACATTTCAATCTATAAGTTCGATTAAAGTATGTGTGTATACTATTTTATAGACGCACATAAATTCTTTAAATAACTATTAGAATAGTTACTATAAATAATTTTCATCAAACTAATATCCTATTCATATCGCTAACAATAGGTTTTTATGTCATTCATTTAACATATAAACAGTTATTATATTTTTTTTTTTTTTAAATATTGAATGACCTCTCACTATCTATTGGAACATTTTCAATATCTTTCGCAGACTAAAACGCTACCGATATCAAAGATCACATCAACATAAATGTTCAATATATCATTTAAAATATTTTTTATTGTTACTGTCTTTTTGTTAATGATCGTTGATACAAAGATACTGAGACACAGGCCCAATCGTGATAAGTTAATACGCGGAGATAAGTTTTATATATGGCGTATTTTATATGCGAATTATTAAAATGCAATAAATTGTAGACTATAATAGTAAAATAGTAGTCAACGACGTTTATACTAAAACACTTTGTCGAAAGAAATCACACCAATATATGAATTTCATTCAAAAGTACCTACTCTTAAATGTATTAATTGAAAGCATTCTACCAGAAAAAAATGATATGAAAGTCTACACAAGAATTTAAATGTACACAATTGTATACAAATACACCTCTAAGTATAACTAGAAATATCTACGCGAGAACTAGTAAACTTGAATTTCATACATTTATTAGATATGTATTCTGTTTTAAGAGTATTTTAATTATAAATGTAGATACATATTTATATTTGATCGCGGAATTTGATTACAATCTAATCGAATGTACGTGTGTACCATTACACAACTACGGTGCTGTATGGCGATGGAAATTCAAACGAAGTCTATTTTACACGACGTTATTTATCAGTCTCAATATTTCCATTATGAGAGCAGTTCCGTGCGGTTTTGTTTTATCGCGCTGCGGGACCATAAACTTTGCGAACTTCACTGCAGATATAGACGGGCCTAGTCTAATACCCAGTAGGTATAATGTCGCGAATCTCGGCTTTTGTTACAAATTTGTATATATAGCGTAGGTATATCCCTGTGTATGCTTAGATCTTTAAAACTGTGCAGCGGATTTTGATCCGTTTTTTATTAGTAGATATAGTAATTGAAGAGGAAGGTTTATGTATATAATAGATGCATAATATAGTAGAGAAACAATAATAATAATTTAACAAGTTTTTAATGTGATGTTTTAATAAACACTTACATTGCTAAGACTGGCTGAACCCTGCGAGATAGATCAAAATAATGTACTATAGTATTGTAAACCTTAAAAAGGTCTTCAAAAAAGATGGTAAATGTCTGTCTCTTATGATTAAGATAACCGACAATAACAATTTTTTATCCTTTACTTTTTACCAAAACTAATAGCTTATTTAAGAAACGATTTAAAGCAATACAACATTAGTCATTATCCAATTAAGTACCTTAAATACATTGTGCATTTAATATATTTCAGTATGGCACTTTAGAACACGTAATTTAAGTGTATATTTTTGGATTTAAAATGGAGAGACATAGCGGCTTGTATTTTCTATTGATAAAAAAACTGTGTTGTATATTGAGGCATTCTATAGTATATTTAGTATCAGTATAGCACCCGTGCGAAGCCGGGGTGGATCGCTAGTTAGGAATATAAAGTAACAAAAGCGTATGTGTTTGTTTAATATAGTTGAGCTTTAATAATTTCAATGTCATTTGATCGGCTCTCGTATCCTTTATCAATAGCTTGTCTCGCCATTTTATTGTGGTCAGCGTATTGTATAAGCTGCATGCTCGTAACGGCCGGCCGACTGGCGGCCGCCGACGCTCTTTGGAAATTAATTAGATAGAGAATTGATTCCTCGTTACTGTTTTTGAGGGAACATCGAAGTGCTTACGTGCTCGATTGAAGGATGCGCTTGACAAAATTGGACTAAGTACTAACTACTTAGTCAAATTTTGTTGAAATGGTCTTGCTCATCATGTTCAATCTATAACAAATTCTTAAAACAAAAAGAAATGCAAGATATAATCAATGAAAATATTTCTACAAACAAGAGAAGAAAAGGTAAACTTATTAAAAGAAAGAATGCGACTCCGTCAAGCCCAAAATAAAAAAAAATTAGATCAATAATAAGTAATTATGTATTTAATAGCACACGTACCGTAATTATTTTATTTACTTGGAAAAAATAACTACTGAGTTTCATGTCGGATGGTAGATCTAAAATTATTTATCGAGAAATTTCGATTGAAAAGAGTTTATATAAGCGTATTTAAATAAATTATATTTTTGAATCAACGATTGAGCGGTCTAACTATATGTACTATAAAGTCTATTGAATTAATATGACTGTTGTTACACAAATAATCTACCCCAGTAGGTACACCCACATACTTGAACATCAAATTGCATGACCGCGCGGCCGCTCCCCTTCACTTACCGGGGGTCTGTCCACTGTCGTAGAATTATTTTTTAGGGGAGAAATATTAATTTACATGGATTGAAGTCGATGTAGGTATAATAGCGTGTTAGGTAGGTAACTCTCGTGTAGGTCCGAACAGAGTACTTATTTTAATTTTTATCGATAAATGTTCTTTATTTGAAATAATTACGATCGCAGAAAGAAAATACGAAGAGTTTTTGCTTGATTCAAAAGGGCCTAGGTAACATTTTATATAGAATCTGTTCAATCAATTTTATCAAATCGCGCGCAAAGAAGTTTTGTAGGACTCTGGACTAATTCACATCACATCAAATCACTGGAACTTTGCTAATTAATAAATATATTCATAACATAACATTTATAAATAAGGCATGTTACTTAAAATCAGGTTAGACAGACTGGATGTATGAAGAGCATTGTAAGACTTGAATAAAGTATATTTTCGTATGATTCCGTTGCGTGACGGCGCCTTTAGGCGTGTCTTTCGACACCACTAGCACTGTCGATACACGCGGCAAGTTGAATATCTTCATCCAAACCTTACACGAGTCGCGCTTCTGGAGACTTTTTTGTCACGTCATTGTGCACTTGATTGTTGACATGTTTATCACATTCGGCTCTCCAATATAAATTGGTGCTGTAGGATGTTTATTAGGTATATTATGTATTTTAATATTATCGTTTCAACTGTTGTTTAATACTATAGAGTTTACAAAACGAGTACAAAAATACTAAAGTATAATAACAACAGTAACATTATTTTTTTTATTTTAACCCATTGACAACTTAGCTTGGTACTAATATTGACAATAAGTACATGTAAGAATTAATTATTATTATACAAGGTATACAGTAGAAAAATATAATTTTAAGTTATTAAAATATATTAAGCGTATAAAAATCCAATAATTTATCGCTTAATGTTACACATTTACATGCCTGTCATTAAAACGCAGGGTCGGTATTGTATACAGGAGACGGGACAGGCTTGGTGAAAGATTGGTAAGAAATTTAATTTGTTTTTTACTGAGTAAACCACTATATTTTATTTAACTTATGAGTAACATTACAATTAGGTACGTATTTATTCGATGGATACAAGCGCCTCAACTAAGCCGAGCCTGTGTCTCAGACGATAGTCTCTTCCGATGACGCGATACCATTTTAAAAGGGCATGCCAAAATATAGTACATTCTAATATTAGAAAAGTAGCCTATTTTTTATTATATTAGAGTTTATGATTTTATTTTTTCTTTATCTACCGACTTATTTACAATTTGTTCGGTTAGACTACAGCAAATGCGAACTTCTACAAAGAAAATGTTTGTATGTATAAATATAGATTACATATGGATATGTCATTAAAAATTATGAATGTAGTACCTAAAACTAAAAAGAAGACTAGACACGAGACTATTTTTGTAAGACTTTAATTACATATTTAATTCTACTATGGGTATTTATAAAATTATATTATTATATTATGTTCTTTAAATATTGGAATTTTATTTATTTATGTTTTTTTTTTTATGTTTAGACTATATACCAATTTATTTAAATTACTTAACAGTTTTAATTTTTTTTATAGTCGTGTGTTTTAAGCCATGAAGTACTGAATAACCATGAATCTCTGACATAGTACGTACCGCACAACTAAGGATTCGATTTCAAACAGTCAAAGTATTCGTGTATGCAATGCCGATACGTAGAATAATTAATACGACATTTTCCATTCCTTTAATTAAAGGGATTTATTTTTAATTTGTAAGGTGATCACGAGGTACTGTGATCTGATATGATCATTTTAATCATAATTTATTAGCTCATGTTGGGAACGACTGTTTTGCTGCCTCGTGTATATAATGCAGAGGTTCTTCGTTCCTGTTTACTGTAACATTAATTTTGGTTTCATTCTATTGTTGGGTCGACCACTAGCGAAAAATACTGCTCATTAGTAGTTACCTTTACGAAATTCTTGCGAGGTCAGACGAGGATATATTGATTCAGTTTGACGGGACATTGGTAACAAAATATCCATTTTAAAACTATCGATAAAGCTAAATAGTGTAGAACTATAAGGGTGTCATTTTCCTGCTAGAAAAAATCCTCTTCAATGATAAGGGAAAGAAACCATCGTTACGAAGACACCTGTCCAACAGCGGTACGGTAAATACATTTTGAGTCTATTTAAACACATAGATAAGTATATTATATTGAATCTATTATTTTTACTTACATTACATTTGTACTAGGTTGTATTTGCCCACAGTAGCCCCGAAGGCACCGTGAGCTATTTAGCGGACTATCTGTCATATCAAACTATCTCTGCACGACAGTCGACACACAAGACCGATTACTTATTCGACTACGTAAGTAACAAGTAGTGTTGTTTTGTTCTGGTATCTGGTGAACAAATACCTACTTATTTAACATTATGTTGTAGTTCTATTACCGTCATACATCATACTTTAATAACCTGTAAATTTCCCACTGCTGGGCTAAGGCCTCCTCTCCCTTTGAGGAGAAGGTTTTTGGAGCATATTCTATATATATTATATATATATATATTGATGTAATACACGTGTGGCAGAATTTCCTTGAAATTACACACATGCAGGTTTCCTCACGATGTTTTCCTTCACCGCCGAGCACGAGCTGAATTATAAACACAAATTAAGCACATGAAAATTCAGTGGTGCTTGTTGGATTTGAACCCGTAATCATCGGTTAAGATGCACGCGTTCTAACCACTGGGCCATCTCGGCTCGCACCATCCATCCACCATCAAACTATCAAAAAAGGTTTTTAACCCAGGTCAAATTAATATTAGTAGTTAAAAGTTCAAACACTAATGTTTGTACATTTACATTGAGCCGGGCCCTGCTTTTGTTAATTAATAGTCCCTCTCGTTGGCCAACATACGTTGACGAAGAATACGCGTCGTATAAGTTGTAACATGCAGCATTTACCTTTTACAAAGCCGACGTGCAGTACAATTACACGATGTAACAAAGTTTTGACACGGTCATTACGTTTAATGGTGCAACGGACACCATAAACTTGTGCATTACTAGTTCCATATGAAAATAGACTGTATCTGCTCACCATAAGAATCAAACTAGGATAACGATTGTACTTTTGTTAAGACTTTAAGAAGTGATGTAACTATTTTGTAGATCTTATCTTATCGATCTATTAGATTTATTCTGTTAATATCGGAGGAAGGATCAAAAATATTTAGATATAGTGTTGCTATTAGTAAAGGAGCTTCGGATTATATTGTCCGTCTTGAGTTTATAAAAGGCACAGATAACAATCTAAATTATAATGTAATCAAGTCATTATAAGTTATATTACATAAAAAAATGTTTATCACGTTCAGTGACGTGCAATGTTATACATAGTTACATAGCCAATGATATAATTTTGCTACAAACGGTTTATCTTAAAAACTATCTATAATATATTATATTGTATGAATTAAACTTTATTCAAGATATTTTCACCTAAAAAAAAAAAATCCCGTAGAAAATGAAAACATTGAGTTTTTCAAAGTAAATAAATACAAAAAGCACCCTCTTTGAAGAGTTTGCGCAGAGCCGTTGTAACGAACACATGCGAAACAAAACCCTAGCCCGTGTCGAATACCGGTCTCGAGCTGAGGGTCGCCAAGTCGCTGTACTACCCAATCAGGGCCGGGATTTATTATCAAATCATTCAATAAAACTGCATAAAAACTGCTAAGAATTTTTTAATCGTCATGGATTTTATAAAATGAGGTTTAATATTTTATATTTTTTATAAATAATTCTAAGTAGGTTTTACGAACTGGACTTACCTACCTGGTTACTTCGTGACCGTGTGTCTTTACTTCGTCAAAAATACTTGTAACCTTAAAAATCTAAATACTTAGAAAGATGTTAACATATATGAATATTCTCAGACTCTTATCTTAATTATTCTCAAACTTTTATCTGAAATCATAATATATAATATAATGTTAAAAAACAGCTGCACACTCTAGTAGAATTTTCATTTCAATTGAGAAGAAAATATGATGAACTCAATGCAGTCTGTGTCAAATGTAAAGAGAATCCAGTGATGCAATTACACGCTAAGGAGAATAAAAATTGCTTTAAATATAATAATGCTTCGTAGCTCCCACGATAGCGGCGTATTGACGGTGTGGGGAGTAAGTAATATTTGATATAAGTATGTAAGTTGTACTTACCACCAAGTGGCTCAAATGTTCGCTTGCCCTTCGGCAGTACACAAAAACGGAGCAGATGATTAGCCCAAGTCCGTGAGTGCGTCGGTTATTAATAAATACAGGAGTTAATCTCACCGCATCGAAATAACAATTATCGACATTTGCTTATCTCCCGAGCGTAAGTGCTTACAATGATTGATTACTGAGCATTAGTTGACTCTCCGCCACCAAACGCAAGAATGCTTCATGTATAATGAGCTTGTTGTGATTTTTGCTTGTAGCCCATAGGAATCTATAAAATATTAATAAAAAAACATTTCACATTGACAGATTAGATTCTATATTATTTACATTTCAATTATATTAAAGTAGTATTTTTGTACTTTCAGATTTATGCATCGGAATTAGATTCTAAATAAACACACGAGTACAATCACGAGTATATAATCAGCAAAACATAGTTTGTAGAAATTTCTAATGACACGTCTGTATTGTATACAAAGAGATTAATTCATTAATCGCTTTGCAAGCTGACCGTTCACAGTCAGGTCAGACTCTTTAATATGGTGAGTGAGAATAGTTATCATCTGTCGCATTTTGTTTATTTTATGAAAAAAGATGAGCGAATCGAACACCTCCGCTAATGAATTAGGTGCCTTCGTCGATTAGCACGCGGATTATTAGAATTATAAACTACTTACAATTGAACTTGACCGCGCCGCCAGCCACGAGATCGAAGTTATTTTTTCGTTCTCGCCTCTTTCGCTGTTCCAATTGCTTTCGGATTGCCAATTTTCTGACCGACATTGACATAGATAAGCGAAATCTCAAAAACTCAACATTAAGCATACTATAACTATGGCTTATGCCAGTCCTAAAATAGTTACCTATGGTCAGGTACAAGTTCCACATCAATCGAGGCAGGCGTTTTTATGTGAATCTGTAAACAAACACACGTACAAAGCTTTCCTCTTTATAATATTAGTATGATTATTATTTAGGACAGTCAATAAAACGTATATAAAAAAGTAATATTCGAGATTAATTTAATTAAGTGCTGTCTCACTTAAAGGTTACCACGACATGCGAACAAGAGTACCTACATTATATGATAACTCACGTGTCAGCCCTCAGCAATGGCAAACATCGCAGAGTTACAAACAACACTTACATTTAATAAGCACTTTTTCAAAACGTCGGCTTTTACTTGAAGTCGTAGTAATAATATAACATGTCAAAAATTTGCCTGAACAGGAATGTTGGTAGTCCTTAAAATGCTATGGTAACGACCACTAACGAAAAAAAAATGATTTAAGATTATTATTGTCGTGTAATTGGTCTTAATAAAATGTCTTCCATATTTTTTATTTCATTTCAAATATCGCTCAATGTCTAATCTAATAATTATCAATATAATATCTGCACTTAAATGACAAATTAAGCAAAATTCGGCAATCAGAATTTATTACGGTTTCAATAACCTGACTCACGAAATGATTTTAAACATAATTAAAGCATTGCCATTCATACCGGTTACGCTTTATTAAAAACTCGCAAAAGTCCCCACTTTGCTTGCTCTGAACTTGAAAATGGAGTTTATTGACTTTACATTGGAAGTAAACAATAAAATTTTTCCTCATATTCCATCTGACTTCAGTTTCTTTATCGCTGCTTCAACACAATATCCCTTATACAATATTAGTACGGACAATTGACACGGAACGAACGACAGAAAATGTATGTTGACAACGTAGTGTGTTATATTTGAAAATTATATAAGTCCTGTTTATATCTCATCGTCATACAGAACTTTTCCGTGTTCCATTGGACTCAATCTTCGGCTCTACACAATTACAATTAAACAGGCACTGAGCTGAATCGCTGCTAAGTAATATAACCAGACACCGGTTTCCGCCCTCGTGGCGGCTTTTTGCTATTTATCATCAACAAGTTGAACAAAAAATCTGGTATCTTTCGGACGTATTCTTTCGGTCTTTCTTTGATTTGTTTAAGTATAACAATAATATAGTATTTAGTATTGCACAATACAATAAACAAGAATCTATATCTATCTATAAAATAATCTCGGCGTTATCTTTGATAGGCACCTTTCTTGGGCACCTCAAATAAATGAGGTTAGTAAAAAAATATTCGCTGCCATGGGCTCTTGCGAATTCGATTCTTGACTAAGCTGACACTTGTTATGTGAACGTAAGTGAAAAGCAACTAAATAAACTTGGGCGATTACAAAACCTCTGTATACGGTTCATATTTGGATTACGCAAATATAATCATGTCTCTGAATTTCGTAGAAAACTCAAGTGGCTCCCTCTATTCGCCTTAGCAGGAATACTCACATTTTAACTCTTCTCTATTAAATTCTTTTCAATCCAGCGACTTCCCTTCGTCGTTGTTTCTTTGTCTTCTTTTATTTATTTTTAGTTTATTAAATTTTTGTATTATATTATATCGGTATGTATGTATTTATTTATATTTATAGTTGTATGTGTATTATTATTATATTTTATATGCAATATATGATTTAACAAAATTACTGTACCCTTTCCCAAATTTGTTTTTTACAACCAGTCCTCTGCCCAAAGGTTGTCTGGAAGAGATCGCTGTTTTAGCGATAAGGCTGCCTGTTGCATTCATGCAACTTTTGTAAATGTTAATCCTTAGGTATAATGTAGTATTAAGTACTAATACAATAAAGCATAAAAATAAAATAAACATCTAGTTTGATCCTGAAGAGTTCAGCCAAGCAAGTTTATCGTGAATCGCTTTAATCATGACCAATTAATGTACAAAAAAAATAACTACCTCCTGGCTCTACAGTATATAATTATAGTTTGGTATTAATTCGGAAATATATAGTGTTGTCAATTATCGGTAGGTTGAACTCAGACTTGGTTGCAGAAATTCGTGTAGGTATGCGTAGCGCGGTAGATGCTAAACATTACGCTTACGCCACTAATTTTATACATAAAATGTATATAGTATAAATACTTAAAGAAATGTGATTTGCTGCACACTGTGGCGTTTTATTATTGTATGTATATTCATTAAAATTACTCTGTGGTTTGTTACATCGTCTATTTTCCTTAATCATTAATCCATCAAGTCATTTTAACAGTCGTACGTTTTCATTGCATAGTTATAAAACAAAGTCGCTTACCGCTGTCTGTCCCAATGTCTGCTTAGATCTTTAAAATAACACAACCGATTATGATGAGTTTTTTTAATAGATAGATTGATTCAAAGGAAAGGTTTATATGAATAATACATGCAAAATATAGTAAAGAAACACTGATAATTTTAGCGGTTACATTACAAACGATGGCTGAACCCAATGAGATGGATCAAAATAATGTACTACAGTGTTGTACACCTTAAAAAAGGTCCCCAAAAAAGTTCGCGATGGTATATGTCTATCTCTTAGGGATAACCCATAATAACCATTTTTTATCCCTTACTTTTTACGAGAAATAATGGCTTATTTACAAAGCGATTTTAAGCAATATGGCATTAATACTCATCCAATTAAGGCATTTTACAGTAATGTAATTTAAATAAATATTTTCGAAGATATTACAGATTTAAAGCGCAGGGAGATATCGGTTTGTATTGTCTAATGACTGAAAAACTGTGAACATTGTAAAACATTCTGTAGTATATTTAGTATCAGCTTTGCACCCTTGGGAAACCGGGGCGGGTCGCTAGTATGAAATAAAACGAACGTAATCCGACAGGAGACATACTCGTACGATACTCGAGACCCCGAACATTTGATTGTATTTTATAACTTAGTCGGGTCGGTTTAGTTCTTCAGTATATTTTAAATGAAAATAATACTCTCGTTATCGGTCAGAGTTGACACTACGATGAATAATATACCTGTAACAAATGAAACATTTTCAACCGAATTAATTACGTTTAACTGAATATTTCGTGGCGCGGATCCGGCCGTCTAAACGAGGCTATTCAGAATTACTCCCGTTGGCCAATCACAGCCGCGGAAGAGTACATTGTTGTCTGTATTAGAAACAAGTTGCCCAACTTCATACGGGTACAATAAGGTATACCGCCGTACACACCCGCAACGCGTATTTTTTCATGCGTTTAAATAAACGCGGATCGAAATAGATGTATTTTAAATTTCTAAACCGGTTCGCGTCACAAAGAGCGAATCTGCATAAAAGTCTTAAAATTAATAATTTATTTATATTTGGATTAAAATGTTGTAACGATAAAATTAAAAATGGTTTCGTAAGTATTTTTTTTATTATATTATTATTTGATTAATTAAATGAATCAAAATATTCTTGATTCAAGTAGGCTCATAAAACCACTTTTGAATCGTCATGTGACAGTGTTGAATTAAATATAAAACTACCACCGCTGTGAAAAGTAGATTTGCTCGGCAGAAACGCCAAGAAACTCAGTTACTCTTTTCCACTGTTTTAATTAGAGAGTATGTCAGAAATAAAGTCCACGTATTTTTATCTTTAATATAATATTGTATTGTAATATGCCTTATTTATATCTGTTTTATTGGCACGACTTTTAATTTTTTTTTATTGGCCCAGTTGACAATAACTGTGGAGTATTATTCTAGAAACGGATACCGTGCCCTAAGACGGGCGTTTTAACTTTGAGAAGTCGGAAACTTAGTGAGATTAGTTTATACAATGATCGTCACCGTTTCTTTCAAAAATATGTATATCACTACTATTGTGAATATACAGACACCCCCAAATATAGCTTTATGCTTTACTGTCTTTGTCGTTAAATTTTAGAAACCTACAAATTCGTCATACAAAGTTTTTGTCTATCTGTAATTTTGAAAAAAATCGCTTAAAAACGCCCGACCTGAAAATTACTTTTACTAGTTAGGTCTTGTGCTGTCATGCAGCCTGCAGCATCAGACGTTCTTCTACATTAGCAGCCCGTAAATGTCCCACTGCTGGGATAAAGGCCTCCTCTCCCTTTGAGGAGAAGGTTTGGAGCATATTTATAGACGTTCTTCTGCCGAACAGCAATACTTAGTATTGTGGCGTTCCGGTTTGAATTGTGAGTGATCCAGATTAACTATATGTTCCAGGGACTTAGTAAACTTAGTTCTCTAAGTTGCTTATGTAATGAATGCTTTATAGTTCTTATAGCGCTAATGTCTATGGGCTTACAATCAGGTTGTCCCTTCGTCCCGCCCGCCAACGTATATAATAAAAAAATATAATATCCGAATACATCGGCATAATAATCTATTTGAGCTTTCTTATAGTATGAACTACTTTTTTTTTTTTTAGCATTAGCAGCCCGTAAATGTCCCACTGCTGGGATAAAGGCCTCCTCTCCCTTTGAGGAGAAGGTTTGGAGCATATTCCACCACGCTGCTCCAATGCGGGTTGGCGGAATACACATGTCGCAGAATTTCGTTGAAATTAGACACATGCAGGTTTCCTCACGATGTTTTCCTTCACCGCCGAGCACGAGATGAAATATAAACACAAATTAAGCACATGAAATTTCAGTGGTGCCTGCCTGGGTTTGAACCCGAAATCATCGGTTAAGATGCACGCGTTCTAGCCACTGGGTCATCTCGGCTCTTATGAACTACTTATTTGTGTTAAATTTATATAAATCGAATTACTACGTTTACGTGAAGCAGGCATCTGTTGCGCGCAGTAACAATAACATATGCTTTGTACAGTAACTAATTTTTAGTTTTATTTGTATTTTAAGGCCTTAATGTAAATAATTGATTTACTATCTAAATATTAAATAAATTAAAAAAAAATGTATGGTATTGATTTATGTCCAATCATTTTTTTCCCGTTCATTTGTGTTAAATATCAGAGCTTTTATTATCGAACTGTATTCGGTTGTTTTATCATACGAGTATATGAATACAATTTAAAACAAGGATCTGTCGTTCAATCACAATAAAATTCGATTTAGTCAATGACCCCTTTTTTTAATGCAGGTGAAGTTTTCAAAAAGAATCCGGTTCATGCATTCTGCTTACTTTATACCATAGGAACACAAACGTTTGTTTTATAACACAATTATGAATAACCAAATTGGAGAGTCAGGGATTTAACGACTTCAGATCATTTAAATGAAATATTTCAAATTTTCACAATTTCCCCGCCGACAATAAATGGGTCGAAAGCGACATTTCAGGAAGGACTCACCAGCCAAACCTCAGCCGGCGCTTTGTTGGAGCCTTCAGGTGCACTATAAACTAACGAATTTCAGTTTGTTTTATAAGATCGTTGAGGTACTAATTAAAATTGGTCTCGATGTGTTTGAAATAATGACACACCAAACGAAGTGATCGAGGGAAGTCGAAATTTGAGGGCGATATTTGAAATGAAAATATCAAAGCTCTCTTTTAGTACGACTTTACATTAGATGTCCATTTAGCTTTATAACTAAGGTTTAAGCGCTTTGCAATCAAATTATTATAAAATTATATTACAATTTGCTTAAGGCAATTAACATTGTATATTTCATTATTTTTTTATTAATGAAACATACTTTAATTAATTAATCATATTAGAAAAATCTTAACGTAAGACATTAGTCGCAGACAGTAGTAGCGCTGTTTTTAAATTTCGATGTATTAACTCAAATGTTTGTAAAAACTTCATCAATCAATTAACTTGATTGATATCTCCGTAAACAGCAATAAATCCCCTTACCCGAAGATTTATGCGTAACATTAAATTTGTTTATAAATGAAACCGCACTTGTAGAGTTCGGTCCGCCGCCCGCCGCCGCCGCCGCCGCCGTCCGCTGCCGTCCGCCGCCTCGTGGGAAACAATAAAAGTCTCGTCCGAAAGTACATTATCGAGCCGAGTGTGATTTGCGAGATGTTACATCCGATTAACAGTGAGACGTAGCAAAGTTTCGCGTCGTGAGGTTCATTAAGTTTAATTAGAACATTTAAGAACACTTAATGTTTATATTTGTATTATACCTACACTCGTATACTGTATAGGGGGTACTGTGAGGGATTACGCTAAATAATAATTTTAACTAGTCCCGAACAGTCGGAGAAAAAAATGTACTTCTGAATTTCGATTTACTTTAAGAGCTGTGTATTACTTTCTAGGTGAATATTCGTGACAGACTTCACTTCACTTGGTGGTAGGGCTTTGTGCAAGCCCGTCTGGGTAGGTACCACCCACTCATCAGATATTCTACTGCCAAATAACAGTAAACTGTATTGTTGTGTTCCGGTTAGAAGGGTGAGTGAGCCAGTGTAATCACAGGCACAAGGGACGTAACTACTTAGTTCCCAAGGTTGGTGGCGCATAGGTGATGTAAGGAATGGTTAATTTTTCTTACAGCGCCTTTGTCTATGGGCGGTGGTGACCACTTACCATCAGGTGGCCCATATGCTCGTCCGCCAACCAATGCCATAAAAAAAAAAAAGATAGAATATTATTAAGTATGTCAGTCGAGCGTCTTCTATGAATTTTATAACAGTATTACTGATGCATTTCATTTTTGCCGTTCCATAGCGTTCCAGCTTTTATTCTCACCATCAATATTAAATCTGCCACCAAACAGCAATGCTTTGAATTTGCTTGGAAGGGTGAGTTAGCCTGTGTAATTACCGGGTCAAGAGACTCGTACATTTTAAACTCCGTAGTTAGCGTGGCATTGAGACAGACAATGGATTGAGAAGTGGTTTACACAACCTGTGCCAGGATTTTTGGCTGAAAGTTATTATCAGCAGTCCCAAGTGCTGTGTCCTATAAAGAGACCACCCACTCATCACATATTCTACTACCAAACAACAATACTCAGTATTATTATGTTCCAGTCGAATTGGTGAATCGAATTCGTTCGAGGGTGAGTGAGCCAGTGTAATTACAGGCACAAGGGAAATAAGACCAACAACATGGTTGATATTGGCCAATTGCCATAAAATGGTGCGCCGGGCTGTTGTGTAAAAAAATTACAGTGACATTTGTTTCATGTAAGTAGAATACCGGTCCAGAGCCAATGCCGCCACTAGTAATAATAATCGGGTAATGGACCCGAAATTGGCACAATAATGAAATAATGTAAGCAAAGAAGTATTTATCTTTTGCTAAAAAGAAGGCTTTGAGTTGGGACCACAACGCGGCTCACAGAGCGCTTGCAAAAAAACTATTTTGTTTTTAGTGTATGGCACATAAATTTCAAATACAAATTAAGCATTTGAAAACTCAGAGGTAATTGGCCGAATTCGAATCCACGACCTCTCGATAAGAGAGCACATATTCGCACCGATGTTTCTTAATTAAGAACATAAAGAACACCACCGAGAACATAGAGCCGCCTCGAGCAGAACTCGACATTAGAGTTTTAATGTTTCGTGTTATAAAGCAAGTATATTACACTCGCACTAATTTCTTTTACAAGAGGTATAATTTTAAAGGCATTTTAATAAACTTATTTCTGTGTCCGTTGCTAATGCCCATTATAAAGCGGTTCTGCATACAGTATTAAGATAAACCGTAATAAAACGAAACCGCAGAATATAAAATACGCTTTCTTGTATATCTCCGCTGGGACACAAGCCGGCACAAGTGCTCCGGCTCCGAAGGCCGAACTCGACGTCTCCGGTGCTGTGTGTAGTGCGCCTGGCTGTGTCTTTGCTCCTTACGTAACTCCCAATACTCGGTCTAATGCCTGCGGTAATGGTATGCTTAATAAATTGAATAGCGCTCGATAAGCGGCGGCCGGCCGCTTTGTGCCTATTCTATTATTTCATGAGCCGATAAAAAAGGAATAAAGGCTCGCGGCCTAAACGCAGGAATGTTGTAGATTTTTGTTTTAGGCGGGCGCCGGCGCCGGCCGCATTAGTGGCGCTCGCCCGCGACAACGGTTACACATTAGCCCTTCGCGTACGCGCGACGCCGCTTCGAACGACACAGCCGACACAATACGAAACTCTGAAAACAACTCTATTTGCATGGAAAGAAAGTTCAAATTCAATTTAAAAAAAAATTGTCTTACGTTATTTTATCTTTTATGGCCCATGCTGTGACGCGTATTAAAAAGTCACAAGCGCAGTAACCTTGGTTGGAAATGAAGTTGTGTTGCCATTAATTAGGGTATATATTAGCTCGCTTGCGTTCCTCCTGATACGTCTACATCCTGCAGATCATCTCACGCCCACTTATCGACGGGACAATTTAGTCGATACGTGCGTACGTATAATATATCAAGCGAGCTCGGCCCGCGCCTGCGCGCTAATGAACCGCCGTCCGCTCGTCCGTCTGTAGGCCGGCGCGGCGGGCGCTCGGGCCGGCGGTGACACGGCGACGCTTGCTAACATCTGCTTATCTCCGGACGACACTGATGGCCACGATGACGACAGTAGGTCGAAGGAATGCTCGGAACAATGAATGCATTGACATAATCTGCTGGGACGAGCGACTGCGCCCGACCGCGGCCGACCGCGCTCGGCGCTCGGGGGCGCTGAGGCGCTGATACGGCGCTACACTTCAATAAAACGACGAAGTTTTATAGTTCAATAAAATCGTTATTGGGTTCGGTATTTCACGTAATGCAAATAACGGTTCGGTGTAATGTTGTACTTTTATCCGAACGTATCTTTACATTTTTTATATTCACGATACTTATTGACGCGAAACTAATGATCAATTTCAACATTTACCACAAGTTAGCCGGTTAGTGGTCAAAGAGGTTTTATTTAGAAAACATAGACGATAAGAGCTTTAATTCAAATAGATTGTGTACCTACCTACTCTTGAAATGTCTGCTCATCGTTTGGTTTAGTACATTTAATGAAATTGCTGTTTACTTTAAAATAAGACATTATTTTTTAATATTTTATTTGCTGGTTCCTGTAATGTAAATATTTAAAATAATAATCAAAGTTTTTATTTTGCATTTATTTGACACTTGCTTTCGCTGTATTTGTTGTTACATCTCTATTTTATATCTATACGTATCTATTCATTCGATAGTGTCTGTAAAATGAGACAATTATTCTGGAAACGAATCGATCTAGGTATTTGTGTTTCTTATATAATGAATGTCTAGGCCTCACAGATAAGTGAATTTCTGCAAAAGGAATTAAACGAGTTTGTTTTGTTTTCACAAGTCGACCTTACTCCACGGAGTCCGCGGTAGGCGACTACTTTCTATTACTTAGATATACTAATACCGACGGATTTTCTAGACACGTAGAGGAAAAACAGTAAAAACGAGTGCCCAGACAAAATATTATATTAATAGGTATGTCTGAGTAAAGAGACCACGAGAACAGAGTTAATGATTTAAATACCGAACACAAAATGAAGGTAATAATTTACATTTTGTATTTACGCAAATGTTTATTGTTAGCAGCACTCAGAGACCGACAGCTTCACACTCTTTCAGTTACTCGCAGTTAGCACGTATTGATGGACCAAATTTAAAATATTAAAATAATAAGATGGTATTAATTAATTTATAAAAAGACTAAGAGTGTAATTTGTCTCCTAAGTTATTTTTTATTTGATGGAAGTTCTCATAAGTGAATCGAGTAAGGAAGGATATTTAACGCTCCCTTATGTTATATTAAAATCCGTCGTAGAAGATAAAGGGCTGTCAGCGGCGACAGACGGACACGCATATTAACTCATTATAAGGTCTCCGGTGGCGACGACGACTTTATAAAAACTTGTCAACAAAAATAACTAATTTAAAAGATTATTAAAAGAATATTAGTGTATTAAAAGGTTTTATTTGAATTTCGGTGCCTTTTCCAATATCCTCGTAGGTAGCTTTTAGGGCTGCTGAGCGCAAGCTCCTGGGTTCGAATTAACCATTTGAAGTTTATATTAACAACACTCAGTAACAGAGAAGATATAAATTTGGGGTGTTAGGAAAGCCTCGGAAAGCAAATAAGGGCGTTGGTGCGTTTGGCCTCTCGCCGTCCCGTTCTCGATCCGGTCTAGCGGCCACGAGTTCAACAGACAGTTAGTTGGTGGCGGTCGGAGATTCATATGTGAAGTACAGATTTTTTTCTATAAAGAAATAAAATCTCAAAAATAATAGGATTCAGGTAATACCTATAATAAATTCAAAAGGTTGTTAAAAAGTTACCGATTTGCTGATATCATAAAAATAATTAACAAGTAGGTTTTTAGCTGAATGCGTATAATCTTAGTAAGACCTGTCCAGGCGTGTCCGCGTGAGTGCCGCCCGCTCCGACAAATAGACTATGATTTAAAAAAGACCACTTTTGCATATCTGTATTTGTTTTGTAAAATGTTCTCTGTATAAAAATAATGAAAATACAAGTTCAACGCAGTTATAAAGAAATATAATTAATGTTAAAAGCCACCAATACGAGACAAGACCTTAACGGCGAAATTAGTATTATACAATATATATAATATACTTCCTCCAAAATTACCTACACTCTTAGAAATGTCATTTGACAAAATTAAATCTAATGAGAGGGGACGATGTGTTGTAGTTATTAGTCTGTAGTAGAACAAGAACCAGTCCCAATCAGTCTCTCGTAACTTCAGAATTCGCATTAGGTCAACGACAAATTGCATCCGATAAATCAACACAAGAAAAGCCGTTAGCTATTATTTCTAGAAGTTCATTAATTTTCTGCTTTCCATTAATGTTGTAGTTTAGAATTATTTATAAGTTTTATATTTATTATATGCTTCAAACACTAAAATCATGGTGTAAATATTTTATAGCGAATAGTATTTCGGTAGTTGTATCACCGGCTCCAAAATTAAAATGGCCGCCAACCATTGATTTCAAATTTGTGTTGAAAATTTTGATCCACACATACAACACATGAAGTTACATGGAAAACGTAAAACTTTATATCTGTCATACAAAATATATTTTGGAGAGTTTACTAATATTTTATCATCAACAGTGGTTATAACAGGAACATATAAGAAAAACATCTATGTAATATATTGTTAACGAGTGTCGATATTTGAAGACATTCAAGGAATTATGTTAAATTTCTAAACCTAATTTGTTAAACAAGTCTTCCCTTGTACTCCACCACGCTTATCTAATGTGGATTGGTGGCTGGTGCATGCAGAAGCGGGCGAACATCACCCGACGCTCGTATTGTCTTTAGTATGTTTTCCTAGAATGTTGCACACGAGGCGAATCGTAAACTGAAATTATAATAAATTAGTTTATTTCTCTGTTCAATCGCATTTCAACTGATCGTGAATTCACCTTTTTCTACTGTTATGACTATAAACGGTACAAATATATTTGAGAGAGGCGTTTCTACGGCAGCTGTTTGTTTTTCATAGTTAGTGCGTGTGGTGGGTACAGAACGATCAACGCTTACAGAATGCCGTGCCATCAACAAATACTCGCACTTTGTACGCGGTAGAAGCAAAAGTTAAATCACCATTTATATTCTTCCACTCTTAAATATTCCGTTGCTTGTTTGATCTTAAAAGCGACCGAAAGATGAAATTAGATAACGATCTCGTATTTTATGTTTTAAATTATCATATATTATACGACAAGGACGTCATAAACTCGATGTAAATAAATTCCATACAAAATATCGAATAGAATATATGTTTCCAAAATAATATATATAGTTTTATGAAATATACTTAGTGATATATACCTAAGTGTACCTTCATAAAATATGTATAGTAAGTGCTTAAATTTAGATTTTCGGTATAATCCTAAATTAGGGCGAACCCTTTTAAGTCGATTGTTTTTTTGTAAGTAATTGCAGTATATTTGGTAAATAAATATGAACGCTGCATATATTTTTAGAAAAGAAAGAAGCAGCTTAATCCTGTTCGAAAAATATTTCTTAGCGAATATTATGTCTAATGCTTTTAATAATATTAATAATAAATTATGTTTGCGCAAAGAGCGCTTGGTAAATAGTCATTTGAATAAAATTTGAAAACGCATGAAGTTACATTAGGTTACTCAAGATCGAATAAATTGTTTCCGAGAAATATTATACCTCATTAGATCTTAATGAGTTTTATCTCGGACTACTTTGTAATACACAAAAAATTATCATTAAAATCGGTACATCCGGGATGAAGATAGTTAACACCTGATATTTTACGATCGGTAATTAATAAAAGCTATTATTAATTTAGCAAGTTATTTAAATTCGCGTACGTACATTCGGGTAAACTAGTTATTTTAATTAATCATATTTTGCCTTCAATAAATATTTGCTTACAAAAACGAAATAAGGATTTTATTTTATAATTTACTAAATATGTGAATTAATTTATCATAATTATTTTTAAGTATAACTATTCTCGGCCTTACACGTCTCCTTTGTATCGATGTCGTGTATACGAAGGTATTTATTTTTTCAAACAAATTGTATTGTATGTCGTCAATTTGAAATAATTACTCCGCTAAAATGAAGAGAGACTCGTTAACGAATATCTACATAAGAATTGCACGAGTCGCTAACACGAAAACCAGCTTGGATCACTTAAGCTTCGATAACGAAATAAAAGAAAATAATACAAATGTTAACTTTATGACTCGTAACGCCCTCTATTGGATGCAGTGCTACATTACGACGGCATTCGTAGAGGTGTTTTAAAATGAAAGTAACAAAAGGTTCTAAAACTATTTTGTATTTTTTAACATCTCAGTAATTAAATAAATAATTTATCCATTTATTTATATCTTATTTTGTTTTGGTAAATTGATATTTTATGACAAACTGTGCTTAAAATAAATTCATTGTAAATTAATATAATGGGTTTTAAAGCGCCATCTATGAGCACATAAAGAAAACTGTAGTTTTGTCCTCATACAGTAGATGACGCTATATTATTTTTTATAATCAAAACTTTGCTTTCTGTAATAGGTATATTATGTAGTTCGACAAAATATAAACTAACACCAAATTTAGAATTAATAGTTATATAAAAATATGAAGAAAACGTTACAACTACACAGTGCATATTTTCGTAAGTACTTGAATTTTAACATTCTTTTTATTATCTTTCCTGATACTCTGTCTAAGACAGCTGAGATGACCTAGTGGTTAGAACGCACGCATAACCGGTGATTGCGGGTTCATTCCCAGCACCACTGAATTTTCATGAATTTAATTTATTTTTATGATAATTCATCTCGTGCTCAGTTGTGATGTAAAACATCGTAACTGGTAAGGAAACCTGAATGTGTCTGCCGTATGTTCTCACCATCAACCCACCAACCGCATTGAACCAGCGTGATCGAATTATCTCCAAGCCTTCTCTTCAAAAAGACAACTCTGTGGGGCAAAGAGCTCCTCATGAGCGACTTTCTTATTTATACTTTACTTATATTTAATATACTTATACGTATTATTTATTAAAATCAATTTACTTAATAATGAACAATAATTATTACCACCACTGTTGACAGGAGGCTTAGTTTATTGCCCTGAGGCACCAATTGTCACGTTCATATATTTGGATATCAATATTATAGTGGTGTCAACGTCTTTTTGAGTGATTTTGGCCTGCATTCTAAAGAGAAACTTCTCTTGGGTAACTACCCAACTCCATCTGCGGGGAGATACTCTTTATTCCCTCCCTCTCATAATATAATACGACGAAAAAGTAGAGACAATCAAGAAAATAGGTCCAAATATTTTAAAAAAATAATATTCTGACCTATAACAGTACGTGGATTTTTTGTATTCCGGTTTGGATTGGTTACATTGGCTCACTGGCTCAGTAACTACAGGCTTAAGAAACCTCACTTCCCAAGGTTGGAGTCGCGTTGACTATGGTAGTGGTCAATGGTAATTCATGGTAGTAAGTAAAAGACGAAATCGTGATTTTAGTTTTATTTAAACTTTATCCACTACCGAATTACTTGATGTTTCAAAAAAAAATAATTAAAAAAACACACATTTGGCAAGAAATTTATTTAAATTAGGTCCCAAGTTAAAACAAACACGGAGGTATATATTATATATTACACGCAAATCTATTCGTTGTTGTCGAGTATAAATAAAAAATTTGTACAGAGTTCACTCGTTAAACACAGACTCATACACACATAAACACACACACGCGGACACACGTACACATTACATCTAATATAAATATATTAATAAATTCGTCATATTTGATAGCCATGATCAGTATACAATATCTCATAAAGAAAATAGCTTTAAACATATTTATCCGATTGTTCACAAGGAGCCTCGTCTCCCGCGACAGCAGTACATTTTATTTACATTAAAACATTAACAAATAAAACATCAATAACACAATTGCTTAGCCAAAAGCACAGATTTATTTCATTTTGATTATTTCACACCGATGAGTAGATAAACTAACACATGATTGTGTATTTATTTAGCTAAGATGTCGACTCAAACTGTTCTTTCTTAACTGGCGCGCTTCTAATATTAATTAACAAAATCTTATTTCGACCAATTTACCCACGTGGTATGATACTCATTTTATGATAAAATTGACTGTGCAAATCTTCCTTATTATCACCGCTTACGATCTCAGTGAATATTTAAGAAATGGGTAATCGTCGGGTCAACATGCTGTCCTTGGCCTTACAAAAGTTTACATAACATTAGGTACTTTACATTATACTTAAATACGAATAAAATCTCCTCGCAAACGCCATGTTTGCGCATTTTAAGCTAGTATATTACAACACTGTATAGCGATAGCGATAGCAGGCTATCGGCAGCGATCAGAAGATAATCCGCTCGAGATATCATTATCATAAATGCTATTTTGGTAGCGCTTTGGTGACAAGGAACAAATAATCATAGTCCAACCTCACATTGTAATGTTCGAAACGTCAAACACGACAGCACGATAGCACGACACGCAGCGAGGTAGCTCCTACGGCGTCAGTAGGGGTTTCGTTAGGGTGGACGGTAGTGCTGCGTGGAGGTCGCCACTCCGGAGAGCTCTAGCGCTGGTACCCTGAAACAGAACCGAGTTATAACGCACTGAAACGAGCCGCTGCAAACAAATGGTCGTAGACAGCTATTCTGAATGTGAGCCTGTCGTAAAGGTTGAGATAACGTAAGACACGTGCAAATACACTACGTGCGATATTGTACACTTAGGCAGAGCGAGCGTGCAAATAGATTCTCAAATTACGAAACAGAAAATTGAAGAACGTTTAGGTTTTCGTTCGCATTAGGAATCGATAGAATTGAGCATTCGTCCCGGAGCGCAGGAAGCGAGCGCTAGCTGAATTGATTATACACGTTTAAAAGTTTATTATTCTAACATGCCCCCGAAACTTACTGTTGCAAGAGTGGGTAAGAAAATAGAAGGACAGTATCTGAAGAGTGCAAGCGGTGGTTAGGACCGAAGGTGGTAGGTAGGAGGGCGTACTCACGCGAGGTCGGCGTGGTGTCTCGTGGCGGGCAGCAGCAGCAGCGGCGCGCCCGCTCCCGCGCCCTCCACCGCCGCGTACAGCGGAGGCAGCACCTTGTGCGAGTGTGCCTCCACTGCGCACAACCACACACCGGTTAGGCGGCCGCGCACTATCAGACACGTAGCGCCACACAGTTCCCTTTACGTTCGGTCACACGTGTCACTCTCGAGTGAGCGTAACGAAACCGAAGTAAAATAGTCTCACTTGTCGGGCTGTGTGATGCTATGAATCTTGCGAACGGTCTCCCTATATCGCGGCACAAAGGCGTTAAATAAGCGGCGTCACGACTTACCGGAGAGAGCGCCGCCTCGCGCGACTCCTGCACTGCCGCCTCCTCCGCCCATGCTTTTCGGCTTGCGCTTACGCGTCTGGATTCCATCCTTCTTCATGCTCAGTGGACGGTTAACCTGTACACATACACTTCACTTAATGAATCGTCGTAGTGATCGAGCGCAGACGACCGTCCGAGAGCCGGTCGCGCCCTCGACAGACGGGGAAACTCCTCGTAATCTGCCGGCATGCGGGCCTATCATCCTTTAAACAAGCGTATCTACTCGTAAGGAGATAATTGATAAAAGATTATTTATCTCATTATGAATATTCGTGGACGCGATGATAATTCTCTATCAGTCGGTAGCCCCGACCGTTTTATCTCGAGAGATTAGATGAGACCCTGTGTTTTGATTTTTTTATACAGGCCCAATATTTGCCGAGGAGTTCCCTGATAAACGAGCTGCAGAGCTGCGATTAGATACCTGCGCTGCTCCGGTGCCATCTAATCAACGCAACCCACCGTAATCGATGCACAATCGCGCTCCTACTTACGCGATATGGAACTATCTATACGATTTTATACCAATTGTAAATACTACATACCCCCTACATTATCATCTGCGTTCATTCATCAACCGATAGATAATGAGTTACAAACATCGACCGTCAAGTAAAACACAATACGTTTGGTAACTTACGTTGTGTAGTTTGTAGTAGAGGCCGCAGGCGTTGCAGACCGGCTCTCCGTTGTTATTGCGACGCCACAGCGTCGTGTTGGACGTGCGACAGTTCGCGCACGTCACTCCCACTCGGCGATTGCCGTTCGTCGGCTGTTGAGCAATAACCAGTATTAATCGATATATACATTATTTGATCTTCATTTCGAATCGATTACAAGACATCAATCATGATGAGAATCTTACGAGAGCTTGCTGAGGTTTCGCCTTTTGGCCCTTGAGAGGTGGTCGATTGACGCCGTTTATGCGCGTGTAGAGGCCGCACGCGTTGCAGAGATAGTGACCGGTGCCGTCGCGCCGCCACAGCGGAGTCGTCGCCGCCGCGCAGTTCACACACTCTTTTACCTCGCCCATCCCTGCCATACCTACGTACCGAACGTAGTTTTTAATTATCTCTTTATGCTTTCCACCTTGGTATTATAAACGAGATAAATTATAAATTCGAATCAATTTAAAATAACACGTACTGGGATCGAAACTGTCGTCTATGGGTAGCAGGTTGTGGCCGGGCCACGCCTGTGCAGGCGCCGCGTAGCTCTCGACGAGCAATCCGCCCTCGTAGCCCGACACCGGCACGTACTCTACGCCGCCGCCCTGTCCGAGGTAGTGCTCTCCGCCCACTTTGTACTGCACTGTATTACCGTGCGTGTACAATACGTTCACCTATGATAGACATACAAAATTTCAATTGTTTCTCAGTCTTACGACACTTAAGTTTCACGTCATATGTAAGATTAATGAAGAACATACGATACAGTTCGAAAAAACTTACTTGCTGCGAGTTAGGGCTGGGCGGTGCTTCATATACGGCCTGTGATTGTGGCACCACGGAGCCATACACGACGTGAGCGCCTCGAGAGTTAAGGGAGGAAGAGGAAAGTGTAGGGTCACTGCGGTACAATAGCCCGGGCGGAGAATCGTCCCCCCGCGGCGCCGCTGATCCCGCTCCGTACAGCGTCAGCAGTTCTTTGCTACTGTTGTACGTGCTGTAGCCTGCTGCCGCGTACTGCGGGCTCTGACCCGCATATGTGTATCCGCTCGCACTGTGCACTGAAGTTACAGGCTGTAGGCTCGCGTACGTCGTCGGCCGAGGCTCGCCCTCGCCACGCGATTCATACTTAACCTTTTGAAAATAAGTATATTTTTAATAGATTTGAAATCAATTTACTTTGTATATTAAAAAAACAATAACCACCTGCTGGTAAGCGACTCCGACCGCCTGTTGGTTACTTAACGATGTAGTTTGGATCATTTCCAAGGCGGAGGAGACGGCCACTTGATCGCTGAGAACAGCCGCGTATTGCCGGCCGTCCTGTGCATTCGCAGCTTCAGAGGCTGCATAGGCCTGCTGTAGTTGCTCAGCTTTCTCTTTTTGTAAAAATGATTCATGCGAGTGCTCTTCAGTGTCACCGTCCTGTGCCACAATAACATGGTGAGGTGTGCCGTAGCGTAAAGCGAGCCCGCGACCGTAAGCGGGCCGTGGCGGCGGACCTCGCGCGTATTGCGGTTGTGGCTGTAGTCGCTTGTCCTGAGGTGCTGGCGTAGGAGACTGTAAGGAACGATACGGTTCCTGTTTAAATGCTAAGTATCTAGCAGTTTCCGCTTCGGCCAGTCTCAATCTCTCCTCGTCATAATGAGACGCAGCGTTCCGACCGTCCGTATCTTCTAGCTTGGGAGCGTACTGCATTTGTTCGTGTTCTAGCTGCTGTGGTTCAGGAGGCTCATCTTTAACACCGTCGTCGTTTAGTTCCGTGCCGTCAGTGATGTGTCCAGCTGTCGTTATAGTCCTGAGAGCGCGCCGCGACGTAATCACAGAGTGTGGTTCAGCGTTAGACTCTGCTCCTGACACCGCGACTGACGCAGGATGCGATGCGCCTTCACTATTTCCGCCTACATTGGCTTCGCCGCCCGCCATGTCCTGTCGCTCTTCGTTCTTCACGAGTTGTAACGCTTCGTTATTATCTCCATCTCTTTGTTCCTCATTCCTTTGAATCATTGCACTAACATTCTCCATATTGACTCTGCAAAATGACAAAATACAATATGCTTAATGCTCTTCCTGTGCACTGAGAGTGCATTTTTGCCTTAAATTAATTTAGAATGGAATTACTCGGAATCGGCTGTATTATATATTTGGTTAAAAGTCAACATTTCCTTACGTAGAAATGAAGCAAATAAAAGTAAAGGCTTTGAACCGGAAGAGCAACGTCGGCTCGGAAATACAAATAGGGAACAAGCGACGCGGCGCCATCGCCGGTTCGCCTGTCCGTCGCGGTATGACCGACCGATGTTTGACTGTTTACAGAGTGCTTGTTTTGGAAATCCCAATGAACATACGTCTTTTGTACTTATTATACGATCGCTAAATAATTTTAAGTTAAGTAGGTATATCTTGAAACTATTAATGACTTGAAATCATGTTTAATTCTGCTTGTGGAGCCAAACGTTACAATGTACACATACATGTGCGTTCGAGCGTTGTGTGCTCATCATGAGCAAACATTGGATCCTCCGTAGAAATTTATACCTTTGCTGGTTGCAATACGACAACTTTTGTTTCCTTTAAAAGGTCTATGTCTACGAAATAGAAATTTGAGCTTTACTGTGACGCGGTAGAGTATGATTTCGGTCGACACGAGGTAAAGTTTCCGGCACTGCAGAGCTCATGGAACTTTATGGCAAGCGTGTTTGCTCAACGCGCTGATCCTGCGATAACCACACCGGGCCCTACATCTTTTGATAACGGCCATATTAATAAAATATTTATTGTAGCTCAGAGCGTTCAGCGTGTCGTCTGCGGCGAAGTCATTGAACCACCTAGCTCGTGAGAGTTCTGTTTATAAAAATTGTAATGTTATAAATAAGTTGCCGTAAATCAAGCGTTCATCGATTGAACTTTGCCTGAATGAACTTTGCAGTTATTTATTGCAGGTAGCATTCGATAAGTGTTCACATGGTATTTAAGGGTTATACTGTATTATGTTTGTTAATACGATACAAAATTCGAAAATACTTTGTTTATGAAACGCGTTTTGAAGTTCATACGACGAATAAACTGGACGGGTACAGACGGCCGTCGATCGCTCAAGTATTAATTATGAAACATACATTTAGTACCATCAGTGGTGGTCAGTATTATAAAAAGATTGTTTTAAATAGACTAATAACAATAAAAATAAATTGTAACAACTTTACTAGCCCCGCGAAACGTATTGTTGTCTCTCTTCCTCTAATTATATACGCATTACTTTCTGAACATCAGATATATCAACTGAGTATTAAGACATTTATAAAAGATTGAAGATACTACGGAAATATGTAATGTTAAATTACAAAAATACGAATATATTGTTTATGAGTGCCACTGGGAAACGAGTGGACTCGCTACGTTGGAATGCCTGTCGTGCGGCTGATGTTACAATAATCATTGTAGGACTTATTACTCCTTCTATATTTCTATGTTTTATTTCCAGAGAACAGGTTCCAGGTCTTGCGATAGGAATCAACAATATTGCTGGTGGTAATTGAATCATTTTAGCTCTTTGCGTACCTTCATTGTTTTGCTTTACAATCTTGTTACAATAAGTATAAACTGACATATATATCTTAATTTGATAACATCGAAAAATATTAATTTGTTCATATGTACACTTTATGACTATGAGTATGTAATAATATCATTTATTATTTAATGAATTTTACGTCATCTAAATATTACCTACGGCAAAATGAAATTATTTAATACATTTGTTTCCTTTCTTCAATTTCTTCAATATTATTTCCTAATGCGCCGACTACAAATAATTAAAAAATTCCTCATATTGCAGTAACTAAGTTTGATTCATGTATATTTACTCATAAAAGGTCCCTCGGTATGCCTACGTCGCTGTACCTAAGATATAGTTAGACAATTATTTTACTTAGGTATGTGCGTTTGTACGGGTAACATTATTAGAGCGGACGGAGGCTTTCAGTGAATCATGATATGACTGTCAATTTATTTGTCGTGACAACTTATTGAAGTCGTATTTTCATCGACTGGAGTCTCTGAACCACTGACGATCTCGCAAGCCGTGCAATGACAGCATTCGATGCGCTATACTTAATGATAAAGATTGACATGACTTACCTTAAGTGTATTTAAAATTTCGCAAGTCCGATTTATTAGTGAAAAACTTTTTTCGTAGGCGTGAGGAGCATCGCTCCGGCCTCACTATCACTCACGGAATCGTCAAATCGAGTGTTATCTGCGGCGACGCAGCGAGGGCGAGGGACAAGGGGCGGGAGGGGCTTGGACGCGAGGAGGGCCAGCGCGCCTGTGTGAGTGCGAGAGCGGCGCACGATTGGTCGGATCGGTTTTCACCATTTTCTGCCCTCGCTTTGTGCGGCTCTTACTTTTCAGGGATCCGTGGGGACGTCCGTGGAAAACGTACGCGCTTTAGTAAATGACCATTCTTTATACACCAGTGTAATGGTTTTATTGTTTTGAATCATCTTTGGCGTCGAGTAGGTGGTTATTAAAAGATTTCACCTCGATTAGGTATTTATCAAATTCAAACAATTTGTGATGCGTATTTCATTACATTGAACATTTTATTTCTAAAATAAAAACTTGAAAAGTTTTTATCTTATATTTGAAATTCGAGTACATTTTTATTAAACAAATAGTAACAATATTTGGAGCTAGCGTTATCAGTTGACTAATGTTTACCTCACAGCTACAAACACCGAAAATACTTCGCTTTGCTAAGTCTATAGCGATTTTTCGGAGCATTACCTTTTATAATTTCATAGTTAAGCATCAAGTTACAATCTTGATTTAACCTTCGCAAAAAGAAGACATTCAGTTGCATCGCGGCCGCCTTTATTATATGAACGAAAAATTCTGTTGAAGGAATAGACCATCCGCATTCGAGAGGCGAATCAAAAAAGAAATTTTATTATTTATAAAATAAGAGACGAAATCTATCCGCACCTGACGTTTCATATCTTGCGGAATAGCTGATATCTCCGCGCCAACTTGTAGGTCGGCTCGTAAGTCGGTAGAGCTGTAAGTTGACCCCAAATTAAAACATATTTAGGGAGAGGTATGGTTAAGGTTATGAAGTACTACCCCACGCTGCGACACAACCATTTTTCCTAGTAAGAGTCTCTGAAGAGTTAACAGTGTGAAGCGTGAGCTCCATCAAACTAAAAGGATCAGAATCGGAATACTTTGTCCCACAACTATAATAATTTAAATTATAACGTATGAAGGTCGCTCAAGTGTCATAGATACCTACTCTTGTTAGCGCGTTTGCTGTAAAAAAACTGTGAGCACATTTTTCCCTCTCTAGCTAGTTATGCTAGGATTTTATTTTCAAATAGTAAATTTATGTTAAAGTCACCACAGATATTGAGAGAATAAGAAATATGAACAATCCACTGACAACAGGTACAACTTTAACCAAAATGTAATGTGCGTATAATTACTCTGGCTCCTGTGCACTCAATCTTAATTATTGTACCTAAATGTTACTTGTAATCTCGCGGGATAGAACCGTCAAGCAAGTCTTAACGCAGAGCCGTGGAATATCATTTTCACGACTCTCGGTGTAGAATTAAGTGCGAAAAGAAAAGTAAACAAGTTTTCATGTCAGAGAAAAGTGTACATTATAGAGCTGAACTCTCGTTGAGTTAACGTCACCGAGCCTTGGGACAATTACGCTTGGAGCATCATTTATAATCCTTTTTATGTTTGAATTTATGTCGCTATAATAATTTGGTTTAAAACAATAATTTTTACAATGGATATGTGACAATAAAATGCTCGATAAGCCGGTAATGCGCTGAGGCGTTATCTTATCGGGGCTTACTTGAGACATCGATCATCGCTCTAATTACAGCCGATAGTCGATGTCGATGTCGCTAGTTCTGTAGGAGCGTTGAGGAGCCGTGCCCGGCGCGCGCTTCTACTCGAGTTCACAGCGACTCGTACTCCGATGGGTATTCTGAATAAGTCCCTGCGAGTACAGTGGTCTATTCTAACAACAAACATATACCATTAATCAATTGACTGATACAAATTATTATATAATGAAAACCTTTTTAAAATCTCGAAATAACGCAATTCGACACGTGTAGGCATTACAAAGTTGTAGAAACCGATATATATAATATATATATATAATACAGCTTATATGAATTAAAGCAAAAGACTTCAATAAATTGAGCACTTATCAGCTTTAGTTTCATAGCGCTTAAAGTTAATATTAGGAAAGTTCGTATATAAAATAGCACAAAACATGATATTTCCAGTATTCGATGGTACAACGCTGAGTAGAGTGGAGAATATAGATCCTGAACCATTCGAAGCTAATTAAGTTAAAGTTAGGCAACAAGCGTTCAAAGATTTGATTAAAAAAATAACGATATTGCGTAGTACATATTCTTAAACATGTTGTACTTTCATACGTACCTACACTCTGTTAATTGTTCCACGCCCTAGGATGTGCGAGTCAGTGTAGGTCACGGAGAACGCTGTCGCCAATAAAGAATTATTAAAACCTTAAATTTAAAATTAAGTTAATCAAGATCAAGGACAAAAACGTTATAACACTTTTGTCTGAAATTTTAAGCGTGTAATAGATTGGCAATAAATAATGGAATATTGTTTTAAATAACTTAAAGTTCTAGCCGAATAAAGAGTTCGTTTACGATCGCAGTCATCAGCATGTGAGTCGTCGCGATGGCAGAGCGAGTCGTAAGGCGCGACACGGTGCTCGCTCTATTTCTCCACTTGTCTCGAAGTGGGTTTAAGTTGAAGTGGTACGTGTTGTTTAACAGTAACATAAACGTTCCTTATTTTTGTGATACCGACATTAAATAGTCATTCCATATCGTAAATTGGGTTTTTGAAGGGTCACAATTCTACTGAATTAAAGTCATGAAACCCCTTTCGCTACGTTGTTATTGTACATTTATATCCTAGAGCATAAGTTTATTCGATTTTAGGTTTGTTTGATGTAATAGTAAGTTATCACATCGGCCTACAAACACTCTTGCCCCGTAAGCAAGCAAAAATGTGTTTCCTTACCACCGATCGCATTACTTACAATCTAATCTATTTGTGAACATTGTTTCTGTCAAAAGTCAGCAACTTTTACGAACTGGTAATAGATACGCAATACAGCCGTTGAGTGTGACAACTTCACCTGTCAGTATCAACCTGTGATGTAAAGTATGGAAAGACTGAAAGTTGAACAAATTTTCCACTGTCGGCCACGTCTCCGGGCGACTGTAGAGTCGCGCAGCTCACATGCGCTGCTCCAAGCGTTATCAGACACTCGAGTCGATGGGTGCAGAACTCGACAGCGGCCGCGATCGCGACATGTGCGCCTCCATGATTCACAGATCAGCGCTTATCTCATCTCTCTGTCATCCTTGTTTTTGTAAGATTGTTCGAAAATAAATATTTTTATTTTTGCAAATTATTTATTAACGCCCAATTCGTGAATGTGATTCAGGATTGTGATTTTTTAGTTTCTATTACTGTTTTATTCAATAAGACATAATTAACTTTCTATTTGAATTTAACTAAAAAACACGACACTAAAACTAACTTTAGACTTAACGATACAAACTTAAGTAGGAATCTGATTGGATTCTATCATGAAGAGCACATGTTTCTACTTTTAATATCGACTATCGTCAATAGCCTTTTTTGATAAATATGTTAGATATTTCTTCCAAATATATCACTTTCGAAAATATACATAACAGTCAACGTGTGTTTTGTGCTGTGTACGTATGAAGGAAATTGTTGGTTCTTCGGGGCCCTCTCAGGATGGGGCCCCTGAGCAGGTGATGGTTATGGATATTTCACTTTAAATCTGGATATGTGAATACAACATTACCAGTTTTAGGTACGGTTACGAAATGATTTCGGATTATCCGTTTGTTTCGGGTAGTTTCAACTACGAATATTAGGTGATTAAGAAATTGTAAAAGACAATGTAACAGTTTGACTTTATTTATTGGCTATTATTGTACATGATACTCGGTACGGGCACATGAAATCACAGAAAAGAAACATAATAAACAATTTTTAAATAGGATTCGGTTGCGGTTTCGGAGAGATCTTGGTTTCGGATATGCGATTGTTTGGATTACGGTTACGGAGCTCAATAACATCCCTGATTTCAGTATATGACTTAAAGGTGTTATTTTGTAATTTTCTTGCGATAAATAATAGGTCATACACAAGAAGCGTGTTAGACGAGATGGCAGGTGGGCGGCGCTCGCACACCTTATCGGCTGTCCGCTTGACAGACTGACAGCCGTCAATATATGGAACCACTTGATAGCTGATCTGTTTAGAGATTTCGAAAGATCGTTTTGAGGTTACTGAAAATCATTTTTCGATATTTAATAGAAATTCTAGTGTCAAATAGTAATAAGGATTAAATGTAACACCGTGAAGCTTGCGCAGAATACGATGAAACCGTCGACCCTTGAATACAATCTAAAGTCGATTAAGAGAAATTTGTGTCTTAAGAACAACACAGCACTTTACACAGTATACGTTCATACAAGCAAAATATAGTAATTTTTTTTTTCAATTATAAAATTGTAAACTCTGCTACTCAGCCAGCCCAACCAGAATTTCGTGATTCCACACATTCAAGATTTAAAAGTCGACTAAAAATCATGATCGTGTGAAGCATGAATGGTGTCAGTTCAGAAAATACAAAACCTCAGGCCGAAAATAACAACTAACTTTTCCCAAATCATGGAAATAAAAGAAGAACATTACCAGCGACGACACCACTGGTATGAAATCATGAACGCGCCTGGCGTAAAGGAATAAACTACGCCTAAATTTTAGATGGCATTTTGAAACGGTTCTGACGAATTAATTCAGAGAAATATTTTACACGTAGATTTTTTACAATGTACCGTCTCGTATCTTTACTGAATGTGACCTACATTCATGAAACCCATTTTAAAGATTATATTAATTATTATATATATATTTATACTTACAGTTTTAGTGATGCCCCGTGCGGGGGCTGGGATTGATCAGGAGACCCTAGACCAACCAAATGCTGTTGCTGGGATAAGGCCTCCATTCCTATTCAAGAGGTGGGGGGAATAGTGGGGGCAGGGGGTCCTTAATAATATTACAAATTATGTGAAACTTTTTTACTTGGGTTTTTAAAAATTTATAGCTGCCTAAATTCCATTATTTCAATAAACATAATATAATTATGTAAATATTTTATGTTCTCATACATTTACGCGGGTATTTTAGTACATTTGCACAAATATAGTCAATGTACTCTTTAGGATTATAGTGTGGAGGCCTTACAGAACATCCTCACCTGAGTTCGGCCTAAATCCAATGTAAATAAGAAGATAAAACTGGACCACTGAGCGAAGAAAACTAGGTTGCTCTAAAGGGAAGTTTCTATGTACTTAGTTTTTACACATGACCTAGTTAAAAAATAATTATTAAAATTATTTAAATAAAAAAATAAAAACTGGATGAAAAAAGTTGCTAACTATGCGTCTACACAAACTTTAAACTTAAATATCTATGATATTTAATATTTTCTATAAACACAGGCTTATTGAATATCGTATTGTATTCAATTAGGTATGTACCAGACCAGTCTGAAGTATAAATACTAAACAATTACTTTTTTTTTTAAAAAAAAACATTAATATTAATTTGTTATTAATTTTGATAAGTATGAATAGTGTGCGTCGTATAGTACCCAAAGTGATACGCAGTGGGCGACAGGAAGTGAACGTTAATGTAAGCAGCATTGACAATTTATTACTAAGAAAAAAATACTCAACTGATTCAATAGCATATACGTGACTTTGCACAAAGCATTATAGGCAAGTTTAACTAAATCGAGATAATTACAACTGTTGGCCACGCCATTGGGAAATTATATTTTATAAAATTGTTTATTTGCATCTACGGTAACCTGCGACCTACACACACACATCTATGCATAAAGTTTAAATCATTTAAATCGCCCTTAATAGACTTTTTGACTTATCGGTTTTTAATTTACATTATTTTTCAAAATAACTCAATATATAGTAAAATTGAATAATTAGGTACTCAGTTGATTTTTTATTAAAAGTTTTTATTTACATGTCTTGTCTGTCTATCAAACCATTAAGTCATTTACATCGGTGAGGGTTTTTGTACAATTCGTACTTTGTTAGAGTTGGATACATTTTTTAATTGTTATATTGTATAGAATATGTATTAACGAAAAGACTCGGTGATTAGAATACGTCGGGGATCGGCACAGTCGGGCTCAAATCTGAGCAAGCACTGCGTTTTACACGTCGTGGACTATTTACGTAATCGACCTGAATTTCACGTCGTGCCACATACGGGAGTCACATATGTACATATATACTCCAAACTCCTCCTTAACAGCAGAGGAGGCGTTAGCTCAGCACTGGGAAACTAGATTGTTACTGTAATGTAAAGGCACACGTAGTCCGCAATGTAGTTAGCGCGGTAAGTATAGATCGGCGTGTTGCCTACAGGCTTAGGACTTAATAGAACGAACCAATGATAGCACGTGAGTGTGTGCGTGCTTGTCGTTATCACGCGGATCTCGAGCACCCCCTTCCCTGCACTCCACCGCACCGCGAACGTCATACATGACAATATATATTTTAACGCTCGTATTGTAATCCTTAGATTTCTTAGATCTATGAATTCAAAAGAAATATTGTTGAGTCACCTTAAATAAGTAAGTATATAAACAAGCCGTTATCATCGCAACATCGCTAGATGTGTATCTGTAGGCTCGCATGTGTAGCTGTAGACTCGCCTGCACGAGTACGTAAGTATCTGGCGACAACATCGTATTAATTACACTCGCTTAGTGTTATCAGCGTCCACACTATTTTATTTATTTTCAAAGTTATAATCTTATATCAACTTATTTTATATAAAGAACGTATTCACTAGCTGTTCTACATCGGTAATTTACTTTTATTAGGTCTTCGGGCGCCGCCACTCGGTGAACACCGCACGGGCACGGGACTTGAACTTTCTCAGGAACTCAGGATATTTCTCGTGTTATTTTTCTTAATTTCTTCATTGCACGCATTTGACTATGCCGTCCACTTTATACTCAAGTGTTATTATTAAAACATTATTATTATTAGTACATTGCTAGCTGTTTAAGTTTCGCCTTATTTAGATATTTGTTGAATGTTCGGTACTCGGTTATAATAATAGGTGTAATGATAATAAATGAGTACTTTGGCGTTTTATAAATGTGCTTATTGCTATTAAACGTATGAAACTAGAATAGTCTTGCCAAATGTTTATCATATCTATTAGGCGAGTGTACGGCAAACTTCATGATAGAATTTGAGATGTGTGATTAAAAGTTTTCCTAGTAATGTTCCATGAATAAGTAATGTTCCTCGCGGTGGTAATAGTTGGTCTAGTAGCATGCAGAGTGCAACGACCCCGCGCCGCGTGGTGTTCTCCTATCGTATACTCCTTAGATATGCAAAACGTTATCTCGTTTATCTTAACTAGGTGTTAATGTGAGATTGCCTATCTTAGAGTTTTGATAATCGTATCTAACAGATACAGTATCTAGCCGAACAGCTGATGAGCAGCGCGCTGCCACCCGCTATCGGTGCTTATGTTTACTGTGACTATCTGCGGCCGATATGTCCTGAGTCATTTCTTCTTTAGAAGGATTCCGTATGAGAACGTTCCGTAGTGAACAATCTGTACGTCGGAATGTTCACCTCGGCGACGCTAGTGGAGGACGCGCGAGTGAGTCGACGTCGTGAGGGAACAAGCACGCTGGGTGTGTTCGCGAGTGACGTGATAAGGCGAGCAAACAGCGACGGGCTCTACGCAAATATTTGTAGGCATCGCCGTCGAGTACACTTCCCCCAGCTCCCGCCCCCGCTATCCCTCTCCCCTATCGTCGAAGCGTCGTGCTGAAAGTGTCCGTGATATTCAGCCGTATCTACGGTAGCTGAGATATCGCGATACCATCCCCGATACTGAGTAATTATCAGATAGAAGGCCCAGAGATTTGATTACGAGAGCTCGTATCTTCGCCGCCGGCTCATTACTAGTGATACTTCGCGTAGACGTAGACTCTTAGAACAGCCGATCGAGCCGCGGTGTATAGTCTCGGAAGTGGTGTGGTCCGCAATGCAGCATAGTGCAGTACGGTGCGTTACAGTGCAGTACAGTGCGGTACAGTGCAGTAGGTACGACGGCGCCGTGGCGACGATCGTAATCCCGCCGACGATCTGATAGGCGCTCGATACGTCCAAGGATTATTGATGGGCGCCGATCGACCTCAACACGATCTTATCAGTTGTTATTTCGTCGAATATTTTCCGTGAAAAGCTAATAAAGCGCGGGCGGGTGTGGTGAACGCGGCACGTGACGTGATGGCCGCGATAAGCCGCCATATTGTTTCAGCGAACCCCCTCCCCCTCACTCCTCACCACCCATCGCCGCTGAATCACGTTCACAAGCCGTGCTAGATTACTCACAGGTATTTTTCTAATGCCTAGTACACATTTCCCGCTAAAATGTTTATTAACTGTGTTCATATTTTCGTGAAATGTGATCCGATTAAAAGACACGCTCAACTCTAAGTTCAAATGCACTCACAATTATATCATTTTTAAAGAATAGCTTTAAATAAATGTTTCAAGTGACATTTTTTTTAACGTCGCGACAATGTAAAATGCCGACGGAAAAATTTTAGTGACAACAAACTAGTCTATTATATTTAATATTTGTATAAAGCCAAGCACTACAAGAATTGTTTTAAACGAGTTCTTTATATCAATCAATACAATGCTTGAAAATATCCGGCGGAAGTACTTAATCGATTTTTCATAATATTACTTAATATGATATGAGGAAATATTAATATATTAACAGTTACTCAAAATACACATATTATTCAAAATTTCATATTAAAATATACAAATGTATTTTTTTAATTTAAAGTACGAATGATAAGACACAATTTATGGTCAACAACGAGTGCCTGGAACACAACACGTTACAACCGAAACGATTGAAAGATGCCAGAGCACTTCGGAAGCAAATAAATCTGCTGAAGAGACAAGAGGATCCTGAGGACATTTTTGGTTCAGTGCAGCGTCAACCCATCTTCGCCTTGAAATGGTGTAGTTTTTCCTCAGGTTATTGGCGTAGTCACAAATTCATGTGGGACTGTCCAAAGGCTGATGCTTGTTACCTGTAGTATTTAATATAATTATACATATTCTTCAAGGGTTCTTGAAATTAAGGAGAAGGTTTTATTTTTGTTATATGTTTATTTATATTTTTAAAACAAGTATATTTTCGATGTAGTGTGATTATCAATCATACATAAATATCTCACCTAAAATTAATTGCGGAAAACTAAGATAAGTATATTTTTTTCTGTAGTCACCTCACCCAAACACTAGACCTTATTATATTGTTAAGATCAACGTCTGATCTTCGTTTTTTTTTGCATGCAATTAAGCAAACCTTTTCGGGAAGATTGTGTTAAAAGCGTATAAAATGTGAAACCAACTAAAAAAACAAATAACCCAGTGTAGCCTGATGACAGGAGCACCCTCTTTATTTATTAATGCTCCTTGTATCCTATTAATAGTATGATCATCACAATTTCTAGAAAATTCAATTATATTTTTACGAACATATATTACATAATTAATCATTGAGGCGACATTTAATACTTTTATTTCCTTAAATTAACTTCTTATAGATGCTTAGGACCCATAGCGGGTATTTACCAATACCGGCTGCATTACCAAAAAGTAAAATGTCGTAAGAAATACTCGTCGCTAACATAGTCGCTAACAAATTTTGACCGCGAATGTCGCAGGACTATTACTGTGTAGTTAACTAACGGAAGTTAAACCATAAAATTCCGTCGTGTCAATAATGTCGAAAGCTCCCCCATTTAAAAATGCATTACTTTTGACAAATCTTACGTTTGGTGCAGTGAATTTAATACATTTTGTTCTTATTTTATTATTTAGAAATATCTTATTAGCACTAAAGCAATTTACTACATCAGAGAGAGATTTGTTCATCTCGTAATGAGCAATTAACATCTTATTATTTTAAAAATTAACGAGGTATTTTCAATCTCATGTTTGTTTCCTACCAGACATGGCAAGCCGTTTATGTAAATGAAGAAGATAAAAGGTACAAGAATAGATCCAGATCTTTACCATTTACACCAACCCTCTTAACTCAATTATTCAGGTACGAAATCAGAAGATTGAGAGCGGCTTCTTTTAAGCCGCAGTGATGTAGCTTTCTGGTCAGTGTTTCATGGTGCATACAATCGATTTAGATAAGTCACAAAATGTCCCTAATGCATCCTGCGACTCCTCCTAGGCCTCAAAAATATTTTGAATGAGCTCAACACTAGCGTGTTTGACGAGCGGCGCTTCGTGAATCCGAAGTGTTTGTGATGTGTAGCCACTAGAGTTTATTAAAGTTATATAGGTAATATTTTATTGATTATTAATTTTTCAAAGACTGTGCTCAGTGTTTATAGTAGGTACAGTTCTGTGGTTCTTGGAATCTACCCTGAGCCTGATTAGTAGTAGCCTGATTTAAAAATAGGTAACAACTAAAGATTTATTTAAACTTTGAATTCGCGATCGTTATTTAAGACATTTTTTATCCGTAGTTTAGTTCTATTTGCATTTAAAGGTTTTTCTGTAGAAAAGATAGCTCTTAGAATAGAATTAGAAGTGCAAAGTTCGTGAATATTTACTACGTATGTATATTCATTGAATACTTGATTTTTAAATCATATAATTTATTGTTGAGGTGAATGAAGACTAAATGCATGAAAAGTCAGCAATTGGCTACCTGTATTCAACCTTTTTATTCGTTAAAGTATGTCAAAAACGTAAAAAAAACTATAATTATTAATAGAAAAACACAAATGAGTGCCCACTTTTTAGATTCAATGAAAAACATTTAATAAGAAACTATCAACTAAGTTTCTCGACAATTCTTTTTTTGGTAGAATCTGTACACCGAGCCGACAGTCTTATTACCTTTTATAATTGTTGTTAGATTTCTATTCTTACTTTATCGTAAAAGTCTTCTTTAATAATTGAATGTACGTAGATGGTTACAGTTCAGCACCGAGCCCTTAGGTAATGTAATCGATATAAAGGTTAAATTAAACAATATGTTAATTAATAATTCGATTTATTCAAAGTGTACTTTCATTGCTTATATTATATTTACATAAAATGTAATTGCAGACCGCGAGCAGCGCATCGCTGCCGCGGGACTCTATCATACATAAATAATAATAAACACGCTATATGTATCTGTGTATATATCGCTATATAACTTGCGTGGCGCCCGGACCTGTTCCGGTCGCCTCCGGTGAGCAACCGTATTACTAAATTCATCACTCACTAATCGTTTTATTTTTTAAATTTTATTAAAGTACTTAATAAAAATGTTTATTATAATTTAGTGACTAAAGCAACAGCAGGTAATTATATTAATTCATACAGATATATTTGTTATGTACAGAAGTTGGAGCATCGGCTTCGCGGCGAAACGAGCACGTGGTCAAACAACGGAGCGATTCTCTTACGTTACTTACATTATGTCTTGTTTAAGTTATTATGCCAATTGTTGCGAGCACAAGTACAGTAAGAACGTCGCCCACCGTCGTGGTTTTATTGTCATCATAATTCGTCGGTTCTGTGATAATAAAACTAAATCTCACACTCACTCCCGAACCGGTGAATGATTCTAATGAACCAAGTGCGTACGACACTGCCGAGTGGGTACTATCAGACTCGGGAAGTGGTTGTAGTCGACACAGATATATCTGAGGTGACGATGAGATGTTGAAATGCTTCGAACGCTATTTGTCGCTTGTATTTTTATTTCGTGACAGAGCCTCAATAACGCACAACTTAATATAAAATCTTATACATTTATAAATTCGTGGAATGCATTTTGAAGTCATGGAGTTCATAAAAATATAATAAAATTAACACACAATAATATCGAATATAATGTAGACTTTGTTACCTACGAACAGCCTCAGTGGCGTATTTAAGAACTATTGTATAACATTACATAAAGTAACTAAGCGATATATCTATTTAGGAATGCAACACTTTAGGAATGCCTAAGCACAGTCTTATAGTATTTATACATAGGTATAATAATTATTTGGTAACAGAACACGCCGTCAGCCGCCGGGCGACGTCGGAGAGCTCGTCGCAGGCGCGACTCGTGGACTTCTAAACTGCGTACTCATTAGTATATATTAAATATTTTCAAGAGAGATTCTAATAAGCAACCGTTTAGATCGAGTAATGATGGCGTTCCGAAGGTCACGAGCGTAGCGTCTGGCGATTTGTTCCTATCTTAACTTTCGAGCTAGATCGTCATCGATATTCGTGACAATAATTTCGAATGATAGACTAAATTAGTACTGGTCTATGTTAAAAAGTCATTGTAAATATTTAAATAATTTTCTATAAATGCTCGTACTCATAGACTCCTCTCTAACATAAAATATATAAAATTCTATAGTAAAACTACTCAAACTCGGATGGAGCACGGATCCCGGCGAGGCCCGAGCCCGCTCTCCGGCGCCCTATCCGCTCTATTTGGTCAACTAGCGAAGACTCCTCGGCTCTCGTCCGCTACTCTACGATTAACTAAGCTTAAACGACTGAGATTCTTATTATTATTCCGCTCGCGACGGCCGGTCGCGGGGCTGAGATTATTACGGGAGACGCGGACGGCGCTCAGCTGCCCAACGACACGACGGTCGGGCGTTCGAGGCGCTCCTGCGGCTCCGCGCGCCGGTACTCCGTCTCGTCGTAGAAGGACTGCGCGTGGTGCGCGTGGTGCGCCTGGTGCGGGTGGTGCGCCTGGTGCGCGTGCTGGTGCGCGTGCGCGGGCGGCGGCTCCTCCAGCTTCACGGCGGCGGCGTGCTGCTGCACGTAGAAGCCGAGCGTCAGCGGGGAGCGCGCGCCCGAGCCCGCGCCGCCGGTCGCGCCGCCCTCCACTGCGGACAGGTGGCGTTAGACTGCTGCTTGTCGGCCTGCGACTACTCGTCAGCGCCCCGACGGCGGATGGTACTCACGCAGGTTCTCCATTTTGACGGCGGCTCCGACCGAGTGCGAGTTGTGCGAGTTGTGCGCCGAGTGCGCCGCGTGCGCCGCGTGCGCCGCGTTCACTAAACTCTTACTCAAACTTCTCTCGGCCTTCATGCTGTTCTTAGGTTTCCGCTTTCTCGTCTGAAATTGAAAATATTTCACTAATTACTGCATTACAATAGTTCGCTTGTCGGAGTTCCGATTGTTATCGTCGAGCTTAAAAAAGCAAATCGTTGGTGATCGAGAGTGACTGTGTACCTGTATGGAGTCTTTCTTCATAGCGAGCGGACGGTTGATGTTGTGGAGCTTGTAGTACAGGCCGCAGGCGTTGCAGACGGTCTCGCCGTGCGCGTTGCGACGCCACAGCGAGGTGGTGGTCGTGTGACAGTTGCTGCAAGACATGCCCGGCCGCTTCGTGCCCATCTGCGCACCAAAACATAGCTTACAACCGCGTTCGTGCCATGTTTCAATCCAATTTGTAGGCGTAAAGTGAAGTTGAATCACAATGAAATGAACAATTATATTGCAATAGATATTTAATGTTTAAATTACTCACAGATCAAATTCAAAGGAATAAGTCATGCTCTTCGTGTGTATTTAGCTCAATCAACTATTTTACTATTTATTGAATTTAACATTCCACATAAATTGGATTGAAACTAAGTAACATCTGCAGAGAGGGTTTAACGAAACGACACATCCGATCTGGGAGATTTGCGGCAAATTTTAAATACACGACTTTTTATTGTATTTTAAAAAGAACCCAGATCGATCAAAAGTAGGTTCGTTAATTCCAGTTAAGGATAATGAGATAGCATACAAGCGATGTGTGTTAGTAGGCGACAGTATTGTTATTTTTTGTTAGAAGCGAAATGAGAGTGAAAAATGTAGGTGTGTGTTATGGATGTCACAGGACTTGGAGGAACAGGGTTCTTTGAGAAGGGCAACTTTAAAATCGGGGATCCTTTTCGTAGGTAGTGAATATTAATCACAAAGAAGTAATTCGATCATGAAACGGGTCGAAAGCGAAGATATTCGCAGGAGGGCTTCAGTGAGGACAGGGTTGGGGCGAACGTACCCCTTTCTTCTGTTTGTAGTCGGGGGGAGTGGAGACGGCGAGCGCGGGCGTACAGAGTTGGCCGGAAGCGGGCAAGGCGTGCGTCCCGACGCCGTTAAACAGGAAGCCTTTGTAGAAATCCGCGCCCGGCGGGGCCCCCTCCGCGGCCACTGCAACCAACAGTCAAGCGTCATTGTCACTGACACGCTCGCGGCTCGCGACGCCTGGATCGGGGGACGCTCGGGCGCGGATTCCTCGCGGGCGAGACCGGGGCGAGGGCGAGAGGCGAGAGGGGCAGGGGGTTAGTCGAGCGGAGGGCGTGGCTGCGTACGTCGGGAGCGGGCGCCAGCGCGTGTGCCGCGTGCCGCTGACGTACCAGCCGCCGCGGCTGCTTGAGCGGCCGGTTCATGCCGTTCATCTTGTTGTAGAGGCCGCACGCGTTGCACAGGTAGTGGCCGGTGCCGTCGCGCCGCCACAGCGGCGTGTGGATGGCCCCGCAGTTCACGCACTCGCGACCCTCCGTGAAAAACTCCGCCATATCGACTGCGCATGCGCAACACACTATTAGCTCACACCTGCCTCGCCCTGCTCGCGCACCCGACAGCGCCTCCGAGCGTCCCACTTACAGTTACAGCATCAATTTCGCACACAGTACAATTCGGAAATATTTTGAGCATATCATTTGTCGTGCATATAAAACATAAATAACTTATCGTACGTATACTAATTAATTGTACTTAATTGAATTACGTCTGCTGCGCGTGTTAACTCGACTGTAAAACTAACGACTTCTTAGATAATTCGTCTTATTATTTCACAGGTGCTCCTACCGTTTGTGAACTTTAAACAATTAAAAGTACCTACCTGAGTATAAAGCTTCTTTGTTGATTTAAGTTATTGACGAGGGGACAGAGAAATACAGCCTAATATTCCTGCATCGAAAGCACATTTTGAATGTAAATATTGTGATTGAAGTGACCATGCTGATGGGTTAATATCGATAGAGCCCGACAATGGTAAATGTTGTCGCGATCAGCAATTTCCGGGCAGAGCGTCGCACCTCGCAACCTTGGCAATGGCCGGCGAGTCAAACACGAAGCGCTGACTCGGCGGGCTATACCTTTGCAGCGCAGGCGCAAGGCCGCGCGTGCTTCGCGACCCGCTCGTGACTTAATTCATGCCATTGTGCTGCTGGGTCACTCGCACACGCCGTTCGCACTACTCGGAAACGCACTACATACGAGAATGCGCCATAGTCTCAGGTTTCCACAATATTATTGCCGTCTATGCACTCGCTAGCTCGCTGCTAGCCACTTAATGCTTTTAGAAACACAGAGAAACCAATCATTGTTAGAGGAATGCTAAGTATTTTTCTATAAAGTGCAGTCACACAAGTTTGAGCTTGTGGAGTCCTGTGTCTTGAGGTTTTATGTAAAAAAGATGTTAACTCTCAATTGTGATATCGGTCAGATTTACTACTCCTATTGTTTACAAACATATAAGTATATTATAGTTCTTATGAATATTTTCAAGGGCTTGGACTTTGGCATTTGAATACTTGTCTAATATACGGAATTTGTCCCGACACTTTTATACATATTGAATTAAATATCGTCACGTATTTATTCTCAACTAAACAGTATTAAAATGTAATTGTTATAATTCGTAACGATGCCCATTGAGCGCAGTAACATTATGAAGTGTCGGGTTACTCGAAATCAGAGATCAGATCGCATCGCAGCGAGAGGGCCATGTGTCACATCTGACGGCCAATATGTATTCCTGGCCGACACTCGGACTTGAAAACCTTGTCTAATTACCATTTTTCTTTGCTAATAAATGATTCTTCTAATCGGGGTAACCATATCAATATCATTTTGCTATTTGGATGCGCCATCGTAACACAATCTGGGTAAATTGTGATACGAGTGTTCGAGCCGATCAATGTTATGTGACTGAGGACTCGTAAAAATTATACTTAAAATGTAATTCTCTATTTTCATAAATGCAATTAAGTATACCTCATAGTTAGGATTGTCTGATTTACGGGACTTGGCTAAATATCACTGCCGGTACTCTAATGAGAGCGTGTAATTTAAAAGTTCAGTGACGTCAGCAGTTAAGCTCGTCCTAATGGTGTTAATTGTGTCCTAACGGCCAGAGACGTTTCAGCTTTCTCTGCTGAGATAAGCACGGGCCTCTGCGCTGACGCAGCGCGAACTGACGCAACGAGCGACATGGCATTGAATAGTAGACAGATAACTTACTACTGCGCTTTTTCCTTAAATAGCAGAAATACAAAAGATGACATTATTTTTAATCGACCATCTCTCACAGTATATTCCGTCGACGCTTTTTGGCTATAATCAATTAGTACAAACATATTATATATTTACATACATAGGTAGGTTAGTAAATTAACTTGAGATCTAACTCTTGCCTACTGAGACCACGTAAGATTAATTAATAAGTTTTAAAACTTCTATGGATGCTAAACAATTGTCAAACTATTAGGAATCATTTTTTACAACATATAAGACACGGCAACGGGACAGGCACAAGCCTAGTGTTTGACAACATTGTTTTTTGTATCATATTGTGGGCGCGCGGTGACGGGGTGGCGAGTGGAGGGGCGGGGGGTCGCCGGACGTCGCGATGTTTGCGCGAGGCACGTGCCTTATCCGACGCCGTATATGGAATGCGATTTTAATGCGCTTAAAAGGGAACGAGTTTATTTTGAAAGAGGACATCGTTTTTTGTCGGGACCTACGCAAACAGCGCGGCCGAGACGCCGAGACTTTATATTGAACCGCATCTACACTATTGGAATATCTATCTGTTTACATTCTAAAGCACTCAAATCGTTAACAATGCTTCAGGGTATCGGCAATGACCGACTTACCGGCAAATCGTAACGTTAAGCGACGAACATTTATTTCTGTAACGCTTAGGTGATACGTCTCAAAAAAGAAATGTGTAAAAACGAATATTGTTTTAATTTATTAGTTCTAAAATTTAGTCGCAAAAACTGAACTGTTTATTAAAGCACTTAACTGCTGGAGTAACCTTTCAAAGAAAAGCTATTAATTATTTAATGGGCTACAAAACTGAAATAAAACGCGCCGTTTCGCCGCTTTCGAGGACGGACGAAGGTTCAAGTGGATGCGACGAAAAAACTCACCCTCAGATAATGACCTCACATCATTTTAGACAATGCGCTCGCGCTTATCGCCTCCGTGTTACGGAGATGACTTATCATAAAGCTGTTATTTTTTGTACAGGGCGGGTATCAATAATAAGTTTTGACAGCGGCGGGCTATCGCGTGACCCCGACGAAAAAAAATACACGCACACGTCCGCAGACCGCATACCGTCATCAACATCATGTACATGTGTGCGTGTACGTGAGTGGATCGCGTTATCGATGTGCATCCTTTACTAAACGTCACAGATTTTAAAAGCCGTAAAATTTTATTCAACAACAGTTTTTACTCGTTTTCACACGTATGTACGTTTGAGTATCGTCCGTGGAGTCCTTTCCTTAAAAATAGAAACTGCATCGGTAAACGTCGATATAAAGGTGCGTTGCTGTTGACTCATAAAATAATCATTTGAACTTATATTTCTGCACAATCGGCAAACTCGAATACTTTGTTTAAGCGAGAACTGTCAAATGAACAAAGGACATGTAAACAATCGTCTTGTGAATCATGCGGACTTCAGGCGACCACGGCGTGTTTGCGTCGGCGCGTGCGCGCGCAGGCCACGCAAACAAACACATTCTTACGTATTTACTCTAATTACTGCCACACGGGTCATGGTATGCTCAAAGTATTTGCTCTCTTATACGTTTGAATCTGGTGTCTCGACACAAGTAATGTAATAAGCATTCAGTTGTGTTCTACTTTAGTACTATGTCACCGTCACTCTAATTAATATTTATTTAACGTCAGTGAGTCGATAAAGATGTTCATTCGGTATCTTGTAATGTTCGCTGTACTTACTGGCTGAGAGGCTGGCGGCGGCGGAGAGCTGCGGCCGTCGGCTGCCGTCTAGACTCCATACTTCCTGAAAATGAAAGAATGTGCCGCTCTTACTATTTAGAGTTGTCGATAATGTTTTATTTTCATATCTATTGTATCCAATTCTTCGTACCTTACTACTAGTAGGCCTACCTAGTCGAATGTACGTACGTATAAGTCAATAATTATCAATACTTATTGAAACATAGCTTACACTGTTCGAATCATCGCACCGGTTATGAAAAGCAAGCAAGTATAGATCAACAGTAGGTACAACAGAATTTTAATTTTATAACTTATGTAGGTAACCTAAAAAAATAAATCTACTTATTTGCAAGCAGCAACAACCACACGCTAAATATAAAAATAATATTCAGTGAATCGGTAAAATTAAACGGGAATATTGCTGATTCAGGTGATTATCGTTTTAGCCGACACGGGGCTCGTTACTTTCGCCAATTGTATTTATTCTTTAATTTATCTTCAGACGCAATGTTATTCAGAAAAATTATATTCATTATTTCTCTTTGTTTGTGTCGTTAAAACAAAATAATAATACTATTTGCAATATACATGTAATGGATCCCTCCATTACAACATTATACATATTTACTTCTTATTTTGTTAAACACTGCAGTTCACAGCCTGACCGTGATCAAAGTGATCGGATTGTATTGCGATGGCGAATGTGGTCGATTCAGTTATTCGGCCCCCCGTCGTGAACGGTAGTTATAATTGAATGTACGTCGACTGTGAACCGCTTAATGTAGGTACATAGATACGGGGAGGTTTGGAAAGCGCTCGTCAGGCGTCGCTGAGCACGGCGGCGTTATCAGTGACTTATTGCCGTCGCGGAACCTGCTTCCGTCTCGTAGGTACCGCTCGTACGGTTCAATGGAACTTGAAACACTTACCGATGTTACCATAAAGAAAAAAATTCAGAATTTTTTTTGAAACATTTATGTAATTAGTAGAAATTTCTACATCAATTCGTATAATGAGTGATGTATTATTATTTTCTATAAGTATTGCGAGCGTCTCACATATTGCGTGAGGCTTACCAGAAATCAGAGTTATTTTTTTAACTAAGCAATGTATATTCACAGAATTTGCGTCTATTCCTGCCACTTATGGTACGTGGGAACGAATGCCTTTAGATACTCATTACGGTAATAACGTGGCTCTATTGGCTGCGGAGTCTGAAACATGACATTATATGCAAGCTTATCCTTCCTTCTAGTGTTCGCAATACAGTGATTATCGCGGATCTATCAGACAATCAATCAGACGATCAATTATGCAGAAATATTGGCGGTTTTGGATGTGACAAATATGTATTATCGAAAGCGGATATTAACGCGGGGTGAACGTTACCTACGTTCAGTGATCTCAACACTTACCGGTTGTGCATAAGCGTTCGTAGCCAGCGCGGTGGTGCCGTATACAGTGGACGGCCTGGAAGTGGCGCTGGCGAAGGCGCCTCCGAAACGAGCGCTAAAGGCGGGCAGTGCGCCCCCGCTTCCCGCCCCTCCGCTCTCGCCCGCCTCTCCCGTATCACCATATTCCTCACCGAGCACTGAGCCAGCGCCACTAGCGGTGCCGTAGTTCGGCGATCCTCCTGTTTTACATAAACATTTCTATGTAATATAATGCGGGCTGTAATATTGAATGTACAGCTATATGTTGGCAGACTGTGCCTTAAGGGCTTCTAAAAGACTAAATAGTTCAATTGCACAATAACGACGAGATCGTCGTCGGAAAGATTGGTACCTGCAGCTGAGGTCCATATCTGCGGCTGCGTGAGGTCTGCACCGTTGCTGAAGTAAGGCGAGCCGGCGGTCGGGTACGCACAACGCGTGTAGGCCGCGCCTCCACCGCCTCCGCTGCGATTAACAGACACATTTTAAAACTTGTCGACGGTTTTATATTGTTGAACTAATGTTCACTTGGTGGTGAATAAAAAACAGGAAGCCCGTTGTGTAAATAAATTTTCCAGTACGCCTACACGTACATTCCGAACCAGTGGTAGCTTTATGCTTAATACAGTTCTTTAACATGACGTGTTTGCTAATTGTAAAAATAATTGAATAAGTAAGCTTTGATTTTGTTTTTTTTTTTATTTAAAAAAAAAGAGCGTGTGAAGTATTACTTTTCCGTCGTAATTAAATTTAATTTGAATAGCATACAACTAATTAATTACAATAAAATAATAATAATCTACTTATAAATTAAATCGAAATCGATTATCCGAAACGAGGGGGTACTATGGGGTTTTGAAGTTTGTGATTTATAAGTTTCGCGCGGGTAAAGACGCACGTTCAGCTAGTTTGTTGTAAAAATAATTTAAGGTGTGAAGTTGTCTCTTTCGAGCAACTCGACACTTAATTGGCAGTTCAGCGAGCAACTTCATATGACATGTTCATAATCACCGTCATTATTTTTTCATAACGCGCCAAAAGAAATATAACTTCTAATAAAAAATATACCTTTTCATAATAATCTCGGGCAATACATATGTACCTAATTCTATAACCCTAAATCAGAGTTACTTCTCTTCGCTTACCGCAGAATACATATTTAAATAACAAACTTTATACAAGTAGATACCTAATTAGGAATCATGACTTACAGATACGTTAAAAATAGAGCAAAGCTGGTTCTGAATAGATCCTACTGGAACTACAAGAAACGACAAGAACTTACTACAGGTTTTTTACTCTTTCGCAAGAATTATTAAAGAAATTTATAATTGACAATAAAAAAATGTACGTTTTACATAAAGACAATATGTATGGTGCTATTAATTTGTTATTTATAATCATACAATTATCATATAATAAGATATTTTGACAATTAATAATTTATAATACAAGCTAGAACCATGTCACCTGGCCCGTGATTACGTCTAAGCCCAGAAGACACACGTTGGGACATTCACACGCTGTACGTATATGTACTAAACTACAACTGAATTAACCAACGTATAACGTAACAAGTAGCAAAAATACATACTTATACCTACTATTCGTGTTATTTAGGTAGTTGTCTAACTTCACCAATCGCGAATGCTGTGGAGCTGTATCTTTATGTCATTAATATTGAGAAATGAACCGAAGCAGATTCTTTAAAATACTATCATCGGTTACATTAAGATCAGCGTTGTTTAATATTAGCTTGAAATGTAGTTCTAATGATTACCTCCGTTATTAACGCGATTACCTTAGTGATTGTAGCAGTACCTTAGTTGTAGTAGTAGACTCGTAGGTACGTTTCGTATCAAAGTTCAAAATTGGTCTTATATTTTCGATCGTGGCCGTGTATGGACGAGGTCGTGACGGCAGACGACAACACGAGGCCGATGTGTCACAAACATAGTTAGCTATAAATCACGAGGGACTGTTTTGAGATTCGCAGCCGGAATAAATAGAATAGAACAGCCCAACTCAAAACGCATCTGAATACTGAACTTTTAGTTTCGTGACACTATAAGTTTAGGGGTTCTCAAAGTTCATTGATTCGTTTTCGCTTTTAATGGTGTAATGTGTTTGAAACAGAACAGTGCGATCGTTACCTACAGTTCGCCGTCGCTATGCTTACGTAAGAGTTAACGAGAGGCCAACATATATATTATACGTGTGCTTTTAAATTAGGATATTCAGAACGCAGAGATGCAAGTAGAGCGCGGTTTGAATGGTTCGGAACGTGTCGGAAGTAGATGCGTTATCGTTGAGCCCTCCTTGTCCCCCTCTCCCTTGCCCCGCTGTCACCTCCCCGCCTCCCCGCAGCAACGTCGCGACGCCCTCGGCCCGCTTACATTCATTTACATGCACTAACTTCCACGCTCGTTATTACCGTTTGCAATTCCGTTACATCACAATACCTACACACTCGCATGCAATCCGAAGCAACATAAAATAGCTAAAAAGCAAGCCGGTGAGCACAGAAACATTACTTGGCGCTAATCGCCAGCGTCTCGAAACGTGTTCGATATTCCATAGAGTCGTTCCTCGCCGAGATATAACATAATAAGCAATCGCATGTAAACAAAACTTATTTGTACCGATGATAGACCGATACGGCCAAGGAGCGGGCGACACTGGCACCGCTTATGGCTGCAACGCGAACCCGGATATAATAACATGCAAGTACAACAAGCCTTATTCTGCGCCGCCTCGCTCACCGCCTCGATTCATTTATTTACAACTCGACGCAGCACATTCTACGACCTAACTCGAATACCATTTAAACGTGATCCATGACTTCAGAACTTTTGGAATCGGTAGGTATTATTTTACCTTCAGTTAACGCAAATATTGGTAACATTAATGGTATATACCACTAATAAGAGTTTCTGATTAGAAATAAAACAAAAGAGAGGCCCGCATTCGGCGCATAGTGTGCGGCTTGTTTCATGTTAAACATTAAGTGTTAGGTGCGCCGCGTGTCGCCCGCAGGACGCCTCGAGTGTGACATATGGAGACAAGCTACATTCGGCCTAATAGAATGTTGCGCACGTGCGCATACGCCGCATACTCCCCGCTATGCATCTATGAGCACGATCAGTCATCCTTCCAGCGCCCACAGCACGCGCACTTCCTACATGTGTCCACACATAATTAACCCCTTACTTCCATGAATTTGGCAACATCGGTGGCGTTTCCCCGAGGGACTACAGTCATTCACCAAAGTCATTAGCGTTAACCAAACAGACCACACACTAGCGCGAAGTTTAGTAGTCATTATCGATATCTACATCGAGCTAAGCCGGAAGTCCGTGACGTCACTCGGTCCGATGCGCTAAACTAGCCGTGTAAGCGATACAAACAAAGAAACTATACTCCGGCTCAGCCAACAAGTCGGCCCGTATTTGCGCATCATCGACATCGTCCCGCGCCGGAGCGCTAAGAGCCTATACAAATAACTCATTTCGAGACACTTAAGACGTCACTCGACACAGACAAAAACTAAACAAATAGTACAAATTTAGAAACGATCCAAAGGGCCCTTAAAACGTGTAAAATAGCGCGTTAGAGACAGAACAAAAACTGGGCGAAAGTAAACACGGCGCTAGCGCCTCTCCGTCACCTGCCTGACGATGTTCGTAGGAGAACTTAGTACGAGCACGTTCCGAGTAGATAATATAAGTATATATATATATTATCCACTTGTAACGAAGAAATCAACTTCTACTAGGAGTTTCAGGCATATTATCAACCTCGCCAAGGAAGAGAAGACATACTTCGTTAATGCAAAACCAAGAATTGCCTTCAATAACTGGTTTAAAACTTGCGTATTGGTTTTCGGTGACGTCATCAAGATAATGACTTTTGGAACACTTTTAGACAAAGTCAAAAAAAAGTGGTTAGATCGTTTTGCCTGTAATGGGTGATATCGGTCGGGTCTATCCGCAGCGTTCTCTTATAGCAAGTAAAACCGTAAGTTAGGACTGGGCGGCGACTATTAGTCAGTAAACATCGTGTTTGTCGAGCGAGGAGTGCTCCTTCTCTACTGAGAAACAACAATTAAGGGTAAATTTCCAATTACGCTTTAAGTTTGCTTTCATGTTAATTGTAAGGACTGTGTTGTTTATTTGCTGTTTGTGTTGATCATTCCTAATTTTGTTTATTCGACATCGTAATTAACTAACATTTACATAATAATATTATTTCTTTTCCTGTTCAATGTTACAGTTCGCTTATTGTTCTAATTAAAATGAGGAAAATGACGAGTGCTGGTCGGCCGGTCGGCACACAACAGGCCATCGCGTGTCGGAACGAATTTAAATTGTATTTCACACTACAGATCTTTTTACTTCAAATTTTAAAATTACGAGTATAGATAATTTTATCCTAAATAAAGAGTAAAAATACAAACTTTAACTCCTTAACAAAGTTTGTATTTTAACTCCTTTACAAAAGCCTAAATAACGATTTTAATTTTTCTAACATTACATCATTAAACCACCACTCGTATCATTTTAATATTTTATGAAGTAGATGACTGACTTTTATCCTTTATACGCGTATCTCGATACGCCTAACTTTATAAGAGAGATTCATAGAAGTATCTTACTTCAAAGTTACAGTTACGGTCGGTCTCCTCTATCTGTCTGTTTTGAAACTGCTCTAATGATTTCAAGTTTTGTTTTATGATATATATACTCTAGCAATTCAGCAATCCACGTAAATAAAACTTTCTATAAGGTTAGGTTCCGCTAAATATGATAGTATTCCTTGACTGAGGTTTCTCTTGAATAATAATACAACTTAGAGGAATGCGATTATTTTTGTGAATCGACTTACATAATGTTACCGTTTTAATAACAATTAGTATAGTTTAACGAGAGGACGATATCCCGGGTCACAATAAAAAATGAAAAAGGTGTTACACTCGCTCGGATATGATCAATAAATTAAATCTCCCGGAAATGTTTGTAATATATAGGCGTATGGAATCAGCTCTGTTGCGTTAAATTGTTGTATGAAAGCCTTCCCATCTGTCAATAAAATGTTGGCGAATATAAATGATTTCATTTCAGTTGTTTACAATAGATCAAGGCCAAGCGATAAAATGCGCCATGTCTCGGTTCCCACGTGCGGCGAGAATGCGTGGGCGACTCGCGATCTCTGAGCGTATGTTATTGTAGTAATAATATATAACTACTATCCACCTAACACCGACCTCAACTGTACCTACGGGCCACTTTGGTGAGGCACGCTGAATTCCTTGTAAGAAGATCCACCAGCGCGAGCTCACGTCTTAGCGCGAAATAGAACGTATTATTAACGAGAGCATACTTAGAGAATTAATGAATGATCATTCCGCGAAGTTCCGATGATGAAGTGATGCAAGTTTTCGAGTCCGTGGCTCGATCCGAGTCATTAATTCGATCTCAGTCGGAACTATAAATTATTTCGATTTTGACATCTATATACCTAATATGTTTGCCGATTTCGTCGAGCACCGCAATATTTGTTTCCCAAGCGCAGACAAACAATCTGTTTTTACACTCCTCCGTCGACTCGGAGTCGGGCTGGGCTCAGCCCCTCAGCTATTTGCACAAGCTGTTTCCTTCTCGGTCTCGTTTGCTCAACTACTTAGCGCATTTGCTATAAATTAATTTTCAGATCGTCACACGGGGTCTATTTAACCATCCACAAAAAGAGGGTCGTTAAATGCATATATTAAACACCGAGTTTTATATTGTGGACGTGTTTCATTAATAGATTCACTGAGAAATTTTAGTAAAACTTATTTGCTTGATGTCGTCGTACCCACGACCGAACCGAGGTGCTACTTTCGAATATATAATAAGTTGTTAATTGTGTACCTTCTTACGAGAATGTGCGTATAGTCTAAAATTATTATTTATTAATTTTTTTAAAACTGAACTACCCAGCAGTTCATTTATTCATTACAGATAACATTGTACAAACATGAAATGACGATCATTAATAGAATTGTCGAATTAACTTAAAGATTTGATTTGTTTGTAAAAAAATATATGATACGTTACTTTTCTTCTTACGAAAATACAGAGAATATTTTTCAATTCTAAAGAAATTACAAATCGTACAAATGTCATGTCGTGATTATTTACGAGTAATAGTTAACTTTATAAAATACAGAAGGTGTTGGTTATTTAACGAATGTATGTTTGTGAAAGCCTTCGTAACTTGTATGTTTGCAGTACGTCGTTAGCTAGGTACGGACGTTAGTGGGTTAACTGTCGCGGCGCGGGCGCAGGAAGTAAGACTCATTACTGGTTCGCAGAACACGCACACTAGCGCCCTTAGCCTCACACTAGTACGAATAGTTCGCAATGGCTCTGCGACCGTATCAATAGTCACGAAGTATTAGGTATTATGCTCAGGCTCACATTTATGCTTACGTTCGAGATGCTGAAGATTATGTCTTCTTATTAATTCTTTCTCTTCACCAGTAGCGTCCACGTTTTACGAGAGACTAGCTCGTTATGTATATTACTAACGATACCGATAGAATGTTTAATCTTATAGAATATTAGATATTTACACGCGCCTATCTCCGTACTATGTATCAAATGAACAAGAACTTAAAGCGGCAGATATAAGAAAGCGAATTGCAAACTCACTCGAAGTGTAACTAAGCCTGACGTCACGATGTAGCCGAGCCGACACATCCGGCGGCCAGGTGACGACGGCTAATAAGAGTTACTCATTACTATTACCGAAAGATTTATTTTTATTTATTAATTTTTAAGTGTTTAATCAAAGTAACTACGACTCTCCACTCTCCTACCAGGCTACCATACGTACCTATAAGTACACATTTTTAGCAAATGAAAAATGTAATTATACAAAGTAGGTAGGTACTTAATTATATTATAATATTTATAGAGGCGTTTGGTCTTGAAGTCGGCGATGTCGTGGAATAGAATTTGAACATACTCTCAGTTAGGTTCAGAACACTGACATCGATTGTTAAAGACAATTTACTTCGAAAATACTTATACACACATGTATCAAACTAAGAGATAGATATATCTGCTTCTGCCCTTTTAAAATGAAATATTTCCAAAACAATGTTTTGTTTTCCGTCTTTTAGGAAAACGTCGAATTGAAGTCTGTAAATAAGTTGTTCTATAAATAAGCATAAACGTACAAATTGACAAGTTTGCATATGGATTTGCTCAATAGTACAAAATGATCTTGTGACAGTAGCGTGTTGGAAGATATGTTGTAGTACAATAAATTGAACTTTATGGAATAGTGAAACAAGTCTAGCTTTAGATTATAAAAAACAACTAAGTACTATTGTAACTAAGCGTCGTGATTGTGAAAAATGGTCTCGTTTTCAATGTAAGTGAACCTTAAACTTCTAGAGAGCCAGAGAAGCACCCAGAGGGTTCTAAGAGCGGGTCCAGCTCGTCTGCGGACAACCGCGTCCCTTGTTATGCCGAATAATTATTAAGTAGACTGCTGTGTATGACGTGTTGTGTGTACGTACCTGATTGTAATCAACTGATTTACAAATATCAATTTGATGTAAATAACTTGAAATTGTATATAAACTATTTTTTGTTTCATATACAAGAAATGCACCTCATAAATACGAATACCTACTAACAACAATAAACTTGAGTACATACAAATCAGATCATATCACTCTGAGGCGAGCTGCGCCAATGATACGCAGTGCGAATACCTATTGGACTTTAATTGAAAACGAAACCAAAGATACGTTCCGGCAATGCGTTATGCGAGCTCTCTAAATCGCGCGTTCGCTACACCGCGCACCGTCGCGTCACCGCAGAGTGCAGGGCCGCAGACGCCCCCGGCTCTCAGCGGATTGTGTTACATGAAAACGAACCGATTGATTTTATAATTACATTATTATCAACGATCAGCATCACGGCCGATAGTTGTGAAACTTTTGACAACCGATGGCGGTGACGTTCGAATATCCGGTCGGTCGGGTCACGTGACATATTTTATATGTTTGGTACGAAGTCACAAATAAATACAAATCAGTGACTCACTGGTTATTTTGGGATGTTAAAAGTCAATGTGTAATAAAACTACCGCGGCTGTGCCCTCTACGCCGTCAGCTCGTCGACGTGAATGGTCGGCACATACCACTTGCCCAAGAAACTTATAGGTACAATTATTTTGTCTTACGATTAGATGATAAAAAGTATAAATTAGTCAAATGTTTTTTTGCAAAAGACTATAAATTGTATATAGTTTTTGTGCATTTAGAAGACTGGGTGTGCTGTGTGTGTGTAATATAGGGACAATGTGGTTGAGGGCGTTACTTTCGACTCGCATAGGTATCCGGTAGAACGAATTTTATTCATGCTATGATATACATTACTTAACAACTTTAATTTCATCCAGTTCAGTATTTTCTTCAAAAAACTGTACTTTTATACATAAAAGAAGATGAATATTGCTTCCAAGCGAATCAAATGAGCTCATGTTGATGGCAACACTAAATAGAACCTCGACCGACTGATTGGGCAGTTTTCTCGAAACTATTTGTAACTATAAGTTTCAAACGTGCTATACTATTTTATTAGCAGTGGTTTCAGTTGCTACACAACTTCATTAATAATTATAATGTTAAAACTCAAAGCATCGAACGTACATTGTAGGTAAGTACGTGTGCAGAGACGTTCGGAAACGTTTCTAGATAATTCTGTTTAAATAACAATAAAATTATAAAAATAAATGTTGCTTGTGTAAACAATGAGAGTATTATTACACTATTACAGTGCGAACCGAGAGCAGCAATTAAACGTAGCTATAGTCCAACATAACGAGCTCTGCGCGCGCGCGTGTGTGTGCCGGCGTGTCAGCACGACACACGTGTGAGTGTGTGGGTAGCGCCGCTAATTGCGCGCGATAACAGACCGACACTGCTCTTCTACCAAAACTTGTACAGAGCTCTACAAACAGTTCATTTTCATTATAATTATTATAATGATAAGTTAATATTGACTGAAGTTAAATTATTTCGGAACGGTCTGTCGCCATGTGATTAAATGAGTCGACAGCGTATTAAAATAATATTACCTACTACTACTCGTATATATTTATAACTTAGGAACTCATAGTCAATACATATTTTGAACAGGTATTTCCTTTTTTAAATAAATAAAAAAATAACATACCCACACCCATAACCCACATTGTAGCAATTTACATACATTTATTTTTATTTTATATGTAGACATTGGCACTTTTATTTGTGCCTACACCGTCACTGTCCGCCGAATGTTGTGATCTCAGCTGTTATGTCACTCTTCGAATCTGAACAGTGATTGAGAGTATTGATGTCTATCGATCGAAATACTGTTAAGTGAGCAACTAACAAAGCGGGCAGCGCAACTAACAAGGCGCTATCTCAAAGCAAAGGTACCAAAATCGTGTACCCATCCGGAGACTTTTTATAAAATTAATTTAATAAAATCTATTTAATTCGAAATATTAGCGACTATTAGAGTTTCTAAGGTATATTTTGTAGAGTAAGATCCGAGGCGAGATCTTGTTAAAAATAAATAAACATGACGCTCATGTTCGAAAATGATTTAACACGAACTCAACCGCAAACTAATGTTATTTTTAATTACTTATTAAAAGTTGTAAAGAAAAACACATCTGTGACCGCAGTTCACATCACCACCGCAGTCGCGGCCTGGTACCGCCCGCCGACTGCCGACCGCCGACCGCCTCTGTATTAGTTACTAGGTACCTACCCATCTACTAATAGACAACAATTGTGTTTGAAGCAAAAACAAAGCAAACGTTTGCACGTTACGGCTACTACAGCTACAATTGAAAATAAACCTTTTGTGTCGTTAGATTTAAGACTGACATTATTGAATTTAAATTGGTTTTTAATAACTTAAGAATTCGCTTCCACAACACCACATACAGTGCAAATAAAGTTGACAATATGTAAGGTAGCGGAAAACTACTGCATATTGCAGAAGCAGCGCCGCACGTGAGGGCTCGGAATGCGGCGTGTCGCAAGCGCGGCCGCCGGGCACGTAGCGGCCGCGCTGCGCTCCGCCGATAAAGACCACGTTAGAGCCTACCTACTGTCGACATCGCTACTGTTGCCCGATACAAAACCGCTATATCTACTGCCCACGCTACGACTATCTACCGTGAATAGAGAGATAGATGCGACAGCTGAACGTGTCTTTTCAAATATTATAACTCAACGACCTAAAGAACAGAAAGATGAATACTCATTATTATGAAATTACTGAGATGTTTGTGAGATTACTTGGTATTGTTTGTTTGTCTTGGTCGAAATCGTTTGGGTGTCTTGTCATCGATAACATAGGTGGGTAACATAATACCCGCTCAGGGCCGCAGATGCGACGTGTATTGCTGATACCGAAGCTACAGGATACGTGTCGTTACCTATAATGCACTTGCTTTCAGTTTCCCGTAAAACGGCCCATTTGTCGTAGAGATAACAAAACAAAAATAGAATAAAGCGATTAAACTAAATTCATTAACAGTAACAAACGATTATATTATTTACGAACAGTTTTTGATAACTGGAATTCCGCGATAGCAGATGACAGAGCGATAAGCCTTGCGTTCAGAATTCAGATGTAACAGAGCATTGCGTAATCTTATCAGTACTTGCATAATCCTGCGTAATTATACATTCTCTGTTGGCGCAAGCACGAGTCCCGACTACGAGCCGCGAGGCCGGGGCTCCGAACCGATATGCCTACTAGTCCTGTTACCTATATTATATTTGGTGTTAATTATAGTTTTTTATGAGTTGTCTTCGGGACAGTTCCCAAAACAAAAAGAAAATGATTAGCTTGTTCAGGGTAAAAATTTACGAAACACGATTTACGACACCTAGATTCAAGGTATGTAATGTATTACTGAACTTTTTACTTAAAAACAGCCATTAGGTCTGTAGGTATGCCCACCCTCCTTGGAAGTAGTATTTGTTTAATATATTGTTAATTTGATATCTCACCCCTCTTACGATATGAGAGAAATTAATCGAGTTTGAAAGTGAATTATCATTGATCGATTACAAGTTACACAATTAGATACTGTAGGTTAATGTCTATGCATTTTCAGTTGCAAATTTTATCTCCACAGTTGCTGTCGGTTAACAAACGTTATGAAAATTAAATAAAATGGTATTCAATATATAATTAAATAAATAAATATATATGTAGTTAGTTATTTACCAAACGAACTTCAATAACAATAGTCAATTTACCGCAGCCCTCATCATACTCGCACACAGCGCAATACATAAGCAAACAGTCCTCCCAGAATAGTGTTCAAAGTCACGTTAGCTGAGCTTGAGGATAATAGAGGTATATGAGTGGGTAATATTACTCCATTACAAAGTACATTAATATGTGAACCTTAGTCTTTTCATTAACGAAACGAACGAAACGATATATTACAAAAATAATGCCCACCTAGACGGTGATATTAATGAGCCGATTTGGAAACTTATTGTATGGAATTACTATTTATTAGAAAGATAATTTTTCTAATCATATTTGAAGACAATGGCTAGAAGAGTGACATTTGGGGTGAGATTGAAAGCCTGAGAGTTATCAACCCTAAATATTTAACCGAAGGAACAATTAAGATAAAGACGAGCAAACAGTGGCGAGCAGCTAATACATAGGCTAATGACAATGTGCGCGTCACCTAATGTGCGCGCTCGTTAGTGCGCGCTCTCAGGGCTGGAGTTAATGTGCCTCTATTGTAAATCCCGGTCAACAAATAGCTTGTACTTATATCTTTACGCACAAACTTTTATCATAAATCTGAGATTATGACCGCTTTACTTAAGCTACTTTAATTTTAATCGGTAATCATTTATCTAATCCGATCAATACAATTGAGACCCTCACTAGAGAGATATTACTTTAAGTCGAGAAAGAACGCGTGGATACATTATACGTAAAGAGGTTAAAGTAATACAGAGTTTTTCAAATTAATAGGTATTCAATACATTGCCTATAACCACTTGTAAGTTGAAAAACAAATCCCTGATTAAAAGTTAATGCTTTATCTGTAACTGAAGATTGTTCAATAAAAAAAATGCAGATATAATAATAAATACATAAAATATAAAACAGTGGGTATGTACTCACCCGTCGACGTGATGATGGTGATCGTGCGTGTAGGGCGGCGGGGGTGGTGCGGGCGCGTAGGGCTCGTAGTGTAGTGTACGATAGTCCTCACGGCGTTCTGGCGAAGGGCTTAGTTCGGGGCTGCGCCCGCGCAAATATGCGCCATCCGTGGAGCCCCCGGTTGACGGCAACCCCGCTGTCGGCTTGAACAGCGCTTCCTCGAGGTGTGCGTATGTCTGCATATCGCGCGCGTGTGTCGTATGCGCGTGCGCAGGCCGCAGCTCCTGGTAGCTGCGCGAGTGGGACGGCGACAGGCCACCGCCGCCGGGGGCGTAGCCGAAAGACAGGGGGGGCGGGCTCTCCGCGTCGCCCGCGCCGCACTCCGCCTCGCCCTCTGCGCACACAACGGTCCGTTACTCGGGAGCGCTCATTGGCCTGCGTCGCTGGCGCGTCGCTTTATTTGTGATGCGAATAGATAGCGGGCCGCGGCCGCCACTCACGTGTGTGGAAACAAAACAACAATATCGTCGCTTCGATTGCCGTCCGGCACTAGCGGGTACTAGTACACAGTACACACTACTCACGAGGACCCGAATCGTGATCAACTAACCGATGTAGTTAATCGACTACTGCTGGCTACAGCAAGTTGCTACTAAGTAACCAAAATACGAACGACTGTGTGATATAATATGGTACGGTAACATGTATTTAGGTACCAATATCCTGGTAGCAATAATGAAATAAATAAAATGAATGTTAATAATTTCAAGTTTCGACTATTGAGCGTGTGTGGTACCTACATTATTCGGTTAATCACTTGTTAGACTAACCTTTCAGGCAGTTGTTATTGACTTCAGCGATGAACGCGTCCAGCTCGAAGGTCTCGGCGCGGTGCCAGGCAGAGGGCCACGCGTCGTGCAACATGCTCACTACTCACTAAGTACCCGCGTGTTGTTGCGTTATTTTCTGTCGTACGCGTGCGGTCGCGACGACGTTCGCGTGTGGACTGGCGCCCTGGCGGTGGCGAGTGGTCGCCGGTCGGCGGGCGCGGCGAGCGTGTTCGACCCGCCCCTTGCGTCGTCACCCTGGAAGGGAGGGCAGAAAGCCTGCATACACTCCCTTGAGCCGCACTTACCTTATATTCAATCGTTATGTACTTCATAAAGCTCAGGAAAGGTTAGTGCCTACTTACCTATATCAAATTTTAGCATGCACTAGTTAATGCCTATCCCATATTAGTTATTACCATTTGGCAATTTTTCCCCTGAAGAAACTGACTTTCAGAATTGAAAACTGCAAATTTGTAGCTATTACAGATTTAGTTGCAGAACTTTAAAATCAACATCGTTATTTTGCGAAACTCATTAAAATTGACACCGAAATATTACTTACTGGTTACTATTGCAACTGAGCTGACCGAAGCCTATCGAGATCTATTTACCTGGGTAAGTTCCGGTACTCCGGTACCTTCTCGAGCTCCATGTCGGTCTCATCTCATGTCTCCACTGATTAACGAAATTTGTAAAATGAACTATAAATATAATCTTCAAATTATGATCTCGGCACATCGCACAACGGTCGCCCTGTTACTCGTAAGTGTACTTCTCATCATATTGAGAAGCCTTACCTATTCGATTGCTCTTGAAAAATAGCAGGAAATGTACCTAGTATCAATAAGTTGTATCACACTTAAGAGAATTCTGGTGGAGCACGGTGCAGCGGCAGTGATAGCGGACGCGCTCAGCTGATCGCTCACTAGCGCTGATAAGCGATATCAGCACGTGCGCGCCTTACTTCGTGTTATCGCACGGTCGCACGACTCCGACCTACACCACCTAAAGGGTCTACCCCGTACTGGGCATCAGAAGCCATTTTCTCCTGGTGTTACCTATATATATATATATATATATCTTTTATTTTTAATTAAAAAATTTAACACCGGTTGGTTGATTGCATTTAATAATATTATTCAAAATGATCGTAATGACCGATGATTCGTTAGTTCGTATACCTACTCGTAAGGTGATTAATACAAGGGTTCTACTTTCAATAATATAATATCTATGGTGTTTACAACCCGTGACCGATCCGAAGCAACCGGGTTCGCAGTATGTGAGTAGGCATATAATATCGTAGTTGTTAAAGCTAAAAAATGTGGTAATAAATCCGCAGGGTTGTGTTCATAAAGTCTGTCATCGGCCTTGTGTTTTCCGATGTTTCCATGAAGCGTTTCGGAGCGGTCTATAAACATGTCCGTGGCGGGTACGGGGTAGCGTTTCTCCACAAATCATCGACTCGTGCAAGTTATCGTCTCCCGGGAACCAATAAATTTTATCGTATTAGTGGTAAGGGTGCAGTAAATCTGCGCGGGAGCAGTTTCTCTCGTTTCCGAGTATCACGTGGCGAAAAAACTTGTGTTGTGAGAGCGCGTCGCGGGCGCCCCGCAGCGCCTCCTACGACAACAAACATCCCCAACGAGCTCGCGCCGCGCCCTGCCGACCCTTTGTTTTGAGACATGGATTACGCACAACGACGCAGGCCTGCCCACAACAACTATTATGATTTATACACAAACCACGAACTGCAAAAAAAATAGCAATTGTTAAAAACAATGGCAGAATGAGAGACACTGATGGGTGCCATCGACGCACAAAAGATTTATAGGACGAGTCGAAAAAACAGCTCAAAGAGTTGTGCACATGTTACTCATATGTAAACACAATAAGTAGTATGTCTCTACTGGTACCGGTATTGGTATTTTAGCTTTCTACAAGATTCTCAAAACGTGGTCAAAACTATGTGTATCAACATTACAAAAAAATAATTTAATATAAATAAGCATATATTTAGTTCCACTGTGTAATGTTGATAATAAAGGTGACAGTTCCGAGATTCCGATTCGAACGATTCCGAGAGTGCGTCATAATTGTCGAGGTGAACCCGACGAGACTCTGAGGGTGATTACGCTCGTCCTTGCTGCGATAAGATACCGCACCACCCTCGACTCTCTGCTAACTAGCCTACCTACTAGGAGATATGATGACATGCACACGCAAGTCGAAGATCATATCATTCGCAGTTTACAAATCAGCTACTTCAGTCTATCGGGTATTTTCCTCCAGGAATGATTAATACTTAATTCGATCAAAGAAAACTTTCTTTTGATTTTATTATATTAAAATTAATAATAACAAAAAAATATTATTTTGAAACTTCTTGATTTTCCATAACACAAGTGCTTCAGCTACTTAGGTACTTTGGGATCAGGGTAATGTATATGAAGTTGTCCAATATTTATTTATTTATTTCTAAGAGACTCCGGTTTCTGTCAAGTATACTGGGCGCGCTTAAACCATGCAATCTTCGTATTTTAGGTACATAGTACGTACGATAGGATACATTTTGACAAGCGTCATTTCTGAGTCGATCAAATTCTTCCCACTACCAGATTCCGCCCAGGAGTTGGTACCTACATTCGTTGATATTGTTGTTCTGCAAATGTTTTATTCTTTTGTCATACGCGGAGATATAGTCGTACCTTTATTTTCAAGAGTTTATATAAAAAGTTTTTTTTTTTATAAACTACCTACTAGTTGCCTACTATTCATACACAAGAGGATAAAAGCCAAATAAACAACATTTGATATCATTGAATCGGTACAATCAACATCGGTCGAGAGCTTGAATAATCTAGATGATATTCATTTGATTTGCGAAAAAATGGCGTTTTGAACATCGACGAAATTGCTATCGGAACTTTGGAAGTAAAATTAAAGTGGATATAATTAGTTAAGTGGAATGGTGTTGTATTATGAGTAAAGATATTTTAATCGAGAACTTCGAATAGTGCACAATGTAGCTAAGATTTTAGCCAATCGCATTTAATAGGTAGATACGTAAATCTAAGGTTTGTTTATCTTTATTCTTTCTTCGATTGGAATATAGTACCTATATATCTACTATGGGACTATAGTACGGTCTACTTCTTTCTGTATTATAGTTATTGTTCGAATTCCTTGAGATTAAGTTTTAAAAGTATTTATGAAAATATTTAAAACATAGATATTAGCGTCGGCTATTCTTAGAGTTTTTTAAATATCCGTGACCCATGAGCGTATTAACGTTTCCCGGGAGCACGCAATTGTGTCACAGTGGAAGGGTCGCTTTGTGTTCCGTACGGAATACTTTTCACTAATGAGCTGTTCGCAGAAGGCGGTGGGAACCACCAATACTAACAGGGTTACCTACCTGTACCGACTCATATTCGCCATAAAAAAGCAATTGTCTATATTTGTCGATAATACGACTTACCTATCATCGTGTAATCACATACGACCGGTGATCAAGCCCACGAGGACCGATAGGTACGTAGTGGCAGGAATTCCACAACATTAAATGTATGTTTTCCTTAAAAAGACACGCAAGTATTAAAATCTGCATATATTCTTTCCTTTCCTTGCCTTTCTTTGGCGAAAACCGAGTCCATAGGGGATTTGTTATGGTAAATAAGTATTATATATACCGATATTTTATATTTATTATATTTTTGATGCAGACGAGTCAATGTCATTGTTTTTTCGTTCACTCACTCGATTCGAAAGTGCTATTTGAGCGTTCCTACTTGAACGGAGAATATGGATGTTTTTAATTGATATTCGCTCATTAAAAAGTAAAAAAATAACAATTATCCCTTATTATATATATGTAGGTACCAACCTAGGTGCGTACCGCACGCGCAATTCGCATCTCTCAACTAAGGTGCCGCTCCCACTTTCTATTGACCAGTATACCTGTGTGTGCAGCCACTCGCGACTCACTTGACCGGCCAACTTAGATCCCGCTGATTGTACTTTTGTTTTATAAGTTAACTTCGACCCGCATGCTTGCGTTACAGCGACCACTAGTGCTCAGCGTTACCTATACGTGTAGTGGCCGGCATCATTATAAAATTTGAATTAAGTATTTTTTTTGCATATTAAATTTACGAAAAAAAGTAAATATAAGAATAGTTGTATTGAACAATAATCCCATTATAACACTGAAGTTGACGAAGTGCTTTCCCGTGACTAATAGAAACGGCTGTCTCAGAATACCGGAACGTTACGAGTTCGCCGGCGGAGAAAAGTAATAGAGTCATAAATGCAAAGTGAAATGACATTCGTTATTATAACCGAGGAACTCTTACTTTGTTGGTTCATATGAGTTACACTAAATGAACGGTTGTTATAGACTATGTGCGTATTAATCGTTTTATAACACTATAACAACACGTAGCTATCGTTAGTCGGGCCAGCGAGAGTCGCACTAATTATGTTAGTTCATTAGTAAGTTCATTAAAACTTTTTTTTTACTTATACAAATAATAACATTGTGGCACGTGATTAGCTTTTGTTATTTCGAACGAGCGAAACACGATTTTATATTATTTTACATTGTTTAAATAATTTCCAGCATACTTAATTACGATATTAAAGATAATTAATTAGCTTAACTTAAATAACATAAATATCGATGATACTTAAATAACAAATCCGTAATAGTAATAAATTGACAGGCAATTGCCGATAACGCAGCTTCGCCATTAATTCGTTTATGTTTTGCTCTCGGCCGAGATAATAGCGCACTATCTCTTCAAAATAAGAACGCAATCAAAAACCTTTCTTAATTAAAACTTTTATTGACCTTTGAGCTGAAGTTCGCTGCGGCTTTTGTTATTCAGCTCGTCATCGTGCAATCGTTTTACTTTAGCCACTAGCGAGGGAACCTACGACTCATCCTTTGTTACTCGTGGGGTTCATTATAGAAGTAATATAGTCACTAGCAAATAACAAAACCAGTGCCTAATTTACTACGGCTTATTTTAACTTGACGGCGTATCAAAACTGCTCTTGAGTCTTAGAAGACCAACGAATAATACCTAACGCTGAGAAGAGAACTAATATCGTTACGCAGATTAGAAAAAGCGATTCGGACATAGTGGAATAATAATAACCGAAAACAGGCGCTTAACAATTCTTCGATGACTAATTAGTTCGGAGAGATACCAGTACGAAAACAATGGCGCAAAGGAAGTGGGCCCTCTGCAAATTTTTGGCTGATTATTCACGACTCCCCTCTTCAGACCTTCGCCTATGAGCGTACAGCGCAGTCCGGGGTGCGGAGCCCCTTCCGGCCTCTCACATCCGCCCTCACGGTCTCGTCGTTGATAACATTTTACTCAAACTACATGTGTTCCAGCTCGATTGCGGTGTGCGGACTGAGCTTAACCAAAACTTTGTCGATATAGACGTTGTAATCGATGGTATGTTGTGGACAATTTGTAACCGACTTTATAAAAGATAGAGGTTAGCTGACGCTTCTTTTTTTTCATATAGTACCTATATTGCAGAGGAGAGATTGGTTACAATCACGAAATTTTTAATAAAAATCGATTCAGCAGTTTTCAGTTCTACTTCTGTATAGCAATGACGACGTTCCCCCACTCAGTTATAACATAGTTCACATTATATTTTGACGCTGTACGTCAATTATTAATCTGTATCAAACATAATTACGCATGAATCTTAAACATAATTATTGCATATAATGTGTATATACCCGCTTCAATATAGTTGTATTCCGTTATTATTATGTTAATTTATACGTATTGGTAAGCGAAACAGAGTATTAGGTACGTACATCACATGGGTTTGACAACTCGATATTGCCTGGAAAGCTCGAAAGGCCGAAGTATGACATCTCTCTGGGTTTACTATTATTATCACCTACAAACGTTTCTTTACCTTCACCTGTTAGTGTGTTTGGGACAAATATTTCTAATGAACCGCAACCGACTGTGCTCTCATTTTGAGCGTGACATTGTATTTGATGTGTAAATTTTAACAGGCATGTAAATGAGTGCCATAATATATATTAAACTACCTCCTTGTAACACAGTTCCAGAGACAGAGCCGGCAACAAATAGTTTATTTTAAATCTCATATACCTACTCGTACTCAGCTACCGATGCGCATATTTTATAGTAACGTGTATACCAAAAGTAAATCGGTTTTTGATAGCTCTTTATTTTAATTTCACAATTTTATGAAAATAATTAGCACCGCCGTCTTTTAAATTATTTATTGATTATTATTAATAACTCATAATTACTTAACTTTTACCTAAAGCAGCTAACGGGTATTTTAATATCTTTAGTCATTTATATTATGAATATTCATTACACACAGCTATTAACAATGTTAGTTTTATTAGAACGCAAAGTGTCGTTCGTTTAAATGATAATGTGTTCAATATTTTGACACTGAGGTGTAGTAAATTTCTTAACATTTCACTCGAACTGCGCGCGTTCGCAGGGATATGCTTATGCGTTTACTTGTAGAACTCTGGAATTACGTCAGACATACCATATACTTAATAGTTTTGTACAATGTACCTTTGTATTTATTTAGCTTCGTACATATGTATTTTCATACAAAGTTTTTGCGTTATGTTTTATTTTAAATATATTCTTTTTAAACTTTATGTATGCCGAGACATACAGTGCCTCGTCTAGTCTGTTCTATAAGTGGTAGGTAATGAGAAGTTTCACGGTTTGCAGTACAATCATAATAGGTAAAATTATTTCCACATACCTATACCAACGTCAGGTATTATACTAACTCACATATACCGATGTGTAGGATCATTCAGACATCTATATACCCAATATAAAACTGAATACAACGAATACATAGATAACTCAAATCACTATCATCGTCGGCGCACGCTGGTGTACTTTTGTAATGAAGAAAATAAAGGCGGTAAATCGGTGATAACCACGAAAATGATGGAATCCGAGCGATGAGCATGTTCTACTTTGATTATTATCGTCAACACGTAGGTACCTAAGTGTAATGCTCACCGATGCGATATGGAACACCTACTTGTAGAAGAAAAGTAATAGCTATCAATTTAAATTTAGCATTTAGGTACCTACTTGGACAAAATGCAGGAGGTAAAGTCTTGGGCATACGTCTTTAGGTATACGGCGAGTTTTTTATGAGAATTAAAGAAGGCTCATTGTTGCCGAGGAGCCGAGCGACGGGGTGAGGCGAGGGGGGCAAGGGATGGGTAGTGAGCGACAGTTTAAATAAATAAGATATTAATATTTTGAAGCGAGGGCCGGAGGTCGCGCTCGGCTGTTATCAGCGAGCTCCGCGTCCCCCGCGCTCCGCTGCCCGCACACCCGAGCCCGCCTGCACCGCCGCATGACCCTCGCCTCGCTTCAACACTACTCGCAATTACCAATACTTAACATTTTAAATAAATACTAATAATAAGTAAGCCTGTATATATTCAAAATAAATATAATTCGAACGGAAGATGCACTCAACTCCACCGCAAGCCTTGATACGGCATTACTTATTCGTTTTATACTTCAAGTTATGGCGGCGATTCGCGAGTCATTTTAATAGTTTAATGTTATCGCCTTTGTACGCCGTCATATGAGCGCGACGTAATTATTATTATTTTGTGCGAAGGCTTGAATATTACCTACTAACTACCTTAATGATTTTAGGCGTGTTTTTCTTTTTCGATATTTTCGAATAAAATCGTCAAAGACCCGAAAAGATCAGCCACATCGTTACGTAAGCGTGTAATCTCCTGACCTCCCGACGTAAACACCATCTTATCTCGCTGCTACTTTTTAACGACGCTACGACGGAACTGGGCTCAGATAACGCTATTAGAGATGGCTCATTATTACCATTCATAAATACTAATCTCTATACTATATTCTCAAGGTGGTGGAACTAGACTCCTGCATTTAGCAGCAGCCAGCGTCGCCGCGTGGTCACTATTGCAGATTTTTCCAGTCTTTTAACACTTACGACTACGACTACTACGAGTAAGTGAGCGTCGTGGTTTTTCGTCGAGACGTTTTTATCATGGTCTGGTTTCTGTTATTGTGTTGTCGCCATAAATTCCTCTTCACGCAAAGCAGAATAAAGTAATGGCAATACAAATAAATTATATAAGAACTCTAATGTCGATAAAAAGGATAGTCTTCAGACATTCCGGTGGAATTTTAAGCGATAGAACAGATGCGCTCCAATTACCAATCAAGACTTTCCGAGAAATTGATATTAAGAATACTTATTCATGAAAACTTCATGAATCGAATATTCGCTAAGATTTTTTACAAGCTAAGAGCTTGACATATAAATCTTGAATGTGACAACAAAGCTACGAAAATATAAAATAAATAGGTACCTACTTATCGAAATTGTATAAGAAATCAAAAGTACAAACTGCGTGCTGAGAACCCGCGTTAGCTATAGGTAAGTATTAAATAAATAACAAAAACAATGTCGTGTGATTACTAGGTAATCATATTTTCTTAATTTAAATTCGCCGCGGCGCACGAGACGACTTACAACAATCGCTTACCTATTAGTCTATTATTAATTATCATTTTGATAGAATAACCTAAACTCAACTCTTCCAACTCCGCAGAGTCAATACATCAGACATGGGATGGGCAAATTATTATTTTCTATACCAGAATTCCGCATTTTTAACTTCTATTACCTATGTTACAAATAAATTACACATTATTTTATAAGACTACGCAATGCAATATTATAATACTTAATATGATAAAAAGCGTGGATTTAGTAATCGTTGATTTCGTTAGTTTTTGCCCATTTATTTCACATGGGCAAAAACTTAAAAAAATGAGTAAAAGAATAACTAACGCCGATTCTTGCTGGTGCTCTCAGTAGAATATTTTGTATATGTAACGTTACATTCAATTTAATAACGAACAAACTGTAACGCGACTATACTGCTCGAAAGGGCCGCCATGGATAAACTGTATTTTGATTTTCGATTTTTTATGAATATCTTACCTCTTTGAACTCTTGGTATGTGGTTTTACATGATTATTATTAAGTACTTATATTGCGCTATCGACGTCTCCGTTAGTACCTATTCGATGCGCTCGCGTCGCTGCGTCGTCTTTGTAGTGAACATTGTATTGTGCACGTTTTTCATCCGAATTTCGAATCGACGTTGTATGATCATGCACGTCTACGCGCGTCGCGCCGTATCGCGGCCCGAGCGGTCGGCGGCACGTACGCGCGCCTCTGAGGCAATGTGTTGTGAAACATTAGCTGCCTCCGTGTCCGATACACAGACAGTTTATTTGTAATAATACGTCTGTTTTAAATATTAAATTTAACTTTTGAATGTACATTTTTCTTGATGGAATTTATTTTGTTTTTAGCGGGTTCAAATGCAAGTGTCATTGGTAACCACTCGCATTGCAGCGCGAAGCTGACGATAGCATTTCGGTAAGTTGTTGCAGCTGTCGTGTCGCGTCGCGTCGTGCTGTTGTCGTAGAGCGCGAAGTGGTACGCGAGGCGAGGCGAGGTCTGCGGTGCGCGGCGCGGGGAGCGGTCGGGTCAGCGCGGGCGCACAGGGCGCGCTTATCGCTCTCCTCGCCGCCCGCACCGCGCACCTCCCCGCCGCACTGCCTGCGCCGGCGCCGAGTTAAATGTGAATCAGGTCGACGGCTCTACATCTTTCTACTCGTGTCATAAGCTTAAAGTACATATTTATAGTCATTTATGACATATTCGCTCAAAAAGTTTCCTTCGCCATTCTCGCATTTAATAGAACTGTACCAGCATTTGAAAATACAATGTAAATAGAATATTCAGTAATGTAACAATTGTTCGTGTCGTAGGTACGAGTAACCATTAAATGAAACGACTCTACTCAGATACGCGTCGTAAATACACGTATACGCCTGCTAAGTTCGTGACAAACTCTAACTTCAGTAACTGAGAACATAGTCGAAGAAAATAAGTCCTAGTGCCATCCACGTGGCTACTGATCTGATCGATATTCGTCAATAAATATTAATGTAAATATTATGTTCTTAGAGTTTACGATATAGTTTCACTAATTATTTCTTGCACTGAACTAATAGGTAGGTACAGTCAACACACGAGTCATGGGTTGACTTCTAATACATTCAATAATCGCGTACAAATTTACTAATAGTACGCGAGCAAAGTTAATAAAAGCATGCGCCTCCGGGCCGAGAATGCGTGGTGCCATGAATGAAGCGTAACCGGACACGTTTACTCCTCGGCGAGCGCGAGCTGCTGCGTTGCGTACTCGGAAACGTGAGCGGGACAAAACTGATGCTCTGAGAACTGCTCGCAGACCAAACAAATCGATCTACATGCAGTCACACGGCACACCGCCGCCGGGCTGGCGCGTTACCAGACCATCTACGGCAACGGGGCGTCGAGTCAAAGTCTTTAGATGACACGGGCAGCAGCCACACTTGATAATATTTAATAGTTGACTTTGGCGCAATGCTGCACACTTGACAATTTTGTTTATTGTATATGTTCAAAATACGCTATATTTAAGTAGGATCTTACATCTCTTTGAAAGCGAATTGGAATGTACTCGGACAAACCGACAAGAACTCACTTACAATACTTATAATATTCCTCAAGTAAAATGACAGATTCTACTAAGTATATATTGGTTATTACAAGTTTAACTTTACATTTAAAGACTAATACAATGAATATGAGTAATTGAAAAATTAAATGTGGCGGCATCATAAAGGTGGGCTATATTAATTTATTTTGAAAAAAGATACCTCGTTTTACTGAAACGCCTATCAACCGATGCGCGCGATGCGAACGGATCCCGTAAGATGCTCTTATCGACTAATTTTTGTATTATTTATAGTTTTACGATAGATCCAATAACTGATTGCAAATATTTGGTGATAAGAGTTATTATATCAACAGAAGGAAAGGAGCGGATTTCATTAGAAGGCTTCTTCCATTTTTTTTTTATAAAATGCATGGGACATTTTTTTTTAATTCTCTTGTTTGACATACAATTATTATTTTTAATAAAATAATTGTCTGTTAGACAAAAATACACCGCTGGTATAAAAGCCGACTAGTGAAAAAAAAAATCTCGAAGTCTATGAAAACCTAATCGATTGGGAATTACTTACAAAACCTACGTAAATAGGAGTCGGTTGGATAATTATAGAATCGACGGTCTGGGCTCCTTACAGAAGAACGATAGGTCGTTTTGATCTGATTTTGATCAAAAGATAATAAGTAATGGGCGACTTATTGTCTTAAATGTACCAAACTGGACTCAAATATTAATGAGTACGAACAAAACTACACAATAAGTGAAAATAGAATAACACCTGACAAAATCCGACGAAACTAACTTAGCGAGATTTTTGAAATCAAAAGTGTTTGGTTACTGAGTACTATACTTAAATAATAATGAATACATATTTTTAAATAGGCGTCGCAGTGGTGGTTTCATTCCCAATGTTTGCTATCTGCAATGTCTATATACCTAAAGTCGTTAGTGTCGTAATAACCGACAGTTTTTTTAACTTGTTAGTAAAATATTTAAACTTTTAGGGATCCAGACAACGTTAATAATGCGAAAGAATTACTAACAATGTGTGGTTGGGTAGCTGGACCATCAGGGTTACCTATGTTTGTTCCTCGTATTAAAAGTGTGTACGTTTTTAAGTTCGTTCCTCTAAAATGTGTTTATCAATTTTGAATTTATCATAATAATGATATTATCAAGTTTTTTTAGTTTCCGATTTTCTTCCGATTCACGAAAAATCTTTTAATCACATTGTCATCGAACTTGCTTTTCTTTGCTATTCTATATGTTTGCCTGCAGTGGCCGTCACAAGGTCATTGTCCCGTTCAGAATTATCATTTATAGTCATTAATAATAATTATATAAGTATATACTATTCATTAAATCCGGTGGTACATTTATGTGACAATTTCAAAAATCGTTAAATCTCTTTTGTCGATCCGTATTTACCCGAAATAAAATACTGCGTAAATTTAAGCCTTAAGTAATTAATTTAAATGCTATTTTATGGACAAACGATAGATCACCTCACAGGGACCACTCGGTTGTTACCTGAGAGCCAGACTGGTTGTTTGTTATAACTGTTATATAACATTGGATCAAATCACAAGATTACGCTGCCATACTAGGGTATAGAGGATATTGTTAATTATCAAATACGTTAATTTTGGAAAAGATCGGAAAAAATTATCATAAGTTTAGTTCTAAAGGTTCAAGCTACTTGGTAATCTGACGAGTGTTTCGTGCTCGTAACCAGAGAGGTTAAATATCGTCGAGCAGTTACCGAGCAGATACCGCGACGTCACCGCGAGATCGAGATGTGTCGAGCTGACTATATTTCATTTGTTTCGACGTACGCATAATGTTATGATGCTGATTACATGTTGTGTCCATTAAACGTAAAGTGCGTTTGGATTAATTTTTTAATATCATATTATACATAGACGCTTACGATGTCTGAAACGTTTACCGCGAGTAGTTCATGTGTTATTAAATGATGTATTTAAATTGCAAAATGTTTACTGCTTGTACGGAATTGAGCAAGAAATATTATAAGTGGTATTCTTTCTTTATAAGATGCGTACAGATACCAGAAACATACGTTTAAATTGACAATGACAATACAAAACACACGTTCCAATTTTCATAGTGATGCTAAAGTGACGTGAAATTACAAGCGCAGTCCTACGATGCTTGCGAGTCGCAGCGCTGACACGGGTCGCCGTTATCAGCGGCGGGCGGAAACCGCGCCACCGCCTCCAGCCCTGCCGTCTGTCATGCTTGCCTAGCTCTGGTTGCTACGCTCATATGGCACTTACGTAGTATTGGACATTTCATCTCACTCACCCGTGTCGCAGGAGCCATCCGGACCTGAACCCGACTAGTCGTGCTACCATTTTTCTGGCGCGAGTGCTTCGTGTGGAAAACTAACGCAATTAAATCGGCATTAGTGCGATAACGCGATGTGAATGCAGGTGCAGCGACACAAAGCGGGTCAGCGGCGCGGGCGGCGGCGCGGTCAACACTCGCTAACAATAACAAGGAAACTCGTAACGGAGGCGCGCGGCCCGCGGGCAGCGCGCGCGGCTGCCTACTGCCACTCGCTGAGTTCGAGCGATTTCGCTTTATCTAATCGTCGGATGATAAAGCGTTGCGACTCCCGCGTGTCTGCCGGCGCAGCGCACACAATCCGCCGTATGCGCCTGCGCACCGCCCGCGACACTGCATCATGCACGCTATACCACCGAGCACACATCACATTCGAGAGCTGACGAAACATATCGAACTAACAGCCATGAAATCAATAAAGCCTACCTTCTATTACATCATCACGAAGGAAGTAGGTAGGTACTAGGTACACAGGGCAAGTTTAAGACTACACGAAGGCTCACCTACTAAACGTGACACTTATGTATAAGTTATAATCTAATATCCAGCGTGCAGACTCTGAGTGGTATGGGTGGATCTACCTACTTATACGCTAACTGCTCAGGATCTTGCAATAAACCCAACCCTTGATAAACTTGAAACGCATACTTACTTATAATTATGTTTGTATATAGCAATATAAGTATTTATCAATAAAATTGTTTTAAAAGTTTACTTTTTCACAATTAGCTACCACTTACCTACGTAACGACATCGTACAGAATGATTTCTTTTTGTATTGTAATGTAAATGTAAATGTTTTGGTGAATGGTTAGGCATAAGGTGATACTTGTTTTTGTCACTTAGGATAAGCTTATTTCGTACCGAGCTAGTGGGTGATTTAGTTATATCATTCTACTCGAGTTGAAACTTTATAGAGTGCTGCCAACGAGCGCGGCCTCGTCTGCGGCGTCGTCGTGTAGGAGAACGAGGTACTCACCGAAATGGTATTCAGTCTTGGTGGCAGCCATCGCTGTGCTGAGAGGCAGAGCAGTAAAGCACGGCAAGGGGATGTCAATGGGTCCACGAGCGCGGCCGTGTGGCGCATCGCCGGCGTCGGGAGCGTCGTACGTGTGTTCAGTGCGCGTGAGCAGAGCGCGCGCGCGCGGCGGAGGACGGCGCGCGAGTCCGCGGGCCGCGCGCCGCCCAGCAGCGCCGCCGCGCTGCGCTGACGCAACCGAGACTTCGCCACACCGCGCACCACCACATCATCACTCAGCACCACCCTCAGCCGCTCAGAAAAATTCAATCAGATTTATTTTTTTGTTTAATAGGAATTGACTACCCCGGTATCTTTTAGTTTATAGCATATTTATTTATAGCTTTACTAAAAAACTAGCGACCCACCCCGGCTTTAGACGGGTGCAATTTGTTTATGATTTATTATTCAACATTTTATTGATATAGCCGTGAGCCGGCTATCCGACCGCCCATTTCGCAGCTAACGGTTTTTTCGTTGCACGGAATTTGGAATCGTTGATGTCTTCTGTTTTTATTGGTATTTCTATCCCAATCATTGGATAAAATGGAAATACCTCTGTCAATATGGTATACGGGAAAAAAATACTATTTATATCCATACAACTCAAGAATGGTAAAGCTTACTAATAGTGATTTTTTAACTCTTAATAATATTGGCATAGATAACCCGACTTAAGTATTAATATTGTCTATTTTATGATTTTATACATAATTATTAATAAATTAAGTTAATATTATACTAGACGACTGGATTGATCTGCTTCGAAAGGAATAATAAATGTAAATGCGCTTTGACTGCGAAAAAGTCCTACCTACATACCTATATGCATATTACAATTTATTGCGTTACTCTTGTGGTCATGGTTTGATGACATATTCTTGTCAAATAATCTTCGTATTTTTATATATATCAGCGTAACTCCAGGGTGAATATATCCAATGTTAGAATAAAACGTGATTGCAGAAGTCTCCATTAATGTTTCGAGTGATTGTCACTATAACATAGCCGCGGTGCGTATATTACAACGATATTACTCAATAGTTTTATATATTTTGCTGCTACTACTAACCAACGAATCGATCGTTCTTATTAGTAATGATAACCTATCCCGTGTAAAACGATCTTAAGATAAAGTTGTTATTTTTATGAATTAGACTAATTATTTCTCAATGATTTAGTAACAGAATTCACAAAAGACGAGTTCGTTAATTACAGATGGCCATGTTAAATATGTATTATTAAATTAATTAATCTGATTTTTAATATTAACAAACATTTTTATAATAATTGCCAAATATATATTATGGCCTACTTAAAATTATTTTATTTATAATAATCAAATATAATCTTTGTAAATAACTAATTTACAATTAACATCGTTAGATGGCGCCATGATGCATATAAGGCCCCATACATCCCTCCTGGGATCAAGGTAAACAAGAAGGTAAACGTTCAGGGATGGTGGCCAGCTAGCAATTTAAAAAGGAATATAGGATAGGTATTTTTTTTATCCCACACGTAGCTTGGCGAATGAGCCACATGGTGGTACGTGGTCACCATTACCCATATAGGTACATTGGTACCTACTTTAAAATAAATATTAATTAATGCCACCAACCTTGGGACTTAGATGTTATGTCCCTCGTGCCTGTAGTTACACTGGCTCACTCTTCACCCTTCAAAACGGAATACAACAATCCTAAGTAGTGCTGTTTGGCCGTAGAATATATGATGAGTGGGTGTTGATCCATCGTCCTATAATATCGATTCGCATGAGTTCTAAGAAAAAAAATGATCTGCTTACGGGACAGAACACAATGTAAGTATTGTGACTTGCATTATTTATAAAACAGCTAAGAAGTTAAAAAGCTAAATTCTGTTTGGAAATTTCAAACTTAGGATTAATTTAGTCGTGATCCGTTTGTGGTTTCTTATGAGATCCAAATCACCGACCGAATGTGAATAAAGTATCGACTACGAATCAATGGAGAGGCGACAGTACTTAAATGTGCTTTATTGCACATCAAGAATAAATAACAAACGGAGATAAATGCCAGTTGTAGGTAAGTATTAGGTGTTTTTGCAATCAATATATTTCTTCCGAGTCGTTTGATAAATTTAAATTAAATGATTGCATAATTTGATAGCAGGTGGAGAACATCTATTTCCTAGTACTAATACCTTCACGAGATTTTTACCAGTAACTACTTGCTGCAAATCTGTGTCGGGGCGTATCAAGTTCTACGACAGAGACGTAGCCCTCATGACTTTCACCAAACTTTCAACTAGCCCGTTACGTACTTACTGCCTTTGTTAAGTGCGCACGAAGGTAATGGGATGTAAAGTGACGTGTCCAGCACCCGATACTGTCTTTAACCATTAAATGACGTAATTATCCATTAATTTTGTAGATCTCCGGCTGTCATCTGTGTAAATACGTTTCAGACGGTCTTGCCCAAATATCTATCTTTGTAAGAGACCTTATCGGACCCATTACTTGCGCCATTGTGAAGGTTGGTTGTGATTATTTTAATACCGTTTCATATTTTTGACAGTATCGACGCAACCAAATAATTATTTGTTATGATCATACATACATACATACATACATACATACATACATACATACATACGACCAAACAAAATCTCAACATTACCGAGTTGCAGCCAGTAACGAAGCTAAAACGGGGTCCCGATGCTACTAACTGATTAATTTGCAATAAGACACACCATCGTTGCCGCTTTGCTATTCTAAAAACGCAACGATCCAGTTGCGGTTACGTTAGAGTTGAATCGGAATATAATCGGGATCGTGGACACCGAGTGCTTTTTCGCGAACTCAAAGTCGGTCAGCATGCTATGGAGCGACCACGGGTCAACTAACACAAAAACTACAAATCAGTGATAACTTGACAATTTGTATTAATTAGGTACCGATTCCCTGAAACTAAGGACATGTGCGATACACGCCGTCTACAGTAAGAGGGCCTGCTCGCAAAGCTTGAGATTTTCTCATTCGAAGGTAATAAATGTAAACCAGTGAAAAATATTTTAATACAATAAAACAACGAGGACAAGTAACTCCATAAACAGAACGTGACTTTATTACAATTCCCTATAAGCAAATCATTATTTAAGCTCTTAGCGCCATCTAGTATGACTAATATCGGACAACGACGTTCTCGAGTCTGGAGAGCGGTGCGTCGGCTTCACTTGCTATTGCAATGGTGCGGCCACAGATGGCGCGTCCCTGTACTCGTTGACGTTTGTTTTTTAACTGTAGTATTAACTATCAACAATAACTTAATTGTACAGATAAACGTCCACTTGAAATGAAAAGAAATGTTTGTGTCTTGTATGCTTAAATATGTACAAAATGTTATCTTTCAATACTAAAATAATTATAAACAGTGACATCTATTAGTACTAGGCCAGAACTTTCGACCGGCCGGCGGTATGAAGTTATAAATAAAAACCGGCCTACTCGGCCCAGTGCCCACTCGGTCTAGTTATGTTCTGTACGCGGTCTTGATATTTAATCTCGGCAGTGACATTTTGTGTTAAAATATTGTAAAATATATAGGACTGATGTCAGCATTGGCTGCGGAACTTGTGGCGCCAGAGGCGACGGGGCGTGCAGATGCAGAACAGATACAAGTGCGAATGATGCGGCGCGAAGACGCGGCGGCCGTGCACGAGATGATACATGTGAGTGTGGAAGACGACGGACGGCAGTGTGCGCCTGTCAGCCGTCAGCTCTTCAAGTGCCAAGTGTCAACGTGACGCTCCACACTTGTGGATTTGATGTGACGTGAATGTTTTGATTTTACAATCAGAACTTAAGTAGTACTAATTTTACAAAAATAAATTTTGTTTAAAAATTATCAATATATTTTTTATGATAAGTCTCGTGGATAAATAATAACTCGACGAATTAAAATGTCTAATACAATACATTACTATAATATTCCTGGGGCAAAAATCTAATAATAGATTATGATAAGTAATAACCTTTACTAATTGCTATATAATTAAAATATGCTATCCTTAATCCAATGTTGTAATAAATTAGTTGTGTAGTCGCTAATTCGTTAATCACTATTTAATCGTTATTTTAACGGCATAATGCTAATATATTTTCGGTACTTTCTCACTCAACATAACTAAAATATTTCGTCCTTAATAAATTAAATTCATTCAATATTTATTGTTGTTATATCTACAGCAAATAGAGAGCTAACAGTAATTTATTTTAGAGATGCCGTTTCGCAAATTTGCATACTATCGCTGACTATTTTCAGGAATTAGCGACGTTTGAGGGAGTACCCGACGGGCCGAAGCTCAGCGAGCAGGGTGAGTCGAGCCGATGCCGGTCAATATACCTAATCACGAGTTCAAATCTCGTTTTATATTAAATAATAACTTTCTTTATTTTTTAATCTCTCACTTAATTGGATAAGGATTAATGCTGTATTGCTTTAAATAGTCAAAGTAAGCCATTGTTTCTCGTAAAAAATTAAGGATAAAAAATGGTTATTGTGGATTAACCCTAAGAGATAGACATATACCATCGCGTTTTTGAAGACCTTTTTAAGGTGTACAATACTGTGATACATTATTTTGATCTATGTCGTAAGGTCGAGCCAGCATTTGCAATGTAAGCACAAATGTTTTTATTTACGACACTTCACTTTGGAAACCTCTAAAATTATCAGTGTTTCTCTACTATGTGCATGTGTTATACATATATACCTTTCTTTTGAATCAATCTATCTATTAAAAAAACCGTATCAAAATCCGTTGTGTAATTTTAAAAATCTAAGCATACATAGGGACAGACTGCGGTAAGCGACTTTGTTTAATACTATGACGTAATGATGATAAAAAACCGGTAGTGATTAATTGATACGGCTCTTAATTTAGTAATTTAAACGAAAATGCGTACGAAATTTATAAAAAAAAGAGCTCAAAATTTAAATCTACCAACTCAACTCTTTTCTTTATGCATATTTACAACAAATGTTATACTATACAGATTTAATAGAAGACGGTTTCGAAAGCTCACCATCGTGGTTTTTTGGACTGGTAGCCGAGAAGGACGGGCGGATGGTAGGGCACGCGATGTGCAACCGTGCGTACTCGAGCTGGACACGTCGCGCCTTCTACATCGAGGACCTGTACGTGCGGCCGACAGCGCGCCGCGGCGGCGTCGCTCGCCGCCTGCTGCAAGAGCTCTGTAGGGTAGGGCTGTCGTGTTGTCCCATCGGGTCATTAGAGTTATAAAGAGTACAACAAGAATTACAAGTATGAATGAATAGGTTAACATTGCATTGCTTAATAGAATAAAAGTAGTTGGAGTTTCTTATTTTGATGAGATGATGTAGCGATAAAGAAAACGGCGTTGTACGTATTGAAGGTGTACTGTTCACAGATAGCGGTAGCGGAGGGCGTGCACCGCGTGGACTGGCACGTGCTGGAGAACAATGCCGACGCGCTGGCATTCTACTCGCGACTCGGAGCACGCGACCTGCGACTCACGGAGGGCCGCGCTGCGCTGCGCCTCGACCGGCCGCGCATCGAGGCCGTCGCTGGAGGACACTTGCTGTCTGCCGTCAAAGGCGAAGCGGTTGAACCTGCACTTAATAGTTAAAATTACAACTATTTTGTTAATTATGTGTCTCAAGTTTATAGTTTATACTTTTTTTTTACTTTAATATCTGCTACGAGTGACATGGTTTTAAGACCAGTATTTAATCATGATTAATAGATGAAATATTTTGATGTTACATAAATAATAAAGAAAAATAAAAAACCGACAACTATGTATAGTATGTATAGTATGTATACCAACCCAATGAGTGCAAATAATAAAATAAAACGAAAAATCATATCAAAAATAACGAAAACCTTACATGCAGTCGGTGCAGCCGAGTCTGACCTCTCAGAAATCATTTTTAGAATCCTGCTTTCCCATATACGGCGTTCACTAGAACTCTAAAAGTATCTTTGTATTATTTATATACCTTTACGTATATTGTAGACCTTTTTCATTTCATATAGGTAGGCTGACTGGAAAATCGAATGGGAGACTTGAGGGTGAGAGGGTGAGTGGCCACCACTGCCGAGAGACATTGGTACCTCAAGATAAATATTACTAAATCCTTACAAAAATAATGCGCCACCAACGTTGGGAATTAACTAAAGTGTTATGTCCCTCATGTGTTATGTACTTACCGGGGCGCACTCATCCTTTAAAGCGGAACACAACCCTATTAAGTATCGCTATTTAGCGGTAGAACATAGTTTATTTATGTATTTATTGGATGCATAGATTTTTTTTATAATATAAAAATATCTATTAATTAAGCCTACTTATCTATCCAAATAAACGACAAAGTAAGACACAAAAGTTTTACCTATTCTATAATATATATAGTACGCATGCAAAGTATATAAGTGTAGGTACATATGTACCTATAATGATCTTTTACGATAAGGTCTATTATACCTATCCTATCAAATATATTACTGTGATACATTGTTTTTAAAAAAATAGTATTGTAACCGCAAACGTTTTAAATATTATTTTACGTGCGCATGCCAACCGAATTGACCGGTATAAGTTAAGCTCTATTTCATATGATCGACTACATTGATGAAAGCTCAACTTACATTGGACACTTGGAAATTACAAAATCTCCGAATCTGACAATTTATAAACGTTTCACAGACTATAGATAACGAAAGTTTCAACCAAATCAACTTGACAATATTTTACAATAAATATTCAGTTTTTTTTTAATTGGCATATCTTATTTATTTGGGAACCAATTTTAATAAAACAAAGTCTACACGTTACCCCAAGTTTACTACAGTACAATACAGTAAATCCGTAAAACCGTTTCATATTATGTAATTACAGGAATTAGTCGTAATCGATTAATAACTGTTTCAAATAAACTATACAACAGCTAACGATGGAATTTTATGTACCATTAATATGCACGCTATATTACACTGAGCTACGTACAAGACGGCACGAGCAGAGAATCTCAACTTAAACGTTCCCTCAGAAATGTCAAATGCGCAGACGCGATGAGGGTCGAGCGACCCGCACTATCGCGGACGCTGCCGGTCCCAGTAGCCTGCGATCAGGCGGCGCGACCTGGTGCTCAGCGTATAGGTTCGCGCGCCTCTGACGGCCGCCGCGGCCTCACGCCGCGAACTTTGCCACACAACATTGACGAGACAAGCTCTCAGTGATGCGGAATCGCTCGTCACGCCTATACCATGCCAAGCCTTGCGTAATAATAATAATTGTTGTGTGAAATTCGGCTACGTTTTTATTTAAAGAATATATGTCTGAGCTTTCATACAACGTGTTGCGCGACCTACTTTCGCAGTCGAACTTATCGACTGGTAAATATATGTAAGAGTACAAGTTAGGAAGATGAATCATATCTCTCAATACGAGCTTAATCGCTTATTCATTAAATTAGTAATAAATTAGTTACGTTTCATTAATCTATTAATGTTGCAGTAATTCTGATCTATTTAAAATAAAACTATGTAATTATATTTATAATAAGCAAGAAAGAGGCGTCTCAAAACTATTAATTATTATTGAAGTTATAACTTTGTCTTTGCCAATAAACTATTTTAATTATTATATTTTTACTACAGATAATTTGTACGCAAGTTCGTAAATAAAAGTAGGATAGAACAAATATAATTCGAATATTACTTAAAGTGTTCAACTTATAGAAATGATTTACAATAATTCTCTTCAATATAAAACAAGTATGTGTGAATAAACAAGGAGCACCGGTCAGTTATTGATCAGCTTATTCACGGAACAGGAGACAGCTGTTTGATCCGACGCGGTCAGGCGAGCGAGTAATCTGTGCAGCGGAGCGCGAGCGTGGCGGGCGCATGGCGGCGGTCACGTGACGCCGCGCCATGCGCGTCCGCCCGCCGCTGTCCCTGTTGCTGGTTACGGTGGCCGCCGTCGCCGTTATCAGCGCGGTTCCCTTCCATGTCCCGGAATCCACTCCCGCGTCTCTGCTGCTCGTGGCGCAGTCTGCCTGTCAGATGGACGATCCATCTCTCTTTTCTCAAAAAAGTCTTGAACGCTATGCTGCTACAATCACACGCTATTCTAATATTTCTCATCCATACCATCTTCTGAATTACGAAGGTAATTTATTGAGATTTTACGGGTTACTTTTTTCTTTAAATGTTAGTCCAAAGTCTGAGTCGAAGCTTATCGTTTTAGAAACTTGTGGCATAAACTGGGAAACTAAAGTCACCCGTCGTGCATTGACGACGCTCGGAGCGGGTGGTGGAGTAGTCATATCGGGAAGGCCTGGGACGGCAGTGTGTAATAGCGTGTCTTTAGCAGCGCGAGCTCTACACCGCCCACAGCCTGCCAAGTGTAGCGAGACACATGCCCGAGGCGCCGTTGTAGTTCAGCTAGCTGTGGACCTGCACTGGCGACGGGCTTTGATGTTGCCAACGAGTGTTGTGAACGAGTGTGCTGTGGCACAACAGGAAGTTGAGACAGCTCTCATTGCGGCCGGTGTCCTCGTGAAACATGTGCATACAAAAGCCGAAGACTCCGCTCTCCGTCCGCATGGTGAGCGACTGTATGATACAGATGTAATGTCTTTAGAGGATATTTAAATTTGTTTACAGCGCAAGCGCATAGTTTTGCGTTTCATGTAAAAATACAATCTCGACGAAAGTACCAATAAACAAAACGTTTTTTTCGTCGTACTGATTTGACTGGTAATGTTTCAATAGTTTGCGTATCAATCAAATTAAAATAAGTAAGTTGCATAGCTTTAGATCTATTTTAACTTTAAAGGTTTTTGAGTTCATGTATATTATGTTCAAAAGTTCAAATTAGGTCAAAAAATTTGGTTTCAATTCCTCAATAAATTTAATAATAATTTCACATAATTTCATACACATATATCTCACCATGCAATCTCGCCGCTCAGACGTCCCACGCCCCGCGCTCCTGTCTTATACTCGAATGTACTTTCTAATTTTAAAAGGTCCGAAATAATGTAGTGCCTATGTATTATATTATGTCAACTTCAAAATTGATGAATTTGCACACAAAATTTCATCCCCCACTTAACTATCTCGTGGGGTTAATTAAAAAAGTAGCAAAAATCGGTGCCGTGGCTTAGCTGTGAAAGCGTAACAGACAGATAGACAGAGTGTCTTTCGCTTTATAATATTAGTATTATTCAAAATAGTTAGTTGTTACCCGCTCGTAATTAAGAAGTACGTTTTAGGAAAATATAACCTAAAAGGGTCTGAAGTGAAAAAATACCTGTAAATTTGAACTGAAATTTTCGCCAACTTCAAATATATATTGTGTTAAATTTGTAATAGAGGGCTGCTTGATTCATCTCGTGGCAGTTGTTTACATAAAACTCATCCTCAGAAAATGTTTAAGTGTTCAAGGAAATATTTTTACCGAATTTCTACTCTGTGGGTTATAGAGTTAAAAAGTGCAGATTAAAAGGAAAATTAGGTATAGCCGATCACTTCTTCAATCAACATAAAGATTTGATTAATTTCTGATGATTATGTGAGTGAATTAAAAAATGAATAGCGCATATTTTATTTTATTAAAACATGCTGTATTATTACAAACTCTAGACCCTTTCTCATATCAAATAAAGAAAACTATCGTCGTCTTTCTCCACATAAGTGTTGTATCAACATCATTTCTCATTTCTCAAATATGTTGCGAATTTTGTTTCATCGTATCTGAAACCACGTCAAATATTTATTACTATATGTGTACCTAACATTTACGCATACGCATTTTTTGATTATGTTTTTGGTAGTTATTTACTGTTTGTTCTTAGGACATTGACAATTTGTATTTTTTCATAAAGCATTAGCTTTGGTATTTACTAAATCAGATTTAATGAAACTGTAATTTTTTTCCAGATATATTGGATATTTTATAAATTATTATATAAGATTTGAATTTATTACGTGGCTGTTTTTATGTTTTAGTGATAATCCTTTGCGATTTATCAATCAATGACTTGAAGATGGTAGAAAAATTAAACGACACCGAAATACTGATTTTACGCGTGGACGACTCTAGAACATTTAAGGTGTCTGATTCAATGGACAAAATAAATAGCAAAAAAGATCAAACAATTTTAAATAAAAAATCACCACAAACTGCGAAAACGATATTCACAGAATATTTATCGGATTATTTTGAACCTTCTCAAAAAACGATCTCACCACGGCCGATAACTTATAATTCAAATGAACTCTATTCATTGCCCGCAAAAGTTATAAAAACATTGAAACGGAACGTTCCACATAGCACAATACACGAGGAGAAGTTAAATTCACTTAATTTTACGACGATAAGCAGAAGTAAGTTTAATAATAGTTTGCCTTTAAAAATGGAAAATTTGGGTTCTCGCCAAAAACGGGATACAGAAGACGTACATTCTGATTATATTGATACATTTCTTAAAAGCTTAAATCTGGCGATAAATGATCGCCTATTAGTACTCACTGACGATTTTACGGGGGTCAGATCAACCAGCCAAGATCTGTATCGTGAAGTTCTTGAAGCTACTTTAACACATTTAGAAGCGGAACGCGTGAAGTTGCAGTATTCTACTAACGAGTTTTTCTTATATAAAAGTGAACTTTTAAACAGAAGTATAATATGGCGGCGTGTTGCGACGTTGACGACTTTGTCGGAAAGATCAGTAGTTTCATCCAACGAATGGACTACCAAAGTTGTCGTGGACTTACCTGGCGAGCTAGAATTAAAAATTTGGAGCAGAACACGTAATCAAGAAGTCGAGGAGTTGAAAATAATGAATAGAATGGAAATAACACAGCTAGCTGTTGTAATGCTGTGTGTCGCGTGTACACTATTCGGCGCACTGGCATTGGGCGCATTTTACGTGAGGCGCTCATCCATTCGACATATGCCAAGGAGACCTCGTGCAGTCCCTATTCTTGCATCTGCTGATTTCCAATTCCCAGCTGATGAACGTCGTCGGGTAGGTGAAGGCATGGAGACCATGCTGTCCTGGCTTCAACAATTTCATGAATTTAGTGGTTCGGAACCAGAACGCCCTGATTTACTAAAAAGGCCAGAACCTCTTGCTCAATCTGCACCGTCTTCCACTTGCAGTGTCACGCGACTGGCGCCTGATAACCGTACCAGGTACAAGGTATGATTTTATTCATGTGATTGATGAAATGTTTTAGTTTTAGGTATTTTGTAGGGAACTATACTGATTATTTGATATTGTTAGGGTGATCCTGTCCACATGAAATACTTACCCGCTTCGACGCTCGAACTACGTCGTAAAACAATTGATATATTACTTGTGATGCAAAGTCTACGTCATGAGAACTTGAATCCTTTTATTGGTGCGTAACATTTTTTTTATTCGCAATTAATTTGTAATTATTATTAACAATCAAATGCATCCAAAATTGCATTGCATTGCTTCAATAGAATGTGCTTAAATAAAATTGTACATTTAGGTTGCTTGACGGAAATCCGACCCGCGTTAGTATTCGAAGCATGCGGACGCGGCTCATTGGAGGATGTACTGGTAGCGGACGATATCCGACTGGACTGGACCTTTCGGCTCTCTCTGCTCACTGACTTAGTACGCGGCATGCGCTACCTGCATACTTCGCCTTTGCGCGTACACGCACGTCTCTCATCGCGAAATTGCGTCGTTGATTCTCGCTGGGTTCTGCGCGTTACTGACTATGGCCTGCCTTCATTCACCTCTGCTCAGTCACTCCCTTACCCTCCTCGATCTGCTCGGGGTTAGTATATAAATGTTAGTAATTGTTTATAAAATGTTTCAAATATTTTACCTGTTTATGTTGCACTCGACGTTTGCAAGTATAAACTTGTTTTGTTATGAGTTACTTAATTGTACCTACAAATCAAAATTGTAATTCTCGACTAGCTTTTAGTTTATGTTAGATTCCTAATACCATTATGTAATATTAAAAAATGATGATATTATTAGATTAAATGATCTAAAACTGAACTGTCTTGCTTAGATTTGTTATGGACAGCTCCAGAGATTCTTCGAGAAACCAGTTCAGCAACGGTACCAGGCGGTACCCAGGCGGGTGATGTGTTTTCATTTGCTATAATTATGCAGGAAGTCCTGGTCCGCGGCGAACCTTATTGTATGTTATCACTTACACCTGAAGGTAAGAAGTGTTAGAAAAATAATAAAATGCTTAAACATAGTATACGCTATTAATTATATATTTAAAAGTGCTCTGATGCGTAAAATAATAAATGTGACTTTCAGAGATAGTGGACAAGCTAATACACGCACCGCCGCTGATTCGCCCGTCGGTCTCGATGAGTGCTGCCCCGCCCGAAGCCGTGAGCGTAATGCGACAATGCTGGAGTGAGCAGCCCGACTTACGCCCTGATTTCATTCGGCTGTACGAAGTCTTTCGACATATGCATCGAGGACGGTAAAATATTTAAATAACCTCAACGATGTGCGAGTATTCAACGCAATTTTCAATGTTTTAATTTTTATAATTTAGTTTGTCCTCAAAATTAATAAAAAGAATAAAAAGTCATATTGTTACATGAACACAAACAAAAATATATAAAAATGAGTCAAATGCGTTAATTTATTTATAGGAAAGTAAACATAGTCGATTCAATGTTTGAAATGTTAGAAAAGTATAGCAATAATTTAGAAGAGCTGATTAAAGATCGGACTGAGCAACTCGATATGGAAAAAAAGAAGACCGAGCAACTACTTAACAGAATGTTGCCGAGGTAATGCCTTGTCTTTTTATGACATTCCGACTGAAGATTATTCTCTAAAATATATAGCAGAATTAAAAATGGTCACAGATCGGTAGCAGAACGTCTGATGCTGGGGCTGCGTGTCGAGCCCGAAGAGTTCGAGGAGGTGTCGATATACTTCAGCGACATCGTGGGATTCACATCGCTCGCCGCACGTTCCACGCCCGTGCAAGTAGTAGACCTGCTGAATGATCTCTACACGACTTTTGACGCAGCAATTGAACAGTACCGGGTCTATAAGGTATGGCGATTTGTAATATAAAGCATTCAGCAGTAATACTTTTTCATATTTGTTGATTGTAATTGGCAACTAAACGTATATAGTTCCATGTCATATTAATTTCCCTAAGACTTTCTTTACCTTATAACTGTTTATAGGTGGAGACTATTGGCGACGCTTACATGGTAGTTGGCGGCCTACCTATTCGCTGCATTGACCACGCGGAGAATGTGGCCACGATGGCTCTACACTTGTTGCATCTAGCAGGACGCTTTCGCATCCGTCACCTGCCCGTCACACCGTTGCATCTGCGTATCGGTTTACATACGGGTGCGTGCTGCGCTGGCGTGGTCGGTCTCACTATGCCACGCTATTGTCTATTTGGCGATACTGTCAACACCGCCTCCCGTATGGAGTCCACAGGTTTGTTTTTCATGCATATCTTGTTTGATTATTATTCTGTATTTCGTGAACTATTTGTGATCGAATCTGTTTCGCGTTGTCATTTTCATTAGGCTTTGCATTTTATTTTATCATTAATTTTCTCTACTGGAATTGCCCCATTAATTGTGACCAGGAATATAATGGACACAGGAGCAGCGTGGCGCATTCAAGTGTCGACGACGACCGCGGAGAGACTGGTGGCGGCGGGTGGGTACCGCTTGCGTTCGCGCGGGCTGACGCAAATCAAGGGCAAAGGTGCCATGCACACCTACTGGCTGCTCGGGAAAGAAGGTTTCGATAAGTCCTTACCGACGCCGCCGCCGCTCGAGTAAGTTATATGAACTCTTCCATTTTTTCTCGTATTATATTATTTTTCCATAATATTTGTTTTGGGTTTGGGACATTCTCAGAGTGACAAAACTGTGCATGCTTAGTATTATGAGATCTACATATCTTTGTCTTTTATATAAAGACTTTATAAATATCTCGATAATGAGTAAATATTTTTATATAATATATTTCTGTTTTAAATTGTGTAAAAATAATGCTGTTTTCAGGTCAGAAGAGGTCTTGTTCGAGGCGGAAGTTGAAAATGATATCGAAACGAGCGATCAATCCATCGATAAAAAACCTTCTGTGGGTCAATTCGTAGAACGACAGCGGTCGGACCCTTCCCCAACTGTTGATAAGTTTTGTTAGCATATTCATTAAAAGGTTATAATAAATTAAATTCAATAAATAGTTGTCTATACACACTGCTCACAACCCTTGCAGCCTGGCAACGCTCTGGCGCTGTTTCTGCGGAAAGTAGTCCTCCTCCGCCCTCTCTACCGCGCTGTCGCTATTTACGCTCATCTGTCTCTACGGTCGCTAGTCTACTCGATACGCCGAGGCTCTCAGATCGGTAAGATTAAAAATGAAGAATATTAATTAAACAAATAACATCGTTTTAAGGTGAATCGTTAAACTGCTTTAGAAAAGTCAATTCTACCGAGAAGAAACGGCATTTTAAATTGTAAATACTCTTTACTTAAAACTAACTTTGTATAATAAATCAAACGGAACGACTTATTTTATAAGTTTAGATAAGATTGCCAAGAGAAGGTTTAGTTCACTGAATTCTTCTTATGCATACGTAAGAATACTTTGTCGGTTGTTGTAAAATAATTACGTTGCATAATGAGTTATCGTTTTAGTTGAAGATATTGATTTCAAACTTGATAGGTAAGACCCGGCCAGTTAGCGTACATCAATTAATGTTTGCTACTTCTATACTACTTCTTACTACTTCTACTGATATAATACCTAAATTTTCTAAATTATGTAAACATTGATACAAAATTACGGTAAATAATTTTGGTGACTATTTTATTTTAGTAAAAAAATTAAAAAGTCTTGTATTAAATATCAGATCTCACATTATTAAAATTTACAACTTTATAATTTTATATATTTTTTTTAGGTAATGTGTGTGTATCTAGTTTCAATGAAATTCTGTCCCATGTGTATCCTATTAACCCGCAGTGGATCAGTGTGGTGGAATAAGATGAAAACCTTCTCCTCAAAGGGAGAGGAGGCCTTCACTGTTATAGAAAAGACATATCTATTATTTGAAAAGCATTATCTGAGATTTAGCCAAGGTAACGCTCACGGAGTGCAAAAGGCGGGAAAAGGGGACAATTTTCATTTTATGCGATTGAAAAGTAAATTAACAATAACACGAGTATTTTAAATTACTGAAAATATTGGCTAAATATCTCAAGAACCATAATATTATTTAATAGATGGGCATCGTCAGGAGCACGTACTTTACGGAGACAGTGGTCGTTAGAGCGAGGCGACGCGTTGGCAGCGGCCGCAGCTGAGACGCCGGCCGCGACCGTCGCGCCGGTGGAGCCGCTGGCTCTGCGCGCGCCGCCGACGCGTCCGCCGCTGGCTCGCTATCGCACTCGGCGCGACACGTCCACGCTCGACGTGTCCGACCGGTAGCCGCGGCTACGAGGTAGCTCGGATCTTCCACAGCCCTCTCCCCGACAATAATTTTCGTAGTCGAGCCCTAAACACTCGATGTTTTTCAACTTTCCTTTTTAGGTATTATTAATGTTGTGATCACGTAGGAAATATAGACTTAATTTATTTCGAAAAATATTTTTATTAAGAGCCTTCGAATAAAATATCCATTTATCTCGGATAAAATTAATTATTTTTTAATATTTTCAGTAAGAATAAATCTTTTATCTTTGCCAAGTATTTTATTTCCGACCTTTCTATTAATTACAAATATATCTTTTTAAGAGATTCTGTTATATACAGTCCCAAATGTGAGCCTTGTGGCACCACGATCATAAGTTAAAGGTAATCATGAGAGCTTTGCCAAAATATTTCTTCTAAAGTTTACATTTCATTTCACATATAACCCATTAGGGACAAGAACGAAACTATATGAGCATATACACATATAACAATGAAACACGCAAGCATTGCACAGGCTACTGCAAAGGAGATCCTCAACACATCCTTACGTTCTGTAATTTTTAAAAGTTTACTGATTAATATTAAAGAGCCAAAGCGTATCAGTGTTTCTATACTGAACATACTTGCCACCTGGTGATTGCTGAAGTCAAATATGAACTGGTAATTATTTTATGATGTACACCATCTAAATTTACAAGGTTTGTTTGGTTAACAATTCTAATTTGAGTTTAAACGACTTCAATTTCCGATCAGTTTTGCATTCGCCATGACCATTAACGAATTAAATAGACAATCTTTGAAAGGTTGTGGTCTAAATCTAGAAATCCATGTTTTTCCCATAGTCTTGTCATAAGGAGGCATGTTTAATTGTTCACGGGTCGAAAGACCATCTGCTTTATTTGTTCTTGCGCCTAATAATAAAACAAAAATGTCGTCTATCACAAGATGCTTCACTGAAGAGTGCAACTTCTGCACCTTATGACTTTTTTATTTATATTTATTATTCTTATAAAAAATGGAACTTAATAAAATCCAAAATCGGCATATTTACTGCTTCGAAGGCGGAAAAGAGTTCGAAGGGTCAGCTAGTTAACTTTAAATTAGCCGTCGATTCAATTATAATAATCGCACTTTCAAAAATTAAATGCGATCATCGATTTTGGAGAATTTGATTAAATAGAGTTGAATAATTTTGAGTTTTACGTGTATCATCAGCAAACAATACTATATCATGTTTGTTCCCAACAAGAAAGGGCAAGTCATTAATATATATGAGGAATAGAAAAGGTCCAAGAATTGATCCTTGTGGGACCCCCATACCAACTAAGACCCCAGGAGACCTTGTCCCTTTAACGTCAACCCTCTGTATTCTATTGTTAAGATAAGAAGTCAGAAGGTCGAGTGCACATTCTCTAATTCCATAGTTTCCTGACCAGAGTTTCATGTTGAACACAATCAAAGGCTTTGGATAAGTCGCAGAAAATCCCTAAGGCATCCTGCGACCTCTCCCAGGCTTCATAGATATTTCTTATTAGTTCGATACCTGCGTCGGTAGTCGAGCGACCCCTCGTAAATCCAAATTGTTTTCTATGAAGCAGATTGTATCTATTGAAATACGCTAATAATTGATTTAAAATAAATTTTTCAAATATTTTGCTGAGGGTTGGTAGAATCGAGATTGGCCTATAGTTGTTAGGATCTGAAGAGCTACCAGATTTAAATATTGGAATGACTTTACTATGTTTCATCAGGTCAGGAAATACACCACGTTGAACACAATCATTGAATATTATTGCAAGATAAGGTGCAATTAGATCAATAATTGAATTAATCACCTTTACAGAAATACCCCATAGATCAGCAGTTTTCTTAATGTCTAATGACTTAAATGTACAAATTATGTCATTGGTGTTTACAGGGGTAAAATTAAATTTTGATTTGCATTCACGTACATTTTCTTTAATTAATGATTCGGCAACTGCTGGAGAAGAAATAAGTAACTTAGTTGTAGAAACTGGTATGTCAGCAAAAAATTGTTCAAAAACTGAAGCAACTTCCCGTTCACTATTTATGACTTTATTATTATAATTTAAGTTCAATTCGGAGCTGCGACTGCCACCTCTACCAGTTTCACAATTAATAATTTTCCAAGTCATTTTTATTTTGTCATGTGCATTCTTAATTCTATTTTTTATAGTTAAATCCTAACTTCTTACCAAATTCGATATTTATCACATTAATAGTTTTCAAAATTTGCTTAATCCTTTGAACTTTATTGTAAATATCGATGAACTGCAAAATAAGGCACCAACATTACTTCATCCCTAAAAAACAGTGAAATGAATAAACTGAACAGAAGATTTAAACAAAATGGTTAAAAATCGCCATAAACCTTAGCAGAAGTGTGGGTATATAAAAAAATATATCTTCAAACTTAAAAAGTACCGTTCCAAGGATACAATAGCGTGGTGGTGGCGCTAATACATTGTTAACATAATTATATTCGAACTTCATTCGAGCTTTAGATGCTAGTTATGTAATATATGATTATACTTCTATTTCGTCCTCGATTCTAATATCGCAAATATACAAAAACAATTAGCTCTTCGATTGGAATATTATGCCTGCAATGGCTTTACAAAAGAAGCCGAAAAGGAATTAAAAGAACAGTACATCCTAGCAACTGTAAATAAGTGAACCTGCTGATGTAATGATAAGCCCCGATAAAGCTGTAGAATTAAAACAGTCTCAGCTAGCCTCAGCTGTATAGGCTTTAGGTCAGGCATAACGCTGATTTTCAATGGTACCCTATGTGGTTGTGACGGGCTGTGACAATATAAAATAATATTCAATATAGTACTTAAACATACAATAACAATATATAATTTTAAAATTTTAAAGAATTAATTAATATGCATTATAGATAGAAGTGGTAATATTAAAAACTAATGGTATTTTTTTATTTTCATTAGTTAATAATCGGTCGGGGGGACGCGGGGGAAGGAACGCAAGGTGTCGGTTTACGGTTTATCAGTCGCGCGCGCGCCGGCAGTGGATGGACGCGGTCACGTATCCTTCCATTGTAGATTATTTGAAATTATTTATTGTTTACTTTAATAAAATACATACAAATACAAAAGAAAAAAATATAATGTACAAATTACTGAGTTTAATCCGAAATTTGTATTTTGTTACAACGGTAAGTAGAATATCGAATTATTGTTTATACCTTAAGTAACTCAACTGTGTACCTTAATATATTATTATCTGCCAGACGAACCATACAGCATATGTACAACCTCTAAGAAGTGGAACAAGGAAACAGTAGAAGCCTTTGCAGCAGTGCGAAGTTGATAGACCAATCTGAGCTATGAGCTAAGGAGCCATACCTTTAAGGTAAGAAATAAATAATTGTTATAATAAATATGCAGTATAAAATTATACCAACTACATTAATATATATAATTGCTAAGATACTTATCTCAATGAATTAACTTAATAATCATAAGCTAATAAAAAAAAGTTAATCAACTAACAGTAGTTAGATAAGTTGTTTATAAAGTGTGTACACAAATACTTGTATTATAATTATATTAAATATTCATATAACGAGAAAAAAAAAAAAAAAAAAAACCAACTTGGTCTACACATATTATGTCACTTTGATATATGCATACTATAATTATATATACTTAGTATTGATTAATTAAAAAAACTAATAATGACTGAAGCTGTAGATTATGTAAATATAGTTTGTATCTATAACGAAATATATTAATGGTTTTCAGGATCCGAAGGGGAGGCGGCAGGTCGTTCCAGCACTTCTGCATAGCGGAAACTACCACGAAAGGCTGCTGATCGATGAAGAGGCACGCTAAGACGACGCTCTCGTGGGATATTTTTTTTTTTGTTATTTTCTTTTGCCCAACTCAACTTTCTATAGAGATATAAATGTTCTTATTTTGAATAACACCAAATAGGAGGGGTTGCAAGATGTAATTGCCTTTGATATTCCATTTCAATCATCCGTGCGGTATTAAGGTATGGGGATACATGTGCGCGAGACGGAATTTGGAAGCAGTACCTGAGACGTGCATTTTGTACTCGTTGTATTAGGTTTCTTGAGCGAGCGTGCAGTCTAGGTCCTATAACCGCATCAGCATAATTAAGTTTAGACAGTACCAGACTATCACAAAGTTTAATTCGCATGGCTTTACTAGGAACGTCTCTCATCCTATACAACACTTTTAATCTGTAAACACAATTACGAACTGTAGTGAGGGTGTGCTTTTCGAATCTCAAATTCTCATCAAACAACAAGCCCAAGTTTCGCGCTTCTTTAACGCGTTCGATTTTCTTACCATGTCGCAACCTCCACCCTTTTGTTCAATTCGGCCATGTTCTCATTCAGCCTTCCTAACTCCAGCCTGAAATAAGTCATCTCCCGCGAAACTGAAATGAGCTCTATTCTTAGCAGTCTTATTTCCTCTGCCAATGATCCTGCAGAGCTTTTATCTAACGCATTGGCGTCTATTAATAGCTCTTCAGTTAGGCGATTTAGCAGTAGCCTATTATTGTAGCCTATCTATTGACACATCAACGATGGAATATCGTACTGCTTTATTGGATTTGGCGCCATCTGTTGTTGAGAGGAACTTGTCGCATTGATTGTATTTGTTAGCCATGATATGAGTATAAGGTATAGGTAGGTAGGTAGGTAGGTAGGTAGGTAGGTAGGTAGGTAGGTAGGTAGGTAGGTAGGTAGGTAGGTAGGTAGGTGGTAGGTAGGTAGGTAGGTAGGTAGGTAGGTAGGTAGGTAGGTAGGTAGGTAGGTAGGTAGGTAGGTAGGTAGGAGTAGGTAGGTAGGTAGGTAGGTAGGTAGGTAGGTAGGTAGGTAGGTAGTAGGTAGGTAGGTAGGTAGGTAGGTAGGTAGGTAGGTAGGTAGGTAGGTAGGTAGGTAGGTAGGTAGGTAGGTAGGTAGGTAGGTAGGTAGGTAGAGGTAGGTAGGTAGGTAGGTAGGTAGGTAGGTAGGAGGTAGGTAGGTAGGTAGGTAGGTAGGTAGGTAGGTAGGTAGGTAGGTAGGTAGGTAGGTAGGTAGGTAGGTAGGTAGGTAGGTAGGTAGGTAGGTAGGTAGGTAGGTAGGGTAGGTAGGTAGGTAGGTAGGTAGGTTAGGTAGGTTAGGTAGGTAGTTAGGTAGGTAGGTAGGTTAGGTAGGTAGGTTAGGTTAGGTTAGGTTAGGTAGGTTAGGTTAGGTTAGGTTAGGTTAGGTTAGGTAGGTTAGGTTAGGTTAGGTTAGGTTAGGTTAGGTTAGGTAGGTTAGGTTAGGTAGGTTAGGTTAGGTTAGGTTAGGTAGGTTAGGTTAGGTTAGGTTAGGTAGTTAGGTTAGGTTAGGTTAGGTTAGGTTAGTGTTAGGTTAGGTTAGGTTAGGTTAGGTTAGGTTAGGTTAGGTTAGGTTAGGTTAGGTTAGGTAGGTTAGGTTAGGTTAGGTTAGGTTAGGTTAGGTTAGGTTAGGTTAGGTTAGGTTAGGTAGGTAGGTAGGTAGGTTAGGTTAGGTTAGGTTAGGTTAGGTTAGGTTGGTTAGGTTAGGTTAGGTTAGGTTAGGTTAGGTTAGGTTAGGTTAGGTTAGGTTAGGTTAGGTTAGGTTAGGTTAGGTTAGGTAGGTAGGTAGGTAGGTAGGTAGGTAGGTAGGTAGGTGGTTAGGTTAGGTTAGGTTAGGTTAGGTTAGGTTAGGTTAGGTTAGGTTAGGTTAGGTTAGGTTAGTAGGTAGGTTAGGTTAGGTAGGTAGGTTAGGTTAGGTAGTTAGGTTAGGTTAGGTAAGGTTAGGTTAGGTTAGGTTAGGTTAGGTTAGGTTAGGTTAGGTTAGGTTGGGGTTCATGTCAGTCACCTCCTCGTGGTGTACCCTGGGCAACGGGGCCGGCTTGAGCTTGCTCGTCGGCCACGGCTAAGACTGGCGGGAGGGATGCCGCGGGGCTGCTCCTGGTACGTCCTGATCGGCGTCAGGGCGGACCATGTGAGTGGCCTCGTTGGCTAGGAGGGAGTGGGAGGGCTCGCTACTCGAGCCTCCCAGGTGTTTTACACCGGCGGTTTGCGGCGGAGCCTACATCTTATCCGCGCAGGGCGTCCAGCTTCGTTGACGCCCAGCCTCCAGTGGCGGACTCGGGGGAGTTCGCCACAATCAA